>NC_053492.1:192906422-193277672 GCF_905171775.1 Rana temporaria
GTCTGTTACCAGTTAGATGGAAGGTATAGCTGTCCCGATCACGCTCTGTTGGAGTTTATGGGCTATTGTGGACAAATAAAATATTAAATTGGTTGTGCTATGATGGTGCCTTTTGCGGTTCTTCTATAGTAACTCAACACCTATCCGAGTAGGTAATTTTATATAGTGGGAGGGCTGCGTTGACCATCACTTGCCAAGCAGTTACTTCAGGTTTGCGGGGGGTAACCATTTCAGTAAAATTTCTTTTTTAGCATAATACAGGAGGTGTGATATCAGCAGCTTCAGATGATGAGGACGCTGTTCATTTTCAGTTATTTCTAAGAGGACCAGGGATGGGGCGGGTGTCACGGTAAGTTGCAACCTAAGGTTAATTTTAGCAAACACCGCCTTCCAATATGACAAAATTACAGGGCACTCCCAGAACATATGTAGATATGAACCCTGTTGTGTTTTACAGCGGGGACATACGGGAAGATCCTATGTATAATCAACTTGTTAGATACGATTATCAAAAAGTATAAAAAGACAAGCAAGTGCAGCGCTGCTGATATACAATGTCAAAGGAAATAACAAAATAAAAACAATGTGAAAAAGTAAACTGATAAACTGAATGTCAATATTGCAATTGAACGTGAATCATGGAACACTAAAAGGTGTCCTAACATAATAAAAGTGAATAACTGTCAGGCCTCGTATCACTTCGACGCATGCGTGGGATTTCGGGCCAGCGGACATGTCCGATGAGTCGTACTGACCATCGGACATGTCCGACGGACAGGCTTCCAGCGGACAAGTTTCTTAGCATGCTAAGAAACTTTTGTCCGCTGAAAACCTGTCCGCTAGGCCGGGAAACTGTCCGGTCGGCCCTACACACGACCGAACATGTCCACGGAAACTGGTCCGACGCACCAGTTTCAGCGGACATGTTCGGTCGTGTGTACAAGGCCTCAGGGTACCAGTTCTGTTGGCCACGGAATTGCGCACATGCGTGATAGAACATCGCTATTGCGCATGCCTGTGCGCGAATTGCGTGCACGCATGCGCGGTCTGTATGTTTTCCTGATCGCTCCTTGCCTTGTTGACCCGGATTGCCTGACTTCTCTACTCCTTGCTCTGGAAACCTGACCTTGGCTACGTCTTTGGATTGCTGCTGTCTCCTGCCCTTGACCTCGGATTGTACCCCTGGACTCGCTGCTCTCTCCAACCCCTGACCCCGGCTTGTTTCTTGGACTTATATTCAGTTACTGTAACTGCTAACAAACTCTGAGTTCCCGAACTATAATTACCTGTCCTCCAGGTGTCATCAGTGGGCTACCTCTGTTCATCTGTACCAGTGCACCAAGCCAACCTCACCGCTTCTGGTACCGGTGCCTCCTGGCGCATTCCCCCCTCTGTCCCATCTCCAGGGGGCGGTCTGCGTTGGGTCACAAAGGTGAGCCGTCCTCAGCATCTCGGCCTCGGTAAGTACGGTTCCTGATAATAACTGTGAAACACCAAATATATAAATAGGATGAGAATTCAAACTCCAGTGAACAACTCACAGGGCAAAGTGCAAAAAAATGAAAAAATGTATAAATGAAATCTCATATACTATATATATAGAACATAATAGTAAGTAATCTTTCCACTGGGGTCTATAGCTGGTAGTGATCCTGACGTATTGCAGATACTGTCACCACTGTACACTTGTGAAGCCACCACCGGAAAGGAGAAGATGGGTACTCTTACCATGAGGTGTGGACTCTCCCACCAGCAGTCGCCTCTTCAATGGGGAACAAACTTATCAATGACCTGAAACTTTGTACCTTGTGGATTTTGGCTGTGATATTGGAGATAATGCCTGGGCACACTATGATTAATGCGTCCCTTCTTTATGCTGGCAATATGCTCGTTGACTCTCACCGAAAAAGTACATATGGTGCGCCCCACGTACTGCTTATGGCAAGGGCATGTAATCAAATATACAATATAACGTGTAGAGCAAGTGGTGGAAAAGGTTTCATTTGGTATTGTTGACCGGTACCAATAGACTCAAATGATTCAGATTTTTTTCTACCACAGATATTATGTAGACATACGTTACATTTTCTGCAGGGGTAATATCCTTTCAAGTGATCAAAAAAGACTGGTTTTACTGGAGCATCAATTACATTTGGGGCAATAAAACCCCCCAGGGATTGTGCCCCCCTGAAAATAACTCCAGCAAAGTCTGGGAGAACTGGACCCAGAACTCGATCATTTTTGAGAACTTTCCAGTGTCTCTTGAGGATGTCCTTAATTTGTTTATACTGGACTGAATGACGTGATGAGGGACCACTTGAATTTAGTGTCAGGTGTCCGCTGGGTGAGTTCCGACAGTAATGATTTCCTATCAATGAGGTACACTTTCCTAATTTCTTCATCTATGTTTTGGGAGCCATAACCTTTTTCTACAAAGCGAGTTTTGAGAATACTGGCTTGGTGTTTAAAATCCGTCGAGTCAGTACAATTACGTCTGATACGCAACAGTTGGCCACGTGGAACAGACTTCAACCAAGTGGAATGGTGGCAGCTATTCACTGGAATGTATCCATTCCGATCCGTGGGTTTAAAGAATGTTTTGGTGACCAACTGTTGGTTGACGACAGATATTTCTAAATCTAAAAAATGTATAGATGTTGAACTGAATTCATAACAAAGTTTGATTCCTCTGTTGTTATGATTAAGGGTAGTCATGAAATTGTTGAGAGAGGCATGATACGATTATCAACCTCCAAATTATGAAGTAAATGTCAACTTTTTAGGTTCGAGGCGCACAGATAATTTTTGCTGTTTGCCATGCATTCAATGTACTGACATGATTAAAGGTAAGGTATTTAACCACCCACATAAAGGCTATTCAGTTCGTATCAAACAACATTTGACTTTCCAGAGTATATATGTGGTTTATTTAAGTGCTCCTGCAGTCTCTGTTTTGTGGAGGAGACCACTCAGAAGAGTAATGATAAAACTGCCCATCATAAATATTAGACTAGTGATAAATATGTAATGCTACCCCAATAAGGGCCTTGGTTCGGTTCGCACCAGAACAGCCAAACATCACAAAAAGTTCAGACCCAAACACTGAACCCTATTGAGGTCTATAGGACCCGAACTTGAAAAATTTAAAGTCCCCATTTTGAAGGCTTATATGCAAGTTATTGGCCATAAAAAGGGTATGGGGGCCGGTTACTGCCCTGGGGGACATGTATCAGTGCAACATTCTTTTTAAAAAATTATCATTTTTAAAGGAGCAGTGATTTATTGATGCTGGGATTGTTTTTTTCAGGGGACCCCTAGCTAAATTAGAAAAAAATGCATGGAGCGCCATCAAAATCCATACCAGACCCTCATCCGAGCATGCAGTCTGGCAGGCCAGCAAAAGGGGAGCGGCTTTGTGGCTCACACATGTGTTTGCAAATGCGTGCGGACAAAACACCTGTTTTTAATGCATACTGTTAGACAGGTTAATTTGGTTGTTCTGCAGGCTGGTCGGTAAGGAGGCCTGGTTTATTCCTGGGCATTCCCCAGGTTTTGTTGTTATCTGTTTTAGCCTTCCAATGCCACTTACTGCGATTGCCAGCAATAGATGGGGGCGGTGGACACGTTTTTGTTTCACCTGTGGTGTTTATATTGGTCCAGCAGTACACCAGCACCTATGCAGCCATTGTGTTTGGTGTGCTCCTGTACCTTTTAACCACTTGCTTACTGGGCACATAAACCCCCTTCGTGCCCAGGCTAAATTTCAGCTTCCGGCACTGCGTCACTTTAACTGACATTTGCGCGGTCGTGCGAAGTGCCTCCCAAACAAAATTGACGTCCTTTTTTCCCCACAAATAGAGCTTTATTTTGGTGGTATTTGATCACCTGTGCGGTTTTTATTTTTTGCGCTATAAACAAAAAAAGAGCGACAATTTAAAAAAAAAAATGTTTTACTTGTTGCTATAATAAATATCACAATTTTTTTTTAAAAAAAACTATTTGTTTTCTCAGTTAAGGCCGATACGTATTTTTCGACGTATTTTTGTAAAAAAAAAAAATCGCAATAAGCGACTGGTTTGCGCAAAAGTTATCGCCCCTACGAAATGGGGAACAGAATTATGATTTTTTTTTATTTTTTTTTTACTAGTAATGGCGATGATCTGCGATTTTAATTGGGACTGCGATATTGCGGCGGACATATCGGACACTTTTGACACAAATTTATACAGCTATAAAAATGCACTAATTACTGTATAAATGTGACTGGCAGGGAAGGGGTTAACACTAGGGGGTGAGGAAGGGGTTAAATGTTTATCCTGGGTGTGTTTTAACTGTGTGGGGGGAGGGGGGTGACTGGGGGAGGTGACCGATGCTGTGTCCTCCCACCACCCCATATTAGCCAGTGATTAGAGTATGAAAACATTTTAAATATATTCAACATTTAGAACCACTTTTGTGAAATACAGAAGGGAAGCCTTGGCATTGAACAGGTTAAGGAACCTTTGAGAGGAGGAGATAGGCATCATAATCTACTTCAACATGAGGTTTGGTGGATCCACACCCTTAACACAAGGGCATCTCAGGGCTTAAAGTGATGCTAAAGTCTAGTTTTTTGGGGGGGTTAAAAAAACAAACATGTAATACTTACCTGTGTCTTTTTTTTTGGACTTTCTTTTTCTTTTTTTTCTGTGTTTGACTGTCATGCTGCATGAAGTATCGATACTTTTCCAGCACTTTGAGCCCCTGCAGTGTACTAGGTTGATTTGAGTGATATCATTAACAATTACATTGTCTGTACAGTAAGTTTCTTTTCAGAATAGCGCTATGATATTCTGTATGTCTGTGTCAGTGCATCATCTCAGTAGCTTGCTTTATAGCTTGCTTTATACACCATGGTCATGGATTTAGTTTTGTTCAACATATTATTTGATATTTTTTGTAGACACCCAATATGGGGACATGGTCTTCCTGTGATACACTAATATCCGTATGATGGTAATTATGTTGCTTCTGTGCTGACATATACATATCTGGTGACATCGCTGGGGTAAGAGCGGTCTCTTGTGACGATCCATGGCAATTTTGATGCATATGAATGAACTATGTATAAATAACAGGGATGTATGACCTATGTTATATTGTTTCTAAATGTATTATTTCTGTTTACAGTGAAAATCTTGTACAGTAATTAAAAAAGTCTACTGAAGAAAACATCTTTTGGCGAAACGTGTTGAGCAATAATCGCTGTACCATATACCCGGATCTTTACTCTATATTTTTATTTAGTATTTTAAAAATGTTTCAAATAAAATTTGCTAAGGATTTTAAATCATTTAAATCACGCAGAAAAATTATGCTTGTGATACCAGTGTTGTGGTGTGAACAGGGCACATACAAAACAATAGTTTTTTTGTGCCCTTGCAGGACACATGCAGAAAAACTGACGTGTGCACATGGTGTGAACCAGGCCTAAAAGGAGGACCCTTTCCCACTGTACAATATTTGTATTTGTTTGTTTAATATATAAGTATAAATACTCTAGACAGTGCCTTGCCCTACCTGCCCATTATTTGGGAATTCCCAGCCTTTTGGCCTTGTGTAGCCCTGGCCAGAAAATTTCTCCTGCTTACCAGTGTCAGGAATTATCTTCAGTGTAGGAGAAGCAGCTGCCATTTTGCTAAAGAACAGAGTGGAGCATGGCTGGGACTGACTGCCTTCTTAAGGCCAGACTTTAACCCCAGGCCTTGGTGCAAGCAGGAAGAAGAGATACCATGCTGAGGAGAGGGGACCAAGATGCTGCTGGAGGGGGATCAGAGCAACATGATTCAACGAGGAGAAGCTGTGTTGCTTAAAATGGTTGTAAACCTCCAAAAAAAAAAAACCTGCAGAAAAAAGGCATAACGAGCTAGTGGGCATTGCAAACTTGCTCATTATGAAATACTTACCTTAGAATGATGCGCTGCAGCGGTGCCGGCACACTGCTGGCACAGCCAACATCTTTCCTTGAGTTCTTCAGGGTTTGCGGGCTTTGGCGCTGTGATTGGCTGGAGCTGCTGTGATGTCACGCCGCTAGTTGGCACAGGCCCTGAAGAAACGTCACAAGCTGGCCATTCCTTAAATGCGCATGCACTTATGACATCAGCAGCAGCATATATATAGTAAATCTCCTAAGTGCTGCAAGTTTTGGAGATATTTTCAGTAGCCAAAGGGAAACCTTACTAGGCTTACCTGTAGGTACAATAAAAGAGGAAGACTTTACTTCGTCTTTAAGAGCCCAGAGGCAAAATGACTCAGGCTGCAGTAGACACAATGAGGTGTTTCCTGACCAGACTATGCTATGGGCTGAGCTGCAGGGACAGAGAGCCAGGGAATGTGTAGAAAGACAAATTGCTGCAGAGAGCAAGCTCAAAGAACAAGGTTGAGAGGCCTTTGTACCTACCTGTATTTGTTTTAATCTTGCTTGTTGACTGACTTGACACTTTGCTGCCATCTGGCCCAGATGCTTTGGAGAATTCCTTGTGGATTAAAAATACTATTAATTCTCCTATAAGAGTGAGGAGTCACATCGTCAGCAGATTGTATATCTATTCTCTCACAGGCCAGTAGTGGGTGACTAAGCACTGTAACATAGGCCACCTTGCTATTGTCGTTCTTCGTTAATGTGATATTTTCTGCTGGAAACACTGCCGTTAAAGTTGATAAAGGGGTTCCTTTTATTCAGCCTATTGTTTTCCAACAGGACTATCAACAGACAATTTAAGGGAACAAATATTATTTGTGATACTGTGCTGCTTATTACGTTCATTCTATAATATGTCAGCCTCACTGTGATAAGATCTGTTACCATTGTTCTTTCTGCATGATTGTCCTGGCCCTAATAAAACTCTTTGCACTCTTATACCGCGTACAGACGATCATTTTTCGGGTTGTAAAAAACGTTTTTTTTTTATGTCATTAAAAACGACCGTGTGTGGGCTTCAGAGCATTTTTCGGGTTCTGAAAAACGGGCACATTTTTTTTCGATCATGCTCAATTTTTTCACAACGTTTTTAACGTTGTCGTTTTTCGGGTTGTAAAAAATGGTCGTGTGTGGGCTTTAACGACGTGAAAAATCCGGCAATGCTCAGAAGCAAGTTATGAGACGGGAGCGATTGTTCTGGTAAAACTACCGTTCGTAATGGAGTAAGCACATTCATCACGCTGTAACAGACAGAAAAGCGCAAATCGTCTTTTACTAACACAAACTCAGCTAAAGCAGCCCAAAGGGTGGCGTCCTCTGACTGAAACTTCCCCTTTATAGTGGCGTTGTACGTGTTGTACGTCACTGCGCTTTGCTAGAGCATTTTTTTCACGATCGTGTGTAGGCAAGGCCGTTTTAATGATCAAGTTGAAAAAGGCTTTGTTTTTTCTAGAGCCTGAAAAACGTTGTTTTTTACAACCCGAAAAATGATCGTGTGTACGCGGCATTACTGGTGTATCAGCGAGTTGTGGGATCCAGTTAAGAGTGGATCACTAATGGGAATGGGGAATGGCTGGAGAGAACCCAAGCATTTCAGCAGCTCCTAAGGAAGTCATTACTACATAAAAATAGTCATAGTTGTTTTTTAATGTTTTAATGTGTTTTTTTTTTTTTTTCATCTAAAATTCCATAGACCCCTTCAAACTGAACCCAGCAATTTAGCTGGAAACTGTTTAGTTTTAGGTAAAGATTTCTTGATATAAAAACCTGTTATATGCTTCCTATTTTGAAACTGTACATATTTATTTTGAATATGTTAGATACATTAGTTAGTATATTGTTCATTTGGATGAAATGTATTGATATTGTTATTAGAAAGTTTGTATGTTTGAATTAAATATCTCGTTTGCCTATTTATTTAAGAAGGTTACCCATGCACATTGTATGGTAACTTGTTGGCTTGACAAAGGGCTCTGCATATGCTGCAAAACCTTTGACCAAATGATCTTATAATATAACAAATGTGCAATGAGTGCTGTAACACTTATACTTATTATCCTATAAAATGTCTGAAGGCACTATGATTAAATATTTTTATTTATTTGGAATTAAAATATACAGTATATACTGTATATGTATTTGTTAATTCTAAATACACTGTTTTTTCTCTCTGTCCTTCTGTAGATATGCCCTGCGGTCACAGTACACAGCTGAGATTTGTAATGCAACTGATAAAATATCCCTTGAAAACCAGCCTGCAAAGAGGGAAGATTTATATCACTATGAAATAATGGCAGATTTATGTTAGGCAGACCAACTTGCTTTGCAATTTTGAAATAATTTTTTTTTAGGAGGACCTTTGCAGACCAGAATTCTATGTAGGTTCAGGTTAAAATAAAATTCAATCTAATCTGTGGTCACTAGCCTCATTAAAAGTAAAGAATTATGGTCAATTACTGGGTACCTCTGGCATTTGCACAATAACTCATGAGCCCTCTTTCTGCTCTTCCCTGCTCTGTAAAATATGAGATATCAGTTATATTTTTTAAATTCACAGCTATGTTTAATTTTCTCTGTCTATTGCATCCTGTCAAAAGCAGGACACCATCACATACCAAACACTATATTGTAGTCAGCATTATTAAAACTATTGAATGATAATTCTCCTTTAGGATATACTCAATAAAAAGTAGAAAAAATGACCTCTGTATTTAGTATTAACCCATGTATTAATAACCCATATTGTAGTCAGCACTACCATGAAAAGTAAAGTGCTTCTTTACAAACTAGTAGCAACATTATACTTGACAGTTCTGCAATGGTGATCGTTTAGAGCCCTCAGTAATTTGATAAACATGTTATTCTGCTTGTGACGTCAGGACAATCGCTGTAATCAGGAAGCAGGCGGATCTGATCTCAGGACTGGCATTTAACTGTCAAGCGCTTGTTTTTATCATTGTGAGTGGCTAGTCATTTATTTATCCAATAAATTGCGTATGCAGTTATATATTATGTGGGCCTTTACAGTTCTTCTTTTTTATATTCCATGGCACATCTTATGTTAAAGGATGGGAGATCCTGGTGACTGCAGGTGGAGATTTGGCAGTGACACAAGTTTGCCTACAGATGGTATATTAATTCATAAGCTTTCACTACTCTTTTTTCATAAAGGGTCCATATGTTTTGGTAAGAGTCAAGGTATTCAAGGTGGTCCCACATGATTCCAAAACTTTGGAATAGAAAGATTTTAGGTGGAGTTACACCCAAAAGTGGAAGCTATACTTATCTGCCTCCTCCCCCCCTCCGGTGCCACAAGGCTTCAATGTCGGCTACCCTTACCAGCTATGGCGGCGGCAGCGCCCAAGAGCCGCTGGATTCCAGGACAGGTAAGTGTCCTAATATTAAAAGTCAGCAGCTACAGTATGTAGACTTTACATTTTTCATGCGTGCCTTACAGATCTGCCCAAGCCAGGCCGAAATGACCCGAGCTGAGCAGACGCGCCCCCGCTGTAGCCAAGTGGATCCGCCCCCCGCCCGAGCTAGGCCGAACTAGTCCGAGCAGAGCAGACCCGCCTCCCGCCCAAGCCGAGCGGCCCGTCGAGCCAGCCAAGCAGACACGCCCCCCATCCGAGCCAGGCCAAACCAGCCCGAGAAAAGTAGATCGCCTCCTGCCCAAGCCGAGCGGCCCGTCTGAGCCAGCCAAGCAGACACGCCCCCGGCCCGAGCCGTACAGATGGCCCCCCCGGCCCGAGGCATGCTAAACCAGCCCGAACACAGCGGACCCGCCTCCCGCTCAAGCCGAGCGGCCGTCCGAGCCAAAACACTCGCCCTTAACTAAATTTCACTCGCCAAATGCGAGCAGACGAGTGGAATTTTTGAAGGCTGTTATGCTGTATCTATCTTCACACAATGTGAGTTTGACCATTGTAGTGTTTCTAAAGTGGATGTAAACCCTCACATATACCCAGTGAAGTGAACAGCCTCTGATGATACACAGAGATGAAACAAATCTCTCCAACATAAGTTTTACATGCATATCTGCTATCTTCAGCTTTATATACTGTTTAGAAAGTGCAGATCGTGTTAGGAGATTTTCTCTTCCTGGTTAGCAGTGCAGAGAAGTCTGGGCATACAGCCAAACAGCTGATTAGAGGAAAGGCACACACCCCCTCTCCTCATAGGTAGAGAATTTCAGCTGTTTGTTGAACATTTTGGGGCTCTGCTAATCTATTTCTAGCACCCTCCCCAACACAAAACTATCGCTGCTTTTATCATGTGTGACGAGAACTTGTCAGAAGTCAGGCTGATAATAGAAGAACGGAGTAGGAGACAGCTACAGGACATAGTGCATTGAAGAGAGATAATTAAAGCCAAGTTACACTAGGGAGGCTTTGCACTCTCTTCTTTTGTGTTTTGCCTAGATGTGTTCCTGCCACCCAAAGGATCCATGAAGAGCAGCAGCACCCTTTGACTTGTATCACATACCTGGTACTGGAGGTCAATGGAGAGAGAGGGCTTCCCTTGCAGCTAAGTTCCAGACCCTCCTGAGGGTGGAATCAGGAAAGGTCAGGCCAAAAGTAGCATGGGTTGCCTGCTGGACTGTATTTAGGAGGTTCTAGAGTACAGCTGGTGTGCTGGCGTAGAATCAGCATACAGGTGGCACCTGTGAGGTGTTGTAGGATTCAGATAATGCTGTGACTGAAGCATGGTCAGAAGGAAGCCTAGGTCATGAGCCGGGTTGGTATCAGAGAAGACATGGTCAGGTGGATAGCTGGATTCGAACACACAAAGCAAACAGGAGACAGGTCAAGGACAAGCCGGATCGGTAACAGGAGACACAGGAACTGGAATATCACGAAGATAACACACTGGAGGAGCCGAAGATGAACCAGAAAATACAGACACTAGCATACTTCCTTATATAGGCCCATGTGACCTGCTGGTAGAGCTACCGGGTCCTAAAGTCCTTCTCCTGCCAGAGATGCTGGGTCCTAAAGTCCTTCTCCTGCCATAAGTGCTGGTAGAGAAGCTGGTTCCTAGAGCCCTTCTCTTGCTATTGGTTCCCTGACACTGACACTCTAATTATCACCAATAGCCAGCTGGAGGGCTATACTAAACTGTTGATCAGCGCAACTGCTAGTTCTTTATTTTTGTGTGTAATTGGCGACATTAGATTTACTTATGCCTGCACTGACCATATTCCATAAAGCACTAAAGCCCTTTGTTAACATATTAATCATTAAAGTGTTCCACCTGGCTGATCGCCGCTGAGCAGGCGGATGACAGGTCCATCTCTGCTCACTGCTCACTGTGCTGAGACAGACCCGTTAGAGCCCCACTCTCCTCTATGGGAAGATCAGATAAAAACGTCTGTTCCTGTTTATCTGATCCCATACGCCAGACGAATGGAAAATAGGGTTTCCATCTGTCTGGATTTCACAGACAGGATTGGATCTAATAGCAGCAGGTGTCAGCGGACATCCGTTTCCCTATAGGAATAAATAGAGGCTCTGATCAGAGGCGGACCTGATCGGAAAGTCAGATTGAAAGGGCCCTTAATGTTAAATGTTGGTGTAAGGGTCAGATGTTGGAAACAGGGACATGTGTGCAAGTGGTGATGGGGATTCAGAGACACTATTTTTCATCAAGTCTGTTCCTCTTGTGATTGACTGCAGGCAGTGCACTGATCCTTAGCAGCCTGCTGTCAATCACTAAGACAGAGCAGTTTGGATGGGGGACTAGTGCCTCAGCTTCCCCATCAGGCTCCACCCACTGTTAGAGTCACTGGCTGTCAGAGGCCTGGCAGCCTCAGATGACTAATTGACAACCAGTGAAAGGTGGGGAGGGGTAGCAGTTGAAAAACATGCCATCTGCTCAGTAGTGTATTTAGGTTTTGTGCTGCCCTAGGCCTGACTTAACTCGTGCCACCCCTAATTTAAATATGACCCCCCCCTTCCTGTCAAGGTCACACCAGTTTCTGTTTAAGACCCACCCTGAAATTTTCAAGTGGGGACCGTAGTTCTGAGGGCCTGAGGGGGGCAATGGATCCCCTTAATTTGCATAGATTTCCTCTCACTTCCTGTTTGGCTGTGGGGCATGAAGTGAAGGGAAGCCTCTGCAATGGGACAGGGATGGTAAAAAATAAACTGACAGGGGCAATAACCCCCCCTTACTCTATGCAAATTGAAAAAGTTTTACTTCAAGCACACATTTTGGATAATTTTATGGAGAGGACTAAGAAGGTATAACCATGCCAATTGTGCAGCAGAAAATATATAGCACAGTGAGGAAAGTTTGTGGTCCAGGATGATAGGACAGTCAAAATTAGAAGCAGCCCCCCCCTACAGTTGCAGCCGCTTTATGGGGGTGCTAGACTCATTTGCCTCTCAGCCCAGTCCACCCCCATTAGACTGGCGCTACACTAACAGTGTAGTGCAAACCGGAGGGGACTCTTTCCATGCTGCCCCCCTGCAACATGCTGCTCTAGGCCTGGGCCTTGTTGGCCTGGGCCAGGATACAGCATTCCATCTGCTACACAGTGTACAGACACAGGTACTATACTTGTCTCTTTACCAAGATAGAATTGGGCTTAATTACCTGCAGTTTTGTTATCTACAAAACCCTTTTTGAACTTAGAGCAGACATACCCTCACGTTGTTGAAGTGGCACTATTAAAGGGGTGTTCCAGACTTTTTTTAAGTTTATTAAAAGTCAGCAGCTACAAAAAGTATAGCTGCTGGCTTTTAATAAACAGACACTTACCTGCTCCACGGTTCCAGCGACGCGCCGGCCGGGGCTCCGCTCCTCGCCACCGCTCGCCGGCTGGCGTCTTCATTCCTAGTGTGGGCACCCGGCAGTGACAGCTTTCAGCTTCAAGGCCGGGCACCCACTGCGCATTTGCGAGCGGCACAGCGCGAGCGGCGCGACGCCATCCGATTGGACAGGCGCTCGCCTACATGGTGGGACTGCAATAAGGCGATTAAGCTATTCGCCTTACCAGCCCCTCGGTGGAAGGAGGAAGTGGGACAGGAAGTCCCACTCCTCCTGACCCCCCCACTCCCCCCCAAAAAAATTACATACCAAATGGGGCATGTAAGGGGGGAAGGAGTGGATTAAGCGGAAGTTCCATTTTTAGGTGGAACTCCGCTTTAAGAACTACCTGACTCTGCCCCACATAAAGCTACCAAAACATTTTTTTTAACCTGGTGCAGTCCATTTTAAAAGTACTAGAAGAGTGTAGTAAGTGCCAGAAGTGCCAAACTACCAGAGTAGTGGTGTAATTGTATTAAATTCCCTTGACAATATTTTATCCTTGATCTGATTTACATATACAATGCATTTTACAGTATAAGTATTTAACAGCAAAATTATGTAAAGCAACATATCCAGAAATAATTAAATACAAAACGTTATGCCACAGAACTGACAAAATGCATGGCTATCCGGGGTCTGACCTGTATTATACCTTCACAATATGCAAGCCACAATAAAGTTTTCAACAAGTAAGTGCAAGATCTATTACTATCTAGATGTGATATGGTGAAGCTAGTACAAAGCCAGCAGGCAGGACATTGAGGACACAGGCACAATCTCAATATTCACTACACTACAGAAATCAATTCATTCACACCCTGTGATTTCATATTAGTGTTTCCATGCATTATCATGGATAGTCATTATAAAGAAAAATTTTGGCACTTGCTCTCTCTACCTTGCTGCAAGAGCTTTTTTGCAGAGCATCATTAATAGTTTTTCATCTATGCATATATTTCTTTCTCTATGTTTAATTGGAATTCAGCTAATGTGAGGAAATGTCTAGACTGCGGTGAAAATTCATCTACAAAAGCCACAGACTGAATATGTGAACAAACAGCAAGGACACATTCATCTCAGTTTTGTAATGATCATTTGGGTCTATAATGAACATACCAAGATATCTGAACGCAAATATGCTTTCTAAGTGTTTATCATTCTTTGTACAATACTAAAACGTCCATATAAAGGAAAAAGGAAACATGCAGCATACTACAAGAGAAAAGAGGCTGATTTTACTCAAAGTCATTTTTACAGTGTTCACATCAAATCCCTATCTGTTCAGGGCAATTTTAAAAACACCAATTTAGTTATTTTTCAAAACTTCATTGGGCTTTCTAATATGGACAGTACGTAAACTCTAACAATTAACTTATCTTCTGCTCCCTTTTCGTCTGTTAAATATACAAATGAAAGAGTGGTGTTATATATGTGCAATACGTGAAAAAAAACTTGACCTTGTCAGAAATTCAGAGCTATCCTGTGTCTTCTTCATACTTCCTGTGTTGTATGATGAAGGGAGCCTGATTAGCCTTCCCAGTTCTTATTTTGTGCTACAGATCAATTAGGACTTATGTTGTGGATATGATAACAAGAGGCATCATTCAGCAGTTTAGCAAACGGATATTGGGCAGGGCTGACACCTCACGGTCCACAAAAATGCTGTGTATGGTCAGCACACAACATAAATTGAGTACATTTCTTGCACACCCACACCTACTTTCTGTACTTGCGGGGCTTCTAAAATAATAAAATGTGGGGAAATATGCATGTATTGGAATAACCTTTAAGTTGGAGCCTCTCCTTAAGGTTTCACGGCAACCTATCCCTGCCACTCATGGCAGTGTTATGAAGATACAATATATAAGTAAAGGGAGGTAGAACCTCGAGGGAGTTGGCAGGTAGCAAAGCAGCAGAGGGTGTCTTATCATGGAGAGCCTGCAGCTAGGATAACATGCAAGTGAACATAGAGCTGGGTTATATGCCTCTCCCTTTCCTGTGGGTATATAGACTACTGCCTATTGGAGAGAGGAAGGAAACCATGACACTACCTAGTTAAGGGAACTTGAGTACTTGGTGGAATGATTTGATTACATGATCACTGGCTCGCTGTAAAAGCAGAGAAAATTAAATATAGAATCCTATGGCTATAGGTTGCCAATATTTCCCCAGATGAGGACACCCTGCCCCCCAAGAAAATATAGACAGACAAGAAACTTAAAAGGATTTGTAGCAGTGCTTCTACATGGAGGTAGCTGAGCATAACTAATGTGACCTCTTCCTCCTCCTTCTCCTCTTCCACATCTACTTCGTCCAACTCCTTCCTCTGCATCTAATATTCTTCCTTCGCCTCTTCCTCTTCCGCCTTCTTCTGATCTTTAACCCCCCCCCTCTTTTCTTTACATATTCCTCCTGCATCTACAACCCACAATTTAAAAAAAAAAGTGGGGATGCTGTGTAAAATCTACATGAAAACATAAGGCAATGATCTGCAAATCTCATAAACCTATATTTTATTCACAATAGAAAACATATCAAATGTTTGAACTAAGAAAGTGTACAATTTTAAGTAATTTTTTAATTGATGGCAGCAACACGTCTCAAAAAAATTGGGACAGGGCCATGTTTCCATCATATTTAAAAAGGGGTACCCCTGGAGGTAGTTGCAAGTACCTGCCCCTAATTGTCTGTGTTGGATGGCTTTTGCTGGGGCCCTTTGGTGGGGGCCCCAGTGTTGGTGGTACATGTATAGCTGTCCCTTTAAGACTGCTTTATTGAATAGTTGTTGGGCCGCTAAGTAAAGAGCAGTCTCTGTTGTGTTAACTGTGTGCAAAGTAACGGGTAAAGTGTTGTATTTCTGCTCGCCACTCCTAGCAGGTGACAGGTCTGGTCCCAAAGCCCTGGCAGTAAGCTGTTCCAGTCCTCACAATTGGTCTCTTCATGGCTCGGTCTCTCATCTCTGGTGTAGGCACTCACACGACAGCAGATCTTACGGCACAGTGACACTTGTGGCTTCCTCTATGGGTGCTCACAAGGGCTCACATTCTCATAGGCTCAGTCTCTAAGCTCTGCAGTGTACAGACCCCAGCAACAGGTCTGCACTGTACTGTTCCCTGTGCTGGTTTGCCCTGATATCTGAAAATTGGATCAGGAGAATCTTGTCCTCTCCACCTCTGTGTTCATGGAATTGTGGGTGCTGTAGTTCTGCATCCATTTAATTATATTGTGCAAGTCCACTGTTAGGAGAGAGGGGGTGAAGGAGTGGGGAATTTTACAGAGCCCACTCTGCAGCCCAAAAGCCTCATTATACACAGCAGCCTGGCGTGAAAGAGAAAAAGAAACAGCACACAGGGGCACACAAATGCAGAGTGCCAGCTCCTCCTCTTGGTCTCTATAGCCAGATAGGTACACACAGCCCAGATCTGCACAGTCACTCTCTCACTGCTTGCAGCTGCAGGGGGGAGGGAGAGGTGAGCGAGCTTGTGGAACACATATAGCTGGTGAAGAATGGGGAGGAAAAGTTGCGCTGACCATCAACAATAATAACCTGCAGCCGCCAGCACCAACAAAAGACAATGTTGTGTACAAAGAAATGGAAAAGAAAAAGTGCAGCGCTGAATATTAAGTGAAGTGAATCAAAAAATACGGTAAGTAATCCAATTCAGTGAAAAATCAATGAAATTGAAAAATAGGAAACACACCACCAAGTGGTATAGCAAATAAAAAACAAAAAGGTGATAACAATGCAGTAACCTGGAGAACCACTGGGAGGTTCTCCAGGTTACTGCCCCAGTTGAAGAGCTCTGCCGCTCGAAACATGTCGGGTACATAGCTCATACGCTACTTGCTCTTTACGCCATTTTTATACATGTGATCACTTGTACTCGTCTTTCATCGGGCTTGTACTTTTTTTATTTATTTTATATATATATATTTTTTATCCAGTTTTCTGTTTATTTGGCTCATTTTTCTTATGCCTAATAAAGGCTTGTTTTGGGATTAACTGCACTATGTGAGTTACGTTTTCCCTACATGGTTCCACGATTGGCCTGTACATCATACACCTGCATCCGAGAACCTTTCCTGCACGATTTGTCTCCTGTCATTGGATCAAACCTACTCTGGTGGATCAAAGGTCGGCACACCAAAAGGCTTTCTACTGACATCACCGCTGCCTAGGAGTTTGTGCATGCTTATGTGACATACCATCGCTGACGTGTATGTCCACGGATTCTGGTAAGAGTACCCATCTTTATATTCATTTATTTATCTGGATACCATTGTGGATTGCTGACGAGGTTCCCACTATTTACCAAGAGTTACACGTTTTCCACACCTGAGAAGATCACTACCATCTTCCACTCTTGTGTTGTCTGGTTTTTCTCCATAAGAACTCCTGACCAACTTCACCTTAACGGACCGCACATGCCAGTCTGACATTGGACTGTCACATATATATTTTGGATTAACACGCATATTTATATGGACTTCATTTGGGGTTCAATTTATTATTTATTTTTTGCCCACACATATGTGTTACATCACTTATCACGGTGCTATTTAGTTATATATTAACTTAGAGAGATTCCACCTCCCAGTGGTTCTCCAGGTTACTGCATTGTTATTACTTTTTTGTTTTTCATTTGCTATACCACTTGGTGGTGTGTTTCCTTTTTTTGAATTTCATTGATTTTTCACTGAATTGGATTACTTACCGTATTTTTTGATTCACTTCACATATAGCTGGTGGGCACATGGCTACACCTACTATGTATATGTATTCATATACGCATACTGTACATAGAAATGGTTTGCGGGAAGACCACATCTGCCCTGCCTATGGCAAGCAGAGAAATCAGTTCACGTACCTCTATGGTTAATAGAGAGAAGTTTGTGGATGGTAATGTAGAGCTATGTGTGAGCCAAAAAGCAATTGCTGTATAAACCTAATGGGGGTGTGACCATATATTGTGACACAAAGGATGTAATGGCAAAAAATGCACCACAACAAAATGTAAAATTAAAATCAATAAAGTGAACAATATAAACAACAATGTAATGTAGTGTCCATAAACAATAAAACGATGAAGATGTCAGGAGATGGTGAGGAACTTCCCAACAGAAATCTTCAAATATGAGGTGGAATACATATGCCCTTACCGCAACTGTTGGACCCAAATGTCGTACGACAGTGGATCGATCAAGCTTGGAATGTCCCACAGAGATGTCACCGGAAGTCCAGAAGGATCTGGTTCAGGTAAGTGAGAACCCTGGCATGGGTACTGGAAACCAACTAGAGAAGGCTCAAAAAAACCTTATCTTCCACAAATTCATGTAAAGAGAAGAAAAAAATGGGGGCTCCAATGGTGTAGGTCATAAAGAGGTTTTAATGAAAAAAACAATATACATAATAAAATATAATATATTATAAAAAATAGTGATCACAATTCATAAGTATTAAAAGCAATATGGGGAGCAAAATGCATGGCCCGACGCGTTTCGATCCAATAGAACATCTACAGGGGCAATAGAGAGAAGTTGTCCAGGCTTAAAGAAAAGTGTCAACACTTATGCCGCGTACAGACGGTCGTCTTTTGTGATGAAAAAAAAATGACGTTTTAAATCATGAAATAAAACGACGTTTTTGAAACTTCATTTTCAAAAACGACGTTGCCTACACACCATCGTTTTTTCACAATGCTCTAGCAAAGCGAGGTTATGTTCACCACTTTTTTCCATTGAAGCTCGCTTCATAACTAGCTTCTGGGCATGTGCGGGTTTAAAAATGACGTTTTAAACGTCGTTTCTTGCTACACACGGTCAATTTCTGTGAAACAAAAAACGACGTTTTGAAAAACGACACAAAAAATTCAAGCATGTTCGAATTCTTTTTTTTGTTGTTTTTTTGAAGACATAAAACTACGTTTTGCCCACACACGATCATTTTAAATGACGTTTTTTAAAACGTCGTTTTTTTTCATCACAAAAAAATTACCATCTGTACGCGGCATAACTCTCCTGAAGCCTGAGCCACTAAATACCACTCTGCTTGTTAGCATATGGTTTGTGCCCCTTTCTGACCAGAGGTCCTTCGAACTTACCTGGGGTCCCATCAACAGAAGAAAACATCCAACTTATGTATCCTGCCAGTGATTGCTGTTTTGCCACCAACTCAGAAATCATTAGGGACTGACAATGCAAAGCACCATTTCTCCAAACAGCTCTTAACGATACTCACTCCTATGGTAGATTCCGCCTGGAGGCTAGGAAGGGAGCCTCATGACGAAACTTTCAAGGCCCTGAAGTACTGTGGTTCCAGACCAGGTCCCTATGATCAGCCCAGTATCTCAGCTGAGGAGTGAGGACCATATAATAGTATTCCAGCCACCCAGGGGGTGCATCCTTCCAATCAGACAAACTCACTATCTTCTGGCCACCACCACTCCTATCTTGAACTGGCTGCTCCCCCCCCTTTCCATAACTATGCATTCTTGGTTACCCCAAAGTATTAGTCAGTAGTACTACACTCTTTTTCTTAGTAAAGACAGAGCATGCCACACATTGCATTTGAACAGCTTTACTTTGAAATCCAGTAACAGAACATCAATACAGATAATGGCATAACGGTGCATAACATTCTCTTCACGCCCTTCCATATACTCACTGTGATTTGCACACCTTCCCTGAGTTCAGCTGCTTTCTACAGATAAAGTAGAGAATAGTCCAAGACCATGTTCATCATGCCTTTAAAAGGTCCCAATCAGGGGAAATATAGATCAGAAACCCCTGACTGACTGCATCCTACATTGTGTAGTTTCCAATCTATTTCCTTCTGTATTTTAACCCCCAGCCACACCAGACAGGAAGTTACACAGACAAGAGGAAGTACACCCAAGCAACATTATTTAACTAGGTATTTAACCACCTCTCTACATATTCTTGAGAAATTAGTGTTGATGTCCCTTGTTTCCCTAGCTCCTACTGATTCTTCCTGCAAACCTCCCTAATACCACTGTCTTATGTAAGACCTAATTTTGTAGTGGGGAAGCTTAGTGGTAGAGTGTGTAGTAAAAGAAAAATATGCATTTTGCAGTAGTAAACTAATACACACTTACAAAAAACAATTTCTTGCAGATGTATATTTTAAACACTTCGGTTTTGTCTGATGCTGAGTTTCTTGGTGTACTGTAACTGCAAACCTGAGTATTTATTACAAGTTAAATCCAGCTTTTATTTTAGGATATAAATTTAGAGCTTCCTGTCAGATGGTCCAGATTTACTCTTTTGTACATTCAAGGTCTACATTTTAAAATCATTCCCAGCACACCTTTTTTGACAAGAGTATGTATATTAGTATGCTACGTGCAGTAGTCTTTATGGCACTTATTCATTTAGATAAAGAGCAGCATGCATTAAGCCACTTTAACATTCATCCATCACTGATCTTCCTAAAGTAAACTTCAAAACTGATTAGTTGCAAGAGAATTCTGTTTTATTGTAACTGCCTTTTTCAATGCATACTGTGCAACTCCAGTTTACATTATTTAACTTAGCTGTGCTAGTAGATGGTGAGTAGGGATGAGCGCATGATACTAATCTGAACCCACCTGAGCTATCCCACCAGGAAGTTGTAACTGTAGACTGCCAATCTTAAGTGGTAGAGGCATTCCCCGACTTGTGTATACATGTGCCTTGTATGTCTGGGGCAGTTGGTGGGGAATGCCTCTACCACTTAAGATTGGTGGTTTGCAATGACAGCTTCCTGGCAGGATAGCTCAGGCAGGTCCAAACCCATCTGAGCTCATCCCTAATAGTGAGAGGACTTCTGTATCAATCTTCTTGTCACTTAAGTTTAGTACTTTTCAGCCATTGATGTTACTAGATCCCATCCCCTCCAATACCTGTAATTGTATTTCTGGTAGCATTTCCTTACTCTTCTCCATGGCATATGCAATCCTCCTGTAGTTCTTCAGGCCCCAACAGTTTTTTACTCGGGCTGCACAGCTTGACAGGTGGCACTGCCTGTCAAGCTTGCTCATTAAAATATCAATGGGGCCACATCTCACCTGCAAGCCAAACGTTTGGCTCAGTTGTAGTGAAGTTCTGCAATGTAAAATTGATGTTAGGCAATTAAAAAAAAACAAAGAAGGCAAAAAAGAAACAAGGGAGGAGGAGGCCGTAGCACCTTCTGAATGGCTGCCAGCTGCTAATAAATAGCCCTTTAAAAAGCAATAAAGCAAGTTTCCTTTCACTGGATGTCCACACACACCCCATCGGGGTGGAGCCGAGCCGCACTGTGTGTGTCTATAGAGTGCAAACAAGTGCACCTCTAGCAAGCTGCTTACTTAGGGACACTCGGAAGGCAGGAGGAGCCAGGAGCATCAGCGAGGAATCAGAGAAGAGGAGGATCCAGGCTGCTCTGTGTAAAACGTCTAGAGGAAAAGAGATTTCACCTCCAAATACGGAAAGGTTTTTTCACAGTAAGAGCTGTGAAAATGTGGAACAGACTCCCTCCAGAGGTGGTTCTGGCCAGCTCAGTAGATTGCTTTAAGAAAGGCCTGGATTCTTTCCTAAATGTACAGAATATAACTGAGTACTAAGATTTGTAGGTAAAGTTGATCCAGGGTAATTCCGATTGCCTCTCGGGGGATCAGGAAGGAATTTTTTCCCCTGCTGTAGCAAATTGGATCATGCTCTGCTGGGGTTTTTTGCCTTCCTCTGGATCAACTGTGGGTATGGAGTTGGGTGTATAGGATTTTACTGTGTTTTGTATTTTGTTTTTTTATTTTTTGTGGTTGAACTGGATGGACTTGTGTCTTTTTTCAACCTGACTAACTATGTAACTATGTAACAGCAGGTAAGTATACCATATATATTGCAAAAATCCTGCGAGCTACTAAATGAAAATAATAACCAAAGGGTAGGCTGACTATGCTGCTGGTACTGTTCACAGGTATATTTCAAATTTAAATAGTACCGCGCTACAGTAAATTAAGTAATGGAACGATTATAATAATAACAATAATTATAAAAATGTAGGATCACAGTGCTCGATACAGAGCCGGTCAAAATCTCTTGATGTGGGGACACCGCATCCAATTCGCAATGGTGTGAACCCAACCTAAGAGCTGCATTATCCCCCAGAGTGCTTATTACTTCCAACTTGTGCTCAGACAGCTCAGACAAGTGCTCCATGATCACTCAACAGATCACCTTCAAGTGCTCCCCTGTCCAGGAATAATCTCACATGAAGGAGTGTGATCTCTACAATTACCGTAAGTAAGATCAATACAAGCCTTTTAGCCTCCCCAGGCTTTGAAATTCCTTGCTATTGTCCTCTAGGATATGGATCATGGTGATTTGTAGTATCCAGAGTGCATATATAAAGAAAAACAACTAATAGTGCTTGTACCATACAAAAAAACATCACTGTATTAAGTACGTCAAGATTACTCAAATTGGTCAGGTGCTTCCAGCACACCAGGCTCTGACAAGCATTAATATCCATGTTTTGAACACACAAGCCTCACAGACAATGATCCGACTTACAGCTCCACCATGGATGCAGATGTCTTCAACGTCGTATCGAGCACTGTGATCCTAAATTTTTTTATAATTATTTTTATAATCATTCCATTACTTTGGTTAAAGTACAATGGTACTATTTAAACTTTAACGGTAAGTATACCATGTTTGGTATTTAAAAAAATCCTTTACAACAAGTTCAACATATTTCCTACTGGGGTATCACATATACATCTGCATTAAATATTTTCCACCCATGCAGGTGTTTTATAATGCGTGGTGCTAGTTTCAAAGTCATGGTCACAGAAACAGCAGCCCCTTCAGGGGGAAATGCTACATATAATAACCTAGTTGCCTGGTTCAGTCACTGGCCCAGAGCAAACATGCAATACAGTGAGTGAAGTCAGGACTCCTGATATGTCAGAAATGTATGGGGAAATCCTCTGCACGAACCAATAAAGCTGAAAATGACAAAAAAGATTGCTGATTCCCACACCACCAATAATAGCAAAAATAAGTGTTGCCCAAAAAAATAGCCCTCCACACATAACACTATGCATATAAAATAACATCCATGTAAAAATGACCAGTTCTGACATAAATCAAATTTTTGGATAAATAATATATAACATATATTGTCTATTGATAAACCACAAAAATGCATGTTAAAATGCATGAATGATAAATCAATGTGATAAATTCATGTGAAATTTAGTGAAATTGTGATCATGTGCATGATAGGAATGTTGAAGCGTATGAGAAAGTCATACAAGATAAAAATTCCAATGTGAATGACTCTTTAATCACTTCAATACCGGGCATTTTCACACCCTTCGCCGAGTTTCACACTGACTGCAGAAATGAAATTTCATTCATGTCAGTCCCGACTTCGGGGGCGATTTCAGAGACATCTGTGTGGGTTTCTGCACAGATGTCAATGGAAATCGCACCCCGAAAATTTCCAAAAGTAGTACATAAACTACTTTTGCAAATCGGTGCAGCGTCACAAATGCACCAATCCGGACGTTGCAATTGCCGCCAATTTGGCATGTGATTTGACATCAATGTGAACCAGGGCTTACTGCCCAGACCAATTTTCAGCTTTCAGCGCTGATGTGCTATGAATGACAATTGCCTGGTCATGCAACACTGTACCCATAAACAATTTTTATCTTTTTTTTTAATACTACTAGTTTTTTAATAATTGCTAAACAAACGAAAAAGGACCAAAAATTTGGGGGAAAAAAGTTTTTCTTAGGTTCTGTTATAAAATGTTGCATATAAGTAATTTCTCCCCCCCCCTCCCCTCTCCTATTGTCTCTTTTCTTCTTTCCCTCCTTGGTTTTGCTTTTCTTCTTTGTTCTACCTCCCTCTCTTCTTATTCCTTGAAATTTTTAATGATAGGTTTACATTTTTGTCTTTTACTCGCTAATGGGTCATGTATGCTATGAGAGGAGGTTTCCTCAAGTATATCAGTTTATTGACATGTTACCCAGATGATATAGTTTACTTCATAATGAAAAGACAAAATCTTTGTGAGTTAAACTGTAAAACTTTAATAAAAAAGTATTGAACCATAAGTCATTTTTCTCCTTCACTGATGTGTGCTGATGAGGCTGCACTGATTGGCACTGATGAGGCAGCACTGATATGCAGCACTGATGGGACTGATAGGTGGCACTGATAGGCGGCACTGAGAGGCACTGATAGGCAGCACTGATATGCGGCACTGATGGGACTGATAGGCGGCAATGACAGGCAGCACTGATGGGTACTGATTGGCATCATGATTGGCATCATTGAGGCTGCATCAGAACACTGATGATTAGTGTCCTGATTATATGTAAATGTCCCGTACCACTTGTGGGTTATCAACTCTTCTCTCCTCCCACTGTCACAGCATGTGAGGAAAGGAACAGCACAGTGGTGTAGTGGTTAGCACTTTCACCTAGCAGCAAAATGGTCACTAGTTCGAATCCCGACCATGACACTTTGCATCCTCTCCCTGTGTCTGCGGGGGTTTCCTCCCACACTCCAAAGACATGCTGGTAGGTTAATTGGATTCGTCCAAATTGGCCCAATGACTGCACCAGCCAGCAAGACACTGGCTGCAATAAAGCACCTTGGGGCGATTCAGTTCGCATCTGTAGCGCTATGGCATTCACTGCATCCTGGCCAGTAAAAGGAGCTAGATTAAAGGGGTAGTAAAGGTAAAAAAAAATTCACCTTAATGCATTCTATGCATTAAGGTGAAAAAACTTCCGACTATACCGCCGACCCCCCCCCGTTATATTTACCTGACCCCTCGAAAGTCCCGCGCTCGGCCCCAACATCCTCTTCACCGCTCAGCCTGGCCATTGATTGGCTAGAGCGGATGGATTGAAAGCAGCGCAGCCATTGGCTGGCGCTGATGTCAATCACATCCAATGATAAGGCGGGGCCGAGTGACACAGTGTGCACCTATGGCCACACGCCCGCAAGGACTCCACACAATGCGAGGGAGCTCGCATGAATGTGTGGAATTCTTACGGGGAGGACCAGAGACAGCTGCCGAGGGACCCCAGATGACATAGATCGGGGCCACTCTGTGCAAAACGAGCTGCACAGTGGAGGTAAGTATGACATGTTTGTTATTTAAAAAAAAAGTGTTTTTCTTTACAACCTTTAAGAACATCAGAATCTCCCTGCTCAGTATGGTCATATGCATCGAGGCCAATGGGTAATAAAAAAAACTAAGGAAGGCTGTAAACCAGCAAGTTTGTTTACATGTGATTAGCTGTGATTGGACATGGCTGCTGTGATTGGTTCTTTACCCCGATTTGTGATATGCTGTGTCCAAAGGACAGTGGTAACAGAGCGCCCCACTGGGAGGGGCATAGTTCTGGGAGGACGTTGTCTATGGACGCCCTCCCAGAACTGGACTCTTGCTATAATCAGAATATGTTTGATCTGTATACTTGTTTCAGGTCAGAAAATACTGAAAGTAATTACATGTTTTAAAAGGCCACTAATGGCAATCCACGCTTTGCCTATGTTATAATGAATATATAGCTGTTGTATATGTACCGCTTTATTAATAGATCTGGTATTGTTTAATGCACTGCTGTGTTTTACAAACCCTTCTCCTCTAACCTATACTGAAAGAAATGCGCAAGCGTTAATTGCCGAGCTCCTACTGAAAATGCCAGTTGCCTGTCTCTCTCTAGCTTCAATACTGTCTGAGCCACGAACCCAAAACACGGAAGCAACAAGTTACGTCAGAGTTAAGACAGAACTTAGCCACATACATGTTTCATGTCAGTAACCTAATATACTAGCGAAGCCAATGTATCAGCATGACTGCCAGCAACAAAGATTTTCAGAACAAGCAGTCAATGTTGGCAGCATTTGTATTTCACTGCAGCTTGCGTTTAATAAAATTCACATAATCGTCTATTTTATAGCTGGTGTTTGAGCCTGCGAAGCACTGTGCAAAATCTATAGCCATTTAAACAGTATCACCAGAAGCTTTACCACTCGTGCTCATATTGCAATAGACTGCTGTAGCTGGCACTGGGATTGTAGTAAATTAGTCCTCCCCCCCACGACATAGTGTCACCATTTGTTTAGTCAGTTCATAGCGAACGATCGAATGCATGTTTGGAAAGAAATTCTGTTCACGATTTACCAGTTCTGGCACTGTGACTGCTTCCACAGATTTATTTCTGTTTGTGCTCATCCCTGTGCTTTTGTTACGGGATTTACTTTGGACTAAATCCACTTGTGCGAAAGTTAATTCAATACCCAGTGCTGCTTCAACACTATATATAAAGAGACAAGTGTAGGTGGGTTTAACCAATTTGCTCTGCAAACGCTGGCAACTGGAAATCAGTAGTAGAAAGAAACATTTAAAGACATACTATCTAGAAAATCGTATTGCATTAATGTAAAATTGTTCACGGAAAATGATTGCAGTATTACAACACATTAACTGGTTTAATAAAGCTGTGAATCAAACACTGATTATTAACAAATTGCAGCACCCTGTAGAAATCAATCAATCAATTAACCACTTCAGCCCCAGACCATATTGCTGGTCAATGACCGGGCCACTTTTTGCGATTCGGCACTGCGTCGCTTTAACTGACAATTGCGCGGTCGTGCAACGTGGCTCCCAAACAAAATCGGCGTCCTTTTTTCCCCACAAAGAAATTGATCACCTCTGTGGTTTTTATTTTTTGCGCTATAAACAAATAAATCGACAATTTTGAAAAAAAATGAATATTTTTTACTTTTTGCTGTAATAAATATCCCCAAAAATATATAAGAAAACATTTTTTTTTCCTCAGTTTAGGCCGATACGTATTCTTCTACATATTTTTCATAAAAAAAATTGCAATAAGCATTCATTGATTGTTTTGCGCAAAAGTTATAGCGTCTAAAAAATAGGGCATAGTTTTATGGCATTTTTATTAATATTTTTTTTTTACTAGTAATGGCGGTGATCAGCAATTTTTATCGGTACTGTGACCTTATGGCGGACACTTAGGACACTTTTGACACATTTTTGGGACCATTGGCATTTTTATAGCGATCAGTGCTATAAAAATGCCACTGGCAGGGAAGGGGTTAACACTAGGGGCCAAGGAAGGGGTTAATTATGTTCCCTAGGTGTGTTCTAACTGAAGGGGGGTGGGACTGACTTGGGGAAATGACTGATCGCTGTTCATACATTGTATGAACAGACGATCAGGCATTTCTCCCCCTAACAGAGCGATAACGAGCGATCGCGGGTGCCCGGCGGTGTTCGCGCCCGCCGGGCACACGCGTCGGGACCAGGGGCGAGTGGGGGGCACGCGCGCCCTTATTGGCTGATTCGCGAGATGATATATAGCTACGTGATCTCACACAGCCGGGCCGACCTGCCGCCGTATAACTGCGACGGCTGGTCGGCAAGCAGTTAATCAATCAAATTTAAGGCAATTTTTTTAATTTTTTTAGTTGATTGATATGTGTCACTTTTAACAATGAGGTTGTTTTACTAAGGGCTCTTTCACACGGAGCGGATCCGTATTGATCCGCCCTGTGTGTGTCCGTCGGCTCAGCGGGGATCATCCGTAAATCCCCGCTGAGCTGTCGGCGGACAGGGCGGTCCCCGCACACTGTGCAGAGACCGCCCTGTCTTTCCTCCGCTCTCCCCTATGGGGAATCGGATGAATACGGACCGTGTGTCCATATTCATCCGATCCGTTCCGCCAGACGGAAGAAAAATAGGGTTTTCTTCCGTCTGAAAAAGCGGATCTTTGCGGAAACGGATGTTTGCGGACGTTAGCGGATGCTCAATCCGCTAATGTCTGCAATCCCATAGGGAAGCATTACAAGCATTGCACCAGCAATCATCAGATCAGGTCCATGTCCACTATGCATATGCAAAGCGGACAAAAACACAGCCTGCTCTACTCTATGGGCCCTCTGATCCGCCCAGACAGAAGGGGATGGATCTCCTTCTGATTTTTTTTTTGTGGGGGAAATGGATTGGAAGTAGGAGGGTGTAAACAGGCACAGGTCTGTTTACATTCATAGAAATTAATGGAGGGTCTGATTAGGTCTGCCTGAAAAAAATGGATAGATGGACCCGATCAGACCAATTGTCTGAAAGGGGCCTGAAAGGGTCTCTGCTTCCAGACTGATGCACCTGTGGCTTTCCTACGGATTACTATAGCTGCACTAGAATAGAATGGACCTCTATTATATCCTACAGGTGTGGTGCACTTTCTAAAAAAAACTCTCCAATACTCCTGCATGCAGGAGTTTTGGTAAAACCCGTAGGTAATAACAGAACGTTATATGGTTCATTCACACTACACCACTCTGCACTGTAATGCATTATGTTTGCAATGAACTATGTGACAGAGCCCTTTTGTGCTCCTATCTTGACCAAAGCCCCAAGCTGCCAGCACTAAACTCAGATATAAACTACAAATAAGGAAAAACATGCATCTTGGTGTAGCACTACCACCGAAGGAGCTGCTGGTTTGTTTTGTGTGGCATGTTACCTCATGGCTCTTTCGCCGTGTAAGGGTGTATGGTGGATGTAGCATTAATTGAATGTCTTTTTCTGTGCTCTTTATTACCCAGCTGGGTACAAACAATAAAACTTTGTGGTGATAGAAGAGTTGAAGTAGAAGGAGAAATAGCAGATTCAGGGGTATCAAAGGGAAACAGTCCTGCTTCCAACAACACTTTCTTCTTCGCAACTCCAGCCTGAGTGGGTATGGCGTACCTGGACAGGCCTCTCTCACTGACCTGGCAGCAGGAGTATCACTTGGAACTTAGAGGGAAAGTCTCTGTCACAGACCCTCCTTAGAATTGAGGTAGCGGAGGTAATCCTCTTTAAATGACTTTGGCCTGGAGCTCCTTCAGGTAGTTTACAGGTGACCGACTGACAGGTGACCAACGTCCATTCTTTCAGTATTCGGTTCCCTTGATCCCTGGTGGATTGTCCAGACCCTATTGGATTGCCAGCCTCTCTTGGCTCTCTTCAGATGGACTCCCCACCGAACAGCTATCTCGCTTGTGATCTTCTCAGGATTGGGGACCCAGTTGATTACTGGGGCCCCGCCACAGCTTTAAATGTTCCGGGCCAACATGGTCCCAGAATCAGGAACACCGCACGGCACGCACACCCCGGCCTGGTAGGCCATTTCGCCGGGGCGCTGTGATGCAGTCATCCTAAAGGTGGGTGTCGCACTCGAAGAAGAACCCAGACCAATGTCGTCTGTCTCATAAATACCCTCCCCCAGCATGCACAGTGAGGAGAAACCCTCCTGATAGGCTGCTGAGGAAAAGCACCCAAACCTCGACTCCACTGCTGCCACCTATCATCCTGGGGTGGGAACAGCACCCCAGGAACAACAGAGTAAGCCCACAGCACAGCCAAGCTGAGACAGAGAACCAATTTGAATAGATTAACTGGATCAGAGCTACTTAACTCTCTGATCCCCCTCTAAATTTAACAAAGCACCGGTACTTGGAAGTAACCAGGCGCTACATTGGCATAAAACCTCACTTTATAACAACACTATATAAAAAAAAATACTTTCATATGCATAACCATGTCTAGTAATCACCACTCTGTACTTTCCCTTAGTGTAAGTCCATTTCTAGGGCACCACCTGGACAAATACTTCACAGTTCCCACAATATGTGTCATTAAGCTCTACTCTATGCATTGCGCCACTTCATCAGGGGCAAAGGAAAGTACTATGAGGGGAGCCTAAGAATGCATTTGTGAAAAGTGGTTGTCTGATCACCATTAGTGACGGTAAACAATGCCCTAGGAATATGGACATACACTAAGGGAAAGTACAGAGTGATGATTGCTGGAGGTAGTTATGCATATGTTTGAGTACAGAACAAAAAATGTTTTTTATATAAAAAAAAAAAAGAAACGTTCTTTTGAAGTGTGTTACATATTACACCCATATTTAGGGTTTAACGTGTAATATGCTCTAGCTCCTGCCCCCTATCACCCCCCATGACAGCAGATGGGGAAATCCTCTCCCTGCACCCGCTGTCACATTATGCCCGTGCAGCTGTGTCACTAATTCACGGAAATCTGTGAATAAAGTGTCTTGCACCCCTGCAGACAGCTTGTAGTTCTCAATGGACTGCAAGGGTGCTGATCCCTCCCTCATAGTTCATTTACACTTCCTCCAGCTTTGGAACTGAAAGCTCCTACAAAAGGTACAGTACAGACAGTTACAAAGCTGAAGGATATGTCTGCAGGAGCCTGACATTGCACCCGCATTCTATTGATCGTGGGTGCAATGCTCTGCAGTCTCTTCTGTAAAAAATAATACATTTACATTTTGTTCTCAAAAATATGTGCATGATAGCCACACAACTTGTAATGTCAAGAGAAGTAGTCAAGGATGGCTGATAACATCCTCCTTTCTACATGATTCCTGTATAAAGGACAAGTAGTACTGATAACAAAAACAACCTCCAAAGTGTTTTCAGGGGCCGATTTTATATGCAGTCCTAATTATTTCCACTGCCTTGAAATGAAAATTACATAATTTCCAAATCTAAATGGTGAACATTAAAACTCTATGACATTTACAGCAAAATGAAACATATTACTTGTAGATTAAAATAATGTCTTCACAAAAAAAACTTGCCACGGCCAGAAAATATCCTTCATGAGCAATTGTTTTTACACATTTATTACAATGCCATTTCATCGAGTTCTATTCTGTTAACATAAATGATTCTGGACTTCACAAATTATTCTGCACTTTGTTCTGTCTACATCTTATTCCTTGTGTTGCAGTATTTTGGAATAATCATACTTATAAAAGCATAGCCATTAGCAGTAGTAATAATTTAACTCATAGTTCTTTTTTTTTTCTTTCTGATGCACAAACAGCGACGTGGGAGTTGGCTATAGAGGCAGATATTCTCCCATAGAGTTCCTACATTGTTTTTTTTTAGTTTTCAAAAGAAGAAAGGAACAATGTAATTATTGTGATTATTTCCAGGCTGCAGCTGGCTAGACCATTGCTGAGGCAGTCACAAAGCGATAATGAAAAGGGATGCTTACACTACTGTGTACTGCATTGTAAACCTGCAAAAAAATAAAAAATGATACATGCTGAAAACATAGCCCTATTTTTCATCCATATGCCAATCAAACTATGCTAATGTTAACCCTTTAGGCTGGGAAAGATGTATGCTCCCCCTGCCCCCAAATAATTATTGGATGCTGATGTTAACCCTTTAGGCAGGGAAAGATGTATGCTCCTCCAGCCCCAAATAATTATTGGAAATCTTTCTGTCTGCAATGGCATAATGCCATAGATAAGACTGCCACCATCTATCTGTTAGTAAATAAGAATGGGCTCCGGCGTGTTCAGATTGAACCTGCCAGGAAGCCGGCACTGCACACCACCAATCATAGGCAGCGTGTGTATGTGCAGCTGCATGTTGGGAAAGGCCTCACGGTCTATGATTGACAATGTGCGGTGACGGCTTCCTGGTGGGTTCGATCGGAACTCGCCCTGAGCCCATCGCTATTAGGAAAGGATTCTGCTCCTGAGCAATGTGTATTTAAACAATTTAGCCCTGGCAATGAGCATGTAAACCCCAAATCAATTTTCCATTATATATCGCATCATGCCTGACAATATATAGTTTTCCATATAAATACTATATATATACAGTAAAAACATTTTTTAATCTATTGCAAAGTTTCTTACCTGGAGATCTTGCCAGTAACAGCACTTCTCCTTGCAGGCTAACCAACGAAGCTGCTGCTTTACAATAAGTAGGAGTGTTGTCAGCCTGCTGCGTGGGCTAGCTTTTTTGGCCGTTGAGCTGCCTTTTAAGTCCATCAGGCACTTAGCAATATAAAATTCTTCCAGCCCAGTCTTGTATCCCTTTAACCTGGTCTTTATGTAAAGGGGGACCTGCTCAATTATGTGACTACTGTCTTAATAGGGAGCCCATCCGCCCAGTTCATTTGCTATGCTAGGAGCTTGTGATGATTACACTCTCAGCACATAAACCATGCCCATCCATTGACAAATGTGTGGTCTATGAGCAGGGCTTTTTTTCAGGGGGAACTTGGTGGAACTGAGTTCCACCACCTCTGTCTCAGACCCTTTGGTGCCTGCTCACCACAATCACATGTAAACCCAGAAGTCTGGTTTCTGTGTTTACAAGTGACAGTTCTGCACTCTGCATGTAATCTGGTATTTAATGCCCCTTTAAGACCCTTGTACTGTTCGTGAAATTTGACTGACCACACCCACTACTTGATGTGATTTGGAGGCTGTGTGTAGTAGGGGGTGGGGTTTTGTGGGGTCATGGTTAAGTTTCAGCACCTATTATTTGAGAAAAAGGCCCTGCATATGAGCATTAAAGCCCATCCCCCTGCCACCGCACATAAGATGTACTTGGTCGGCAAAAGGATAAGAAAACTTGCCAACTTGGGGTGGGGTTTTGTGGGGTCATGGTTAAGTTTCAGCACCTATTATTTGAGAAAAAAGCCCTGCATATGAGCATTAAAGCCCATCCCCTTGCCACCGCACATAAGATGTACTTGGGCGGCAAAAGGATAAGAAAACTTGCTGCCCAAGAGCTTGATGCCTGTAAAAGCTCCTACAAGCTTGTAAAAGCTCCTAAAAGCTTGTAAAAGCTTTAGACACTTTTACAAGCGTCAGTCATTTTATCTGCAAAAAAAGCTTCTGGCTTCTAGGAGAGTTAAAAAAACATCCTGTGTGCGTGATACCTTAAGCTCCAGACATGTAGCTAGTGTAATTAGAAATGTGTTTAAGGTATAACAAAAGTCAAAAATATTTCTTCATTAAAATGAAGTTCAGGTTAATATAACGCAGGTCTTTTGGCACCTGTGTCCAATTGGAGCGAATCCCCTTCAACAGCCACCACAGAAAGTGAGGAGAAATCTTAGGTAGCCACCAGAATTACCTATCCACTGACAATTGCAAATTTTGGGGAAATTGGTCACTTTCTGCTACTTTTACAATAGGCAAAAAAAAAGGGTGAACTTCCCATTGTGACATTAAGCTATGCTTGGAAACCTGCTGAAAGTCAGGGATACTGTATCCATGATTCACAGGTGAAGGGGTGCAGGCTATATATGCCCATCCAAAGCGATATGTGCAGTAAACTAAAAAAGTCCTGCTCTACCAACCATCCACCATGTCCTATGAGTAAAGATCGGCCTCAGCCTCCGCCTCCATGTATCTGACAAGAAAGCACACACGATAACATGTTTCGCCATTGTGGATGGTTTCTTGATGAAGACATATAGCCTGAAGCTGATTCTTATTCACATGTCATGGGGGCTGGCTGGGAGATATGCACGTGTTTTGTTTACTGCTCTCATGGAGACAGCTTCACTTCTAAAATCTAAAGCAAAATAAAGCAAAGTTAGCCTTTGTAGTCAAAATATACATAGAAAAACACTTAGGCCAAGACAGGCTGTATAAAAGAAAAAAATACAAGTGCGTTACTATCATAGCATTAAAGCCATAGTTGACCAATGTGTATAGTGAATGGAATGCATCAAAAAAGGATTGGTGGAAATAAATAAAAATATGAATACAAATAAAAAAGTCTCTGTGTGACAGATAACCACAAGTGTTGTAAAAACAGTAGGTGCAATAAGTCCTATCGCAAAGCAGCTGATTTTCAAAAATCTTATACTCTTCATAAACACTTGTTCCTATGGCGATATCAGCAGGCAGGTAATTTAAATCCAAAAAGATATAGGATGGCCGCTTACCAGAACGTTGTACCCTCAAGGGGTTATTGGGCACTCAGAGGGCTGTAATTCCGTCGATCCCGGGAAGAACTCCAATGCTGTGTCTCAGCTCCCTTCTTGGACCTTCAGGATTGGAAGATATGTCGTTCTGTGTGCTCAAACAAATTCTTTGTGCTCAAACAATGAGTGGGATTAGAAGGAGAGGATAAAGGACTTCATGGTGCAGTAGGTTTAATAAAGGATTTTATTTTCTTCAGTATGACACGGACAGATGGTAAAACATATTCACCCTGCACACACGGATCCTCATGAATCAAAAGATAGGATGTCAGCGTGTGTAACAGCTGACGGCTGCGATGCAGTCCGAACAGCTGATGAGCGTAGTGACGTCAAATGCTAGGCTCCGCCCAACGTGGCGTTTCGTCCAAACGGGCTTCAGCAGGGAAAGGAGGCGCGGATTGATCTGTGCCTTTATTATTTGCAAGACAGGCTGTAGCCCTAATGTTTTCATGACTCAAACTGTAATTTTCTGTGCTTAAAACTTTTTCAAATGCTATCACAGTAAAAAAAAAAAAAAAAAACTTTTTTACAAAACTGTTTGATTCCTTCCTCATGTGACTGTCACTGCACATGTACATGCTTCTGCATTCAGTGGTATTCCTACAGCACCACTAGGGATGAGCCAACCACCACCCGGTTTGGTTCGCAGCAGAACATGCGAACAGGCAAAAAATTAGTTCGAACACGCAAACACCGTTAAAGACTATGGGACACGAACGTGAAAAATCAAAAGTGCTAATTTTAAAGGTTAATATGCAAGTTATTGTCATAAAAAGTTTTTGGGGACCTGGGTCCTGCCCCAGGGGACATGTATCAATGCAAAAAACAGTTTTAAAAATTTACTTTTTTCGGGAGCAGTGATTTTACCAATTTCCTACCTGGGGGGTGTCTATAGTATGCCTGTAAAGTGGTGCATTTTTCCCTTGTTTGGAACAGTCCATGCACAAAATTACATTTCTAATGGAAACAAGTCATTTAAAACTACTACTACTGATTTATGATAATTTATCAAGTTTAGCCTGATAAAATAGCCCATATGACTTTTAAGCAGTTGGCAGTAGTGTTGCTCACGAATATTCGCATTGCGAATATTCGACTCGAATATAGCATATTCGAGAAATCGCGCTATATTTCGAATTTCGCGGTGAATATTCGCAATTCCGAATATTCGCATTTTTTCAATTTGATTTTTAAAACAGATCACATCCTATCGACGTCTAAAAGCATTGCTGGTATGATTAGAGACCCTGGGCCGAGTAGCTAAGCTGAGGCGATCCTTTTATGTTGCCAAATTGAAAAAAAAAAAATTGCGATTTTTCGCTATTGCGAATGCGAAAATGATTGCGAATTTTCGATAACTGTGGTAGGAGAACTCTGATTGTCTCTGATGCAAAAGGGGGGGCTTTGTGTATGTGTATGTTATGAATATTTGTATGTTTGATATTATTATTTTTTGTAAGAAGGAAAAAATTGCGCATACCTTAAAAAAAGGGGAGAATACAGCAGCAACTCAAAAATGTTATACAACATAAATTAATACAAGACAGAAAATGGAGTCGCTCTACAAGAATAAAAAATATGTCTAGTGACAAGACATGTGGGCAAATTATAAAATAAGCAAGCGCAAATAACTTGTGAAATACACAGTGAAACAAATATATAAAGAAATATAGTCCCAATAATAGAAAAATAATCTTTCATAAAAATGTCTGATATGTGAAGTGAAAAAAAGTCCAAAGCATGCAGCATGAACGTGTTCAATCTTCAAGGTGTTTGATTGACAAAGGCTGTGACAGATGGAGAGTAAAGAATCACCACCAATGCAAAACACTTTTTATTTTCTATTGTAAAATATCACGAATATTCTGAGCCAATCAGAGTGCTCCTTCCGCATTTGCCGAATATTCGCAATTATTTTGTATTGTAAAATATCAAGAATATTCTGAGCCAATCAGAGTGCTCCTTCTGCATTTGCCGAATATTCGCAATTATTTTGTATTGTAAAATATCAAGAATATTCTGAGCCAATCAGAGTGCTCCTTCCGCATTTGCCGAATATTCGCAATTATTTTGTATTGTAAAATATCACGAATATTCTGAGCCAATCAGAGTGCTCCTACAGCATTTGTCGAAATTGCGCAATAAATATCGCATTCGCATGTTGCGATATTTCGATAAAATATCACGAATATTCTGAGCCAATCAGAGCGCTCCTCCAGCATTTCTCGAAATTGCGCAATAAATATCGCATTCGCATGTTGCGATATTTCGATAAAATATCACGAATATTCTGAGCCAATCAGAGTGCTCCTACCGCAGTTATCAAAAAATCGCAATTATTTTCGCATTCGCAATAGCGAAAAATCGCAATTATTTACTTTCGATAAAATATCACGAATATTCGAGTTTAGCGAATATATCTCGAATATTCGAATATATATTCGAGATATATCGCGAAATCGAATATGGCATATTCTGCTCAACACTAGTTGGCAGTACTTGATGTACAAGTCAGGTAACATAGGAGAATTGCTCTGGAAAATTTGATTGAATTGGTTGAAATTTGGTAGAACTGCTTGAAGAAACAGAAAGTAGTACTTAGGCTGGGTTCACCGATAGATCTGTCGCACAGCAGGGGTCCGGTGGGTCCTGTGCGTCCTGGTTCACTGTTTCAGGTCTGATTTCAGCCTGAACTTTGGGCTGAATTCGGACCAGAAATGGACCAAAAAAGGCACACGTTTTTCCTGCAAAACGCATCGGACCTGCTGCAGATGTGAACCGGCTCCATTGAGAGGTAGTCACATTCTCCTAATATGTAAATTGGATGCAGAGAAACCTGCATTCGATTTGCATAGGTGTGAACCCAGCCTTAGTGATAGGATACTGTAGAAAGGTCAGCATCATCACTTGACTAAAAATAACTGCACAGGGCATCATATGGATTGAGAATGCGGTTGACACAGTCAGGCATAGAAAGCCATATTATAGAATAAAGCTATACAATCTTTAGACAATTTGCCTCAAGAAATTCCTGACATTCATGATACAACTGTAAAGGTTTGCAATTATATACATCTTTGTAAATTTGCTCAACAGTTCACGTGATCCAAGAAGGGTAGCAGGCAACAGGAAAGGTGCTGGCAGCAGTGGTGGAACAGGCTGGTCAATAGCAGTGGCCTGATTGTGGGTCCAGGAGAACCAACCTAAAAGCATAAAGAGGAAGAAGAAAAAAAAACATTATAGTATAGCTGTCACTGTCAGTGCTCCATAGCAGTTATTGCCCTTGGATACTGCTCTATTCTATTGCATTCATTCATATTGCCCCCAGAGTAGACTGCTCCATTGCATTAATTCATTATTGCCCCAGTTGTTACATGTATTCATAATTGCCTCAGAAAGTAGACTGCTTCATCCGTTGACCATTGCATTCATTTGTTATTTCCCCCAGTAGACTGCTCCATTGCATGTATTTATAATTGCATCAGAGAGTAGACTGTTAAATCCACTGACCATTGCATTCATTCATTATTGCTCCCAGTAGTACTGCTTCATTGCATGCAATCATTTGCCCCCCAGATAATAGACTGCTTCATCCATTGACTATTGCATTCATTTATTGCCCCCAGTAGACTGCTCCCTTACATGTATTCATAATTACCCCTGTAGACCACTCCATCCATTGACCATTGCATTAATTGAAATTTAAATATACTTACTGAATTTAGAGATTCTTCTGGGCAACTTTTTGTGGGCACTCTGGCAGACAGCAGGCAAACTGAGGCACAGGCAGGCACCACCAGGCATGTAAGCAGAGAGAGCCTGAGGGCAAAGAAGAAGCGGGTAGCATGTGCGTGACCAAGCTGCCAGAGGAGGTGAATCTTTCCCTCCAGCTTATGTAATGGAATGGTGGCTGGTGGGAAAATGATGTGGTGGGCATGCTTTTTATATGTGCTTGACACGCTGTGCACCGTGACATCACACACAGCCCACAGTGAAAGAGCGAACCCACCCTGCTGTCGCTTAGTGCAGGCATGCTGATGATTGTCAAATTTAGCCAGCTTGGGAACTGCGCATGTGCTGTTTCAAAGCCGGCCCCTGACCATATTTTTTACGATCAGCCGCTGCCCATAAAGGACTCATGTAATTAGATCACAATTTTCCAAGATGTCTACTCCAGTGTGATTACCTTAAATTTTTTGCAGTGAGTTTTTTTTTTTCTATAAAGACCTTAAATGTACAGGGGTGCTGGGAATACAATGCTTCACCTATTAAAACTGGGGTAGAATGTAATTGTAATTATTGTTGACAGATCTTCCTACCTAGCAATCACATTGAGGAAATTACTGTGTTTTGGAATTTACAGAACAGGAGCAGATAAGAAAAAGCAATAAAATCACAATTGTTACACATCACCAGACCAGAATCTGCTTGACTTCAGTAATGACCAAGTCTCCAGTCCTTCAGGATATCTTCTATTTTAGTAGTTGAGAGAACAGCAGTCTCTAACTCCAGAAGGCTGTTAAGTACATGGAAAACACAGGTAATTACAACAAAGCATGAGTCCTTCTCATCAGCATTAAATATCATCTGAATTCAAATTAAATTATTTTTGAGGACATGATTCATTTTGTAACACGTTAATTATAATATTGAGCTCTAGCGGGAATGATCTCTCATTTTCCTATTCTACAGTGGTTTGGCAAAATGACAACTTTTTAAATGGAGCTTTTAAATTATTATAGTTCTCTAAATGACCAATAGTAGTCCTGCAGAATTTAGAACTATAAAGGCAGTATCACACTGTGAAGGTGTGGTATGGTGGCAGTGCAGGTGCAGCGCAGTCTACCCGTGGCTTTTGTGCAGGATAACCACAGTTTTTCATAGACTTTTATTAGATCACACGTTTTTGGTGCATTTTCTAAAAGCACCACAAAAAAACATGCAATCTAATAGAAGTCAATGAGAAACCGCAGTTAACCTGTGTAAAAACTGCAGGTACATTGCGCTGCACCTGCATTGCTGTCAAACTGCAGAGCAGCAGTGTAAAACCCCTCTAAAGCCTTGTACAGACGCACAGTTTTGTCGGCAAGAAACAGCAAGAAAACTGCTGGCAGAGCTTTCTTGCCGAGTATACCGTGCGTGTGTACGAGGCTTTGAGGTTTCGCGTCAAGAAAACTGCCCAGAATCTAGACGAGAAAAATAGAGAACCTGCTCTCTATTTTCTCGTTGTGAGATTCTCGGCAGTGTTTTGCCGAGAAACCCGAGCGTGTGTATACTTACCTCTCCATGGAAACTGCTTGAAATGACTTTGACACATTTACGGTAGCTTCCAAGGCATAGGTAGGGTGAAGCAAGATGACGGCGATGGAATCAAATGTGACGAGCGCATGCTCGTCGTAGTCGATGACGTCACCGTGTTTGTGCCATTCAAAAGAACTGCAGTTCTTTTGAATGGTGTGTGTGTGTGTACACTTGGCCAGCAAGAGAATCTTGCCAGGAATCTCGTCAGGAAAAACAACGTTTTTTTCCTGACGAGAATCCGGGCTGTGTGTACAGGGCTTTTGATGTGTATATTGCCTTGTTATGCACACAAATCAGTATTGTCTTAAAGGCTAAACTTCAGGCAAACAGCTAAACAGACAGATGAAATACAGTACATATAGTATTTAGTGACTATTTTAGCTTGCAAGCAGGGGAATTAGAGTGGCTTTATTATAGAGGGAAACACACTGCATGGTATTGTAAATGAAGTAACTTTATTGCCTGGAAAAGCAGCAGTGGATATTTACACAAGTAAAATAGGATTTTTTAATACAGCTTACCTGTAAAATCCTTTTTTCGTGAATACATTACGGGACACAGGCCCTTAATTACTTAATGGGTTATGTTGTCACCACAAGTGATTTGACACTGGCAAACCCAATTAGAACTGAGTTCCTCCCCTATATAACCCCTCCCAAATGGAGAGTACCTCAGTTTTGTAGCAAAGCAATAAGTGTCCCACGTTTACCTCCGAAGAGGGGCGGGAGCTCTGTGTCCCGTGATGTATTCCCAAGAAAATGATTTTATAGGTAAGCTGTATTAAAAAAAACTATTTTCTTGCTCATACATCATGGGACACAGAGCCTTAATTACTTAATGGGAAGTCCCATAGCAATGCCTAAATTGAGGGGAGGAAGACAGATCAGAAACAAGACCGGCATTCTCGTACCCTCTCTCATCTACCTGGTAGAAATTAGTAAATGTATGGAATGAAGACCAAGTAGCAGCCTTACAGATCTGAGCCATGGAGGCCTGGTGATGCACTGCCCATGAAGCACCAACTGCTCTAGTTGAGTGCATTTTCACATGAAAAGGAGAAATTTTTTTTTCTAAACCATAGGCCTTAATAATGACTTGTCGAATCCAACATGCAATAGTAGATTTTTATGCTGCCTGGCCCTTCCTTGGGCCCTGTGGCAGAATAAACAGACAATCAGTCTTCTTTATCTAAGCCGTAGCTTGCAGATAAACTTTTACCGCTCTTACAACATCTAGAGAGTGTAGACTCTCTTCCTCCGCTGACTGCGGATCTGGAAAAAAAGACGGTAGGACTATATCTTGATTTAGATGAAATCCTGAAACCACCTTAGGTAAAAAAGTCAGATGAGGACTCAGCACCACCCTGTCATCATGAATAATCATATACGGTTCTTTACAGGAAAGAGCCACCAATTCCGATACCCTCCTTGCTGAGGATATGGCTACAAGAAAAAAACTGTTTCTTTGTCAAAAGACTTAAAGAAGCATGGTGTAATGGTTCAAAAGGTAGCTTCTGTAAAACAGACAATACCAAATTCAAATCCCATGGGCACACGGGAGACTTAACCGGCGGATTCAAGCGCAGTGCTCCCTGAACAAAGGCCCAGACTAGGGAATGAGAGGCAAGTGGTTTTCGAAAGAATACAAACAAGGCCGAGATTTGGCCCTTGATAGTGCTTAAGGCCAACTTCATATTTAAGCCCAACTGTAGAAAGGCAAGAATCCTATTAATGACATACTTCCTTGGATGCCATCTTCTGGGTTCACACCAGTAAACATATGCCTTCAAGATTCTTAGCATTAACCAGAGTGGATAGGACTGGGCCTGGAGCCCACGTTTTTTTCAGAATGTGAGTCTCAACAGCCAGACCGTCAAATTTAGACTTTGTAAGGCAGGATGGAATATTGGACCCTGCGATAGTAGGTCCGAGCATAGTGGGAGAACCCAAGGTCTTCCTTCTGCCATCCTTACGATTTCTGCATACCAGGGTGTCCTGGGCCAAGCCGGGACGACCAAAATCACTGACTTTCCTTCCCTTTTGACTCTGAAGGAATTGCGGGAGAAGCGGAACTGGAGGAAACGCATAAATCAGAGAATATCAAGCCCATGAAAGCAAAAGAATCTCTTGTCCATGACACAAAGTTGTCCAGCTTTGTGTTGAACCTGGAAGCCAACAGGTCCACATCTGGGGTACCCCATTTCTGACATATGATCTAAAATATGTCAGGGTGTAGAGACCATTCTCCGGGACTCAGTTGCTGGCGGCTTAAAATCCGCCTGCCAATTTTCTACCCCTGGAATGAAGACCGCAGACAGGCAAGGAATATGCCTTTATGCCCAGGAAAAGATGTGATTCATCTCTCTTTGAGCATCCAGACTTCTGGTGCCCACCTGGTGATTAATATAGGCCACAGCTGTAGCATTGTCGGACTGTATCCGAACAGGACAACCCTGCAATCTGTAAGACCAGACTCTGAGGACCAAAAGAATTAACCGAATCTCCAGAATGTTGATGGGTAGGAGCTTTTTGTCTCTGTACCACTTCCCCTGGGCAGATGCCTCTTTGTAACGGCACTCGTGAACGGGAGTGAACCACAACTGCAGATAGCAAGGATTTCAATGCATGTACCTATGTTATGTGAGATTTCAGGCCCCAGACATGCCCCAGGCGTCACTCCAATCAGAGAACACAGGAGTTTGGGGGTTCTCTATATCATCCCTCTCTCTTACATAAAGAAATGCGTTGAGCTTCTAGGGGTGGATGTATTACAACATGCGTCCAACGCCTAGCATTTTAAAAGGTAACGATGCACGTGAAGATTCCAATGCTCTTCTGTATGCAAGTTATTATCAGTACAGGACCCCAGGCGTCACTCCAATCAGAACACATGAGTTTGGGGGTTCTTTACATCATATCACTTTCAACATACATAAATGCATTAGGCCACTAAGGGTGCTGGTATGAAATACCCTCAACCCCTAGCATAGAAAAGTTAAGGCGAACATGTACAGTCACTTAGGGCATGGGCCCATAAACAAGTACCGACTTGTGTCAAGCACGTAGTAAATAGGATTTGTGATAGCAACTAATAGTTGCGTAAGAGAGGCATAAATATAGCTAAGTTGAGTATGTATGTCCCTTTAAGATACTCTACAGCGGACAGCTAAAGACACACTAAGTAATCCCAGGCAGCAAAATAGTATTCAATAATCCAGATTTAAATACAGTATTTCATAAGGGCAACATATGAAGCAGGTAACGCTAAGCAGAAATAGTACTTATCTGTTTTGCAGGGGTGAGTGTTTTGCAGAGTATTGCAGCAGCAATGGGATTCTTCTCTGGAGGGTCTCCTGGTGGGGGGTAGCTTGGGGTGTCCGCAGAAACTCTTAACGAGGTTAGCAGGGGAGCTCCAGAATTCCGTAGTGCAGGATGGTCTCCAGCTCAGGGTTGGATGGTAGCTGTAGTTTGGTAGCAGCCAAGCAGGCTACATCCGACATGTTTCCGATGTTGCAATAGTTCAACTGAGCAATTAATTATGTCTTCTAGACACACCACTACGCACATGTCCAGAAAGTCTCTTAAGACATCATTCAGAAGGTTTTGCAGGGTTGTTGCCACTTTCCACGGTCCCAATGTCCATTTTTTCCTCAAAAGGGGACAGTCTCAAGTTTTGAGGTCTAGGGACAGGTGCTGTGGAACTTGATGATCATTCAGCTCGTCTCTCTCTTAGGCCTTGTACTCACGGCAGGACATGTCCGATGAAAACGGTCTGCAGACCGTTTCCATCGGACATGTCTGGCCGGGGACTGCCCGGGGACTTCTGTTCGATGGCTATACACACCATCGAACAGAAGTCCGCGCGTAAACAATACGCGGGGCGTGTCCGCGGTGTCGCCGCGTCGATGACGCGGTGTCGCCGCGACAATGACGCGGCGACGTGGGCGGCCTGCCTTTAAAATGCTTCCACGCATGCGTCGAAGTCATTCGACGCATGCGAGGGATGGCGGGCGGCAGGACATGTATGGTAGGTCTGTACAGACGACCGTACATGTCCGGCTGGACAGGTTTCCAGCGGACTGTTTTAAAGCAAGTCCAGGAAACAGTTGTCCGCTGGAAACCTGTCCGATCCGCCCGAAAATGGTCCGCAGGGCCAACACACAGCCAAACATGTCTGCTGAAACTGGTCTGCGGACCAGTTTCAGCAGACATGTTTGGTCGTGAGTACGGGGCCTCAGCCTACGATCTATAGTGATAGAACCTTGTATCATATCATTCAGGCCTCGTACAGACGAGGGGACAGTCCGCTGAAAACGGTCCGCCGGACCGTTTTCAGCGGACATGTCCCCTCGGAGATTTCTGTCTGATGGTTGTACACACCATCAGACAGAAATCCACGCGGACAGACAGCGCGGTGACGTGTCCGCGCTGTTGCCGCGACAATGACGCGATGATGTGTGCGACGCTGGAAGGTCAATGCTTCCACACATGCGTCAAAGTGATTCGACGCATGCGAGGGATGGCGGCCGCTCGGACATGTACGGTGAGTCCACCTCTGAAATTCCGCTATGAAGTCCTCAACTGGTCGTCTACCTAGTTTGAGATTCCTAATTGCATTTTCAGCAGTGAGTTGCTTATTGAAGTCATCATAAAGCAAGGACATAGTTGCCAACAATTGTGGACATGAATTTAGGATTGGATCCTCATTTTCTAGGTAGGTATTTGTCCAAGCACGTGGTTCTCCACGTAAATAGGATATAAGGGTAAGCACCTTAATCGTGTCATTGGGGAAGGTGCAAGAGCGTAATTCAAACATTAATTTACATGCATTAATGAATTTTCTTTAGGTCTTTCGATCACCAGTGAAGGGTACAGGTGGATTGACCTTAGGTTCAGGGGAAAAAGGAGGCACATTTGTATTTTGCGCAACTAAATCTTGCAGTGTTTTGTTCTTCAACTGCAGGGTTTGTACAGTTTTAGCAAGTGCGTCTAACCTTTGAGTAAGGGTGACAACATGGTTGGCAAGTTCTGCTGGGTTCATTTTAAGGTTCTATTATTCTGTAACTGCTCTGGTGAACGGGAGTGAAGCACAACTGTGGTTAGCAAGGATTTCAATGCACTTCTCTATGCTTAAGTGATATGATGTAGAGAACCCCCAAACTCCTGTTCTGTTTGGAGTGACGCCTGGGGTCCAATACTGAATTCTCACATAGAGAAGTGCATTAAAATCCTTGCTAACCACAGTTGTGGTTCACTCCCGTTCACCAGAACTGCCCCCCAGTCAAGAAGGCTGGCATCTGTGGTTACCATTTTCCAGGTAACTGGAGTAAAGGATCTTCCTTTTAAAAAAATTTGGGGGAGCAACCACCAATTAAGGCTCTGGCGAACCTTTGGAGATAAGATCATTGAAAGGTCCAGGGCCTAAACATCTTTGTTCCAAGCAGACAGAATTTTTCCCTGCAACGGTCTTGAGTGAAACTGGGCGTCCCTCTTTCCCAATAATTTCATGCATAGACAGATGGAAGGACTTCTTTTTGCCTTCATTACTCGGACCAAGTCTCCTATGGCTTTTGCCTTTGGCTTGGGAAGTAATACCCTGCTTTGGGATGTGTCTATAATCATGCCCATATATTCCAGCCTTTTTTGGGGCTGTGAGGAGCATTTTTCCAGATTGAGGATCCAGCCTAGGTACTCTAAATACTCCACTGTGCTGTGCACATTGTGGCCCAAGCGTGCCGTAGACTGATCTAGGAACAACAGATCGTCCAGATAGGCTGTTACTGCTATGCCCCGTACCCTCAGTCTTGCCAAGGCCGAGGCCAGTATTTTCGTGAACACTCGAGGTGCTGTAGCCAGACTGAAAGGAAGGGCCACAAACTGAAAGTGGCGCTGATTCACCGCAAACCTTAGAAATCTTTGGTGAGTGGGAAATATTGGCACATGTAGATATGCATCTCTGATGTCTGTTGATGCCAGGAATTCTCCTCCCTGGAGGGTGGAGACCACTGAATGGACAGACTACATGCGAAAGGAGCGGATGTTCAGAAACTGATTCAGGTTTTTCAGATGTAGAATAGGTCTGACATCCCCGTTTGGTTTTGGAACCGTGAAAATATTTGAGTAGAACCCTGATCCCTGATCCGCTGGGGCTAACTCTATTATTACCCCTTGGGACAACAGGCGTTCCAAGGCTAAAAATAAAGGCCTTCTTTTTTCTGGATCTTTGGCAATTCTTGATCTCAGAAAACGAGGTGGCGGAAGTTCTCTGAATTCCAGCTTGTAGCCTGAGGATACCGTGGCGATGACCCACTTGTCCTGAACTTCTTCCCACCAGGCGTTTGCAAATTGTAGCAGCCTTCCCCCCACTCGGCTGAGCTGGGGCGTCCCTTCATAGGGAAGTTTTGGGGTTCTGCTTGGAAGATTTTGAACCCCAAGCCCTTTTCTGCCTTTGGGCTTGGCTCGGAGCCTTTCCCCTAGTGTTATACTGGGGAGGCCATCGCCACTGCCTGGAGAATGAGGTTCCAGGGGCTGGGGAAAGAGAACACTTAAATGAGGGACGTTTACTCTTCTTTTTAACCGACAACTGAGTAGATTTGCCTCTGGTAATCTTTTGGATTTATCCAAATCACCCCCAAACAGGCGTCCTCCACCAAAGGGGAATGCCACCAAGTATCTTTTGCAAGAAACCTTGGCTTCCCAATGTTTCAACCAAAGGGACCTGCGCATGTGAACCAGCAGGAGATTCAAGCGGGATGCCACCTTAGGCTTTTGATATCGGCCCGAGGTATGGATCCGGTTATAGCTCCTAGGCCTCCCCAGAAGACCATCAAAAGAGCCTTTTCTTCTTAGCACATGTTCAACGTGACCAACCACCTTAGACACTAGCAAACAAACTGAGGTACTCTCCATTTGGGAAGGGTTATATAGGGGAAGAACTCAATTCTAATTGGGTTTGCCAGTGTCCAATCACCATTGGTGACTACATAACCCATTAAGTAATTAAGGCTCTCTGTCCCGTGATGTATGAGCAAGAAAGTAAATAGTTCTCATCATAGTCCATTTACCAAAGATACAGAATGCAGCTTCGTAAACTGGCATTATAGTTATTATTTTTCTCTTCAGGCACATCAGTGGTATATAAGGCACATTTTGATTACTTTCCATAGGCTGGTGTCCATAAGCATTCCACAGATTAAGCAGAGTGAAGAGGCTACCTACTGTATAAGGGTTTGTATTTCCATTCATCAAGGTTTAAGATTTAAGCTGGGACTAGCCATCTTTCAGTCCGTGTACTGCTTTCTGTTCTAACGATCGGCTTCTGTCGAACAGTCATGCTTGCATTGATCAATGCTTGCCGCCTATGGCTGTATTCTGGCAGGGTGGGAAGTCTCCCTGTCAGAATACAATGTCTCACCGGGAGAGATCCCTGCATCGACATCCCTTGTGTTGATCAAGAGATCTTTTTCTGTTCAACTCACAGGTTGGAAAAAAAAATTGAAGAAGAAGCAGCACACTGACAAGGTCATCTCTCTGTCACCCTGCTCTCATCAGCATGCTCCTTGTATGTGAACACTACAGCCTAACAGATTGGGCTCCTTGTTCTCCTTCTTCTCCTTCTCATGCCTCAGTCTCAGCTCTGCTGTACAGTGGATTGCAAGAGGTGTATACCAAGTCAAATTTAGCACAGCTTGTATTTAAAATAATACATTTCATGATGTGTCAATGAATGCCTAGCTGTATTATTGTGTGCTTTTTATATGCCTGAAGTTCATCTTTAACAGCCAGATTCTGCCTCCATTTCATAATCTGCACTAGATCATGAAAGAAATAAGATGATTCATTGCTGTGGCCAATACACACAGTAGATTACATTTACAAAATAGTAACACATTCCTGGGGCACTCTGTTTTCAACCACTTTACTGTAATTTCAACTGAAAATAACTTTGATTAACCAGTTCAGCCCTGAAAAGATTTGCCCCTATAATGACCAGGTCATTTTTTTTTGCATTACAGCACTGCGTCAATTTAACTGACAACTGCGCGATCATGCAACATTGTACCAAAACAAAATGTATGTCATTTTTTTTCCTGCAAATAGAGCTTTCTTTTGGTGGTATTTGATCACCTCTGTGGTTTTTATTTTTTGCGCTATAAACAAAAAAGTGCGACACTTTTGAAAAAAAATCTATATTTTTTACGTTTTGCTATAATAAATTTCCCCCCCAAAAATATAAAAAAAACTAATTTCTTCATTAGTTTAGGCCGATATGTATTCCGCTACATATTTTTGGTAAAAAAAAAATCGGAAAAAGCGTATATTGATTGGTTTGCACAAAAGTTATAGCGTCTACAAAATAGGGGATATATTTATGCCATTTTTATTATTCATTTTTTTTAGATTTGACAAGCATGAAGGATATTCATAAGGTTTTAAAAGTAGCAATCACTAATGACTGATTGGTCATAAGGATGTTCCAATGTGTTAGGAAAGATTTTTGTAGATGATCATTGTTGAAAATAGTTACGTAAATTAACTAATGTTAAAGTAGCTGAAGTGCAAATGATCAAAGAGCTCTCATCAGGGCCGTCTTTACCACAGGGCAAATGGGGCAGCTGCCCAGGGCCCTGTCACTGTTGGGGGCCCAAAGCAACCCCCTTTTTTTTTAGGGGTCCGGAGGTCCCCAGGGGCCCGGAGGCCCCCAGGGCCCCAGATGGCAACCCCCCTTTTTTTACTTTATTTTTAAATAAAAAACATTTTTTTTTATATATATTTTTATTTTTTATTAAAGGGACAATTTTTTTTAGGGGTCCCCAGGGCCCCAGATGGCAACCCCCCTTTTTTTTATTTATTTTTAAATAAAAAAATATATATTTTTTTAATATATTTGTATTTTATTTTTTATTAAAGGGCCAATTTTTTTTTAGAGGTCTGGGGGTCCCCAGGGGCCCGTAGTTCCCCAGGGCCCCGGATGACAACACCCCTTTTTTTATAAAAAAAACATTTTTTCATATTATTTTATTTCTTTTTTTTCTTTTTATTTCTTTTTTATATATATATATATATATATATATATATATATATATATATTTTTTTTTTAAATATATTTGTATTTTATTTTTTATTAAAGGGCCAATTTTTTTTTTTGGAGGTCTGGGGGTCCCCAGGGGCCCGTAGTTCCCCAGGGCCCCGGATGACAACCCCCCTTTTTTTATAAAAAAAATCTTTTATATATTTCTTTATTTCTTTCATTTTTATATATATATATATATATATATATATATATATATATATATATATATATATATATATAAAATATATTATTATTATTATTATTATTATTATTATTAAAGGACCCAGAGGTCCCCAGGGCCCCGGATGGCAACCCCCCTTTTTTTATAAAAAAAAAGAAATTTTCATATTATTTTATTTCTTTTTTTTCTTTTTTATTTCTTTTTTTTATATATATATATATATATATATATATATATATATATATATATATATATATATAATATATATGTATGTATATATATATATATTTTTATTAAAGGGCTCAGAGGTCCCCAGGGCCCCATGTGGCAAACACCCTTTTTAATTTTTTTTATAAATGTTTATTTTTTTATTTTTGTTTATATATTTTTTTTATTTATTTTTTTATTAAAGGGCCCAGAGGGCAACCCCCCCCTTTTTTTATAAATGTTTCTTTTTTATATATATATTTTTTATTTTTTATTAAAGGGCCCAGAGGTCGCGGATGGCAACCCCCTTTTTTTTGTAATTTATTTTTATAAAAAAATTATTAAAGGGCCCAGAGGTCCCCAGGGCCCCAGATGGCAACCCCCTTTTTAAAAAAAATATATATTTTTTATATAAATTTTTTATTTCTTTTTTTCTTTTTATTAAAGGGTCCAGAGGGCCACTGGGTGCTGCTTGTATGTAAAAGTGAATTAGAATGTGATTTTATAACATCCCCAGTTTGCTCTTCCCGAGGCTGACTTCTTCATGTCCTGCTCCTCAAGGTATGTCACTGTTTGCTAATCTATATTGTAAATAGAAGTTTTCTGTAGAGTGTGCCCAAAGTCTTTATAATATTTGATGATTCACTGCAGGTCTGGTCAGTGTTTTAAAAAGTTCCTCTATTTTACACATGGCATGGCATTGGTTCACAGCACCGTCTGTCCATTCTGCTTTAGCACCATGGGACCCCATGCCATGCCATGTGTAAAATAGAGGAACTCTTTAAATCACAGACCAGACCTGCAGTCCAGGCTGAGTAAGGCCTCAGAGCACATGGCATTACTGTCTGTATTTAACTGCTTTATGAGCTTATTTTGGGCCTGGCTGGTTCACATGTATGTGTTTTGGCGGCCCACATTTGCGCAGGCACAGCAGCCCATTTATTTGAATGGGCCGCCATGCCTGCATTTCCTGCAAAGAAAAGCGCATGCCTCATGTAATAGGCTGCGCACACGGCACGCCTATGCTCATCAAGCACTGAAATACAGCACTGTCTGTCCATTCTGCTGTCTGCTGTGACTTATCTGCAGTTCCCGCACTGTCAAACTTGCTGCATTTTTAGACGTTTAGGTCACGCTTTTAAAAACACAGTGCGTTTGTGTGTGCAAGAACTGCAGGTAAGTAGCATGGTGCAAAAGCAGAATGGATTTCAAGGCAACTGTATTTTTAAAATGCTGAATGCACCTTTTTTCTGCAGGAAACAAAGGCATGGCAGCCCATTCAAATCAATGGGCTGCTGTACCTGCACAAATAAGGACCGCCAAAACATACATGTGAACCAGCCAGGCCCAAAATAAGCTGGAGGGGGGCCCAAAAAAATGTTTGCCCAGGGCCCAAACCATATTAAAGACGGCCCTGGCTCTCATGGGTCTCTATGGACAAGGGGAACATTTAAATAACTATAAAAGATAGGAAAGTTACTTAACTGATATTTATGAAAATTACATTAAAAGGTGTCAAAATAGTTACATAGGGAATCTGTGAAATGTAAGTATCACTTTGAAAATTGTTGCTATTTGATCTGATGTATGCAGTTCTCCTAGTCTTATATGCAGTCCAGTTCTGGTGTGGGAGCTTATGGCCAGGATGTCTTGGACATCATGAAAATGTTTCCAGTCACCTTGGTGACCTTAAGACAAGACTTTCCCAATACTGTAAGGCCCCGTACACACGACCAAACATGTATGCTGAAACTGGTCCGCGGACCAGTTTCAGCATACATGTTCGGTCGTGTGTAGGCGCGAGCGGGCCGAATTCCAGCAAACATTTGCCCGCTGGGCCTTTACCCAGCAGACAAATATTCCTGGACGTGTTTTAAAACCGTCCGCTGGAATCCTGCCCGCTCGGACATGTACGGTCGTCAGTACAGACCTACCGTACATGTCCGAGCGCCCGCCGTCCCTCGCATGCGTCGAATGACTTTGACGCATGCGTGGAAGCCTTTAAATGGCAGGCCCGCCCACGTCGCCGCGTCATCGTCGCTTCATCGTCGCGGCGACGACGCGGACACGCCCCGCGTATTGTTTACGCGCGGACTTCTGTACGATGGTTAGTACAGCCATCGTACAGAAGCCCTCTGGCAGGCATGTACGGTGAAAACGGTCCGACGGACCGGTTTCATCGTACATGTTTGCTCGTGTGTACCGGGCCTTATAGTTACTTTCTGGGTATCAAATGATGCTAGTAGAACATAATCCACTTTCCTTATATCTGGACAATGCTTACATTTTATTGTATTTTACATTTGTATAATTTCAAGGACATCGATTAGAAGCAGAATAGTTGTAGGACACAGGTCTTGAGGATTTGACATGTTTGAAATGTCATAGTCTATGTTTGTATGCTTGAAATAAACTAGGCTTACAAGGCAAGATTTTCTCATCTCTCTTTCTCTTTTTCAGCATTCAGATAAGTGGAAGCCAATTTTTACTGGATCACAAGCCCTGAAGGTAAGATTACTTTCAGTATATTCTAAGCCTTTATGCTCTTACAGTCCTTAATATATAGGATTAACAAACATGTTTTGAAAAATGAAATTGGTTCACCTTTTTATAGTAGGACTGCCAACGCTATGAAACTGTAAACATGGAATCTGTTTTTATAGCGCCTAAGCATATCTGCGCATATACCCTTTGGCAAGGTGTGTGAAAATGTACACCAAAGGAAAGATTTGGTCTTTATTTATGATCTAGGTAACGTTAGTAATTTAAACTTTGCTCTGTGTTGGACCAAAATTGCTGAACCATACAAAGCATTAGCCTGTAAAAGTGGAGGCTTGATTTATGGCGACACTTAGTCTCTGTCTATTTGCTATTGGTCAGGTTAAGCCCTGCCATGATACCATCTTCTTTCTTTCCTGCAACCCATGGTTGCAGGAATGAAAAACGCCCGATTCCCCCATCAACACAGTTCTCCCCAAGGGGGAGCTGTCAGTTTATGCCTTCCTAATATCTATGTCAGCATTGATCCCACTTATCAATGCTAATAAAAGTCTTCTACTGTCTATGTAACCAATCAGACTGTTCATCAATTAAAAAAAAAAAAAGTCCCAATTCTCAAAATTAACGTACAAGGCTAAGGATACTTTATTTTAAAAAGTGACAGGTATTTTCAGTTAAGTAGAATGAGATTAAAAAAATGACAGTCATAAGGCTAAAAACAAAATGCTTTGGGCTAGTGCAAAGCTTTGTGAGTTGAGTTTTGAGGCTGTTAGTGCCAGACAGTCAACCTTGCCAGAATTTCTCTTAATGCCAATCAATTACCTACTTTACCTTTGCCAAACATTTATCTGGTTTGTCTGTTCATCTTTCAGTCTGTGTCACTGCCAAATTATCCATTAATGCAAATCAGCCTATCCTGCAGTGACAATTGCTTTGTTTCTCAGTACTGTATGTGACCATCTTTTGTCAGTATGTGTCTAGTTATATGTTTGCAATACTAATCAGTCTGTAAGCGTTTTCCTTATACACTCTGACAATATGTTCATAAGTGCCAGTCTGCTCATCTGTAGCCATCAAACTGTCCATCAATCTCTCAATCTTTGTATGTCTATTGTTGGTTTTGAGATAAAAATGTAGATAAGGGTGAGCCCTGTATTCTTAGAGATGCCGGCTCACCATACCAGCTATATCAGCAGGTTTCCTTTATATTAGGGTGATTGACAATATTCATTTTAGTTAGATCAATGTTTCTAGAGGAAAAGCCCCCCATGTAAAAATGTGGGAAATGTATTATACATTGAGCTCTTTCTCATAGTTGGCAAATGTAATGTAATTCCATTCAAATCAATCTGTACTTCAATATTGTATTCTATTGACACCGTCAAATATACTGTACTTGTTGTTATTCACTATTTTAAAAATAAAAACTTTTAAACTGAAAAAAAAAAAAAGAAATGTGGGAAATGTGAGTCTTGTGCAATGTATCACAACTACAGTATACTGTCTCCTTCCTCAATGAACTGGTAAATGGAGCTTTTTTCATAAACTGCCCCAATTGAGTCTTTATATGCACAGGTTAGTGTTCTCATTTCTAGGTCATTTTGAATGTCAGCCAATTCGTGTCATCAATCAATCTGTCAATGTTTTAATTTATAGATATCTCAAGTCATGTCCAATAACACAATTTCTCCTTTATAAAATATACAAAATTCATAATAGCAGCTACCTGCTTTCAGGTAATGTTTTGACACTACTAAGTTGTGAACAAAATGGTAAAGAATGCAGAGGGAGATGGTAAATGGTACCTGCAGAGGTAGAAAATATGGAAACTCACACACATTTAAAGTACAACTTAAAGGGTTTGTAAAGGTACAATTTTTTTTCCTAAATAGCTTCCTTTACCTTAGTGCAGTCCTCCTTCACTTACCTCATCCTTCCATTTTGCTTTTAAATGTCCTTATTACTTCTGAGAAGTCCTCACTTCCTGTTCTTCTGTCTGTAACTCCACACAGTAATGCAAGGCTTTCTCCCTGGTGTGGAGTGTCGTGCTCGCCCCCTCCCTTGGACTACGGGGGGGTGAGGATGCTCTCTACATTGCAGAGAAAGGAGCTGTGTGTTAGTGGGTGTCCTGACTCTCCTGTAGTCCAAGATAGTGGGCGAGCACAACACTCCACACCAGGGAGAAAGCCTCGCATTACTGTGTTAATAAGTTCTGTTCGGGTCTCTGGAGTCTGCAGGCTTAAAATAATTTTGTATGGGATAAAGCTTCCTTTCATAAGTCCACCCAATTAGATTATTAGTCTTAGGCCCCGTACACACGAGAGGATATCCGCTGGAAACGGTCCGCTGGACCGTTTCCAGCGGATAAATCCTCTGGCGGATTTGGATCTGATGACTGTACACACCATGAGATCGAAATCCGCGCGGAATACATCCGCGGTGACGTGTCGCCCTGACGATGACGCGGCGACGTGCGCGACGCTGGAAGGTAAATACTTCCACGCATGCGTCGAATCATTACGACGCATGCGAGGGAGGGGATCAATCCCAGCGGATAGATCCGGTCGTCTGTACGAGGCCTTAGCTGTCCACGGGCCTTTATTTTTGTGTGTTGACTGATGATCAAGTCTCCCTGCTGTGGGAACCTGTTGTTGGGTGAAAAGGTTAAATTTTGATAGAACACTAAAAAGGTACAAGTGCTACCTGTCTATTTCTGGGTTCCCATTAGGGGGCACCCTGTTAGTGAAGAGCTCTGCATTGAAACTGGGTTTGCTGCCTTGCATAGTTTTCCACTACTGAGTCCAGTTTTGTCTACCACTTTACAACTGTGTCCCATGTGACAGTGCTTTAGAAAGACATAAACCTAAATGGAAGAGATGGTAAAACAGTCCATTCTGTCAATTCGTACCAGCAAGAATTGGAATGCTTACCACCCAGCATATGCAACAGATGGTCGTCAGACCGCTAGGCCTTCTTAGAGGGACAGCAGCAAGTGAACCTGTCTCTACACCAGCAGATACAGGCCCTGTTAGAGAGGCTAGGGACCAGGAAGGAAATGCTGATGGACAGTCAGGCATCAACTATATGATGGCAAAATGTTCACTGGTAGAGAGGACTGTAAACCTTATGTATGTGTGACCTAGGTTTCTTACATACATGGTGAACGGCTCTGTGGTTTATGAATGATGTGGGGAATACAAACTTTTTGTTTTCTTAGAATCAACAAGTTCTATTCTGGAGCCTGGAGACTTTGTAGAGCTTTGGTTGAGATAACGCCTCCATTCCTAAGTCCACATGAAACTAATGCCTACAGTAGGTGTTACAGTGCAAACATTTAAAGCAGAACTATAGTTTTTTTTTTTTGTATGTGAACAAGAGCTTAGGAACTTGTCTCTTGGAATCCCTGCTCATTGCTTCATTCCTGCTATATCACTTCTACCAGGTTCCATTCATTTTCAGATGGAGAGTGAAAGGAGGTGCAGACACAACACAGTATTTAAACCCTACTGTTAATTGTTTCCCTACCACTCCTGATCAAGCAATGCATGCTGCGATATGCACACGATCGATCATTCCGACAACAAAACCGTGCATTTTTTCCGACGGAATGTTGGCTTTAACTTGTCTTGCATACACACGGTCACACAAATGTTGTCGGAAATTCCGAACGTCCCTAGAAAAGTTCAATAGCCAGTGCGGCTCTTCTGCTTTTTTCCGAGCATGCGTGGAATTTTGTGCGTCGGAATTGTGTAAACACGATTAGAATTTTGTTGTCGGAAAATTTGAGAACCAGCTCTCAAATTTTTGTTGTCGGAAATTCCGACAGCAAATGTTCGATGGAGCCTACACGCGGTCGGAATTTCCGACAGCAAGCTCCCATCGAACATTTGTCGTAAATTCCGATCGTGTGTACGCGGCATTACACATCCGGTTATGCAATGCTTTATCACCTTTCCTGTTGGGCACCACTTCAGTTTCTGAAAAATCACTGATCTACTTAGGGAACACTGCTGTATACCTGCTATCTAATTTGCATGATATTACTGCAGTTTTCTTCTTATGGACATGTTTATGCTTATCTGTATGTAACTGGAAATTTATTGTATATTGCACTGACCCGGGTCAGCATAGCCCAGTACTAAATTAGTCTAGGCTACATTCACATGGGTGGTTTGCCCCAGAATGAATGGCAGTAGCAGCAGGAATCTACTGATTCCTGTTGCTGTGTTGAGCAGGTAGTTGTGGCTGCCAACCCAGTACAGTTTTATTACAGGTTGTCAGCGGGCACACCTATTCATGGTGCATAGCATAAAATTTGTTTAGAAGAAAATAGTCGCTTGCTGTGTGAACAGCTTTGAATAGCTGTGGTCACTCACAAACTGTCATTGAAGTGTACAGGCCTGGTGGCCCCAACTAGCCTCTCAACACAGCAAGGGGAATCAGTAGACTTCTGCTGCTGGCATTCGCACAGGGGCAAACCACTCTTGCAAATGTAGCTCTAGTGGCTGAACTTTTGATTTAATAATAACTGGTGAATGAAGATGTATAATAAATTTGTGTCTATGTGTCTTTTTGCATTTTATGCTCCAGAATATTATTAGAGTTAAGTTGTTAATCTATTATGTATGCTGTGTATGCTCTTTATAGTGCTACAGTATTGATTTTCTTTAGAGGGAATGTTACTTTTGAAGTGCCTTACTTTATTATGTATGATTCCCCAGGTTCTGTTGTTGCTGAGCATCAAACTGAAGGTTCTGATTTTACTGGGCATCACAATGTATGTGATGCTGGAAGAAGGTCCCATCAAGCCATGGATATTGGTGAAATAATGAGTGAGTAGGTTCCACTTGTAATCCTTGAGGCTGTCTTATAAATAACTGTGGTTTGTTATTTTGTGCAGCTCAAAAACTATTTATAATATACTTCTGTTCATCTATTTTGCAAAATTAATTACATTTGTGGTTGTGTGCACAGAAAGCCTTTGTGGTTTTGTCTGTAAATTGCTTTGTACTTTGTTCAATGTGACAATACGAAATAGAGAACAGAACAAGGTCACAGATAGTATTCAAACTGAAAGAAATGTATTCTGCATTTCTGTCTCTCAGTTCTACATACCAAATGGGGATTCTGGTTTATAACTCATTTTATAACAATACAAAACTGGTAATTATAGCATTTTAAAATAAATGAACAATAAAAGAGTTTAATATGTTTAAGGATGTAGTATTTTTTCTAACTGATTTTTTGCATGTTTTTGTGGATTCTGTAGCCAGCACCTGGCTGTAGTCAGCCTTATGCCGCATACACACGATCATTTTTCGGGGTGTAAAAAACAAAGTTTTTCAGGCTCTAGAAAAAACAATGTTTTTTTCAACTTGATCATTAAAACGGCCTTGCCTACACACGATCGTGAAAAAATGCTCTAGCAAAGCGTGGTGACATACAACACGTACAACGGCACTGCCCTGACGGGTCAGTATTTGGCGCATTATAACTTTATTAAATCAATCAATCAATAAAGGGGAAGTTCAATTCGGATGACGCCACTCTTTGGGCTGCTTTAGCTGATTTTGTGTTAGTAAAAGACGTTTTGCGCTTTTCTGTCTGTTACAGCGTGATGAATGCTCACGTCTCATAACTTGCTTCTAAGCATGCGTGGATTTTTCACGTCGTTAAAGCCCACACATGACCATTTTTTACAACCCGAAAAACGTTGTTAAAAAATAGAGCATGTTTGAATTTTTTTTTGCCCTTTTTTCAGAACCCGAAAAATGCTCTGAAGCCCACACACGATCGTTTTAAATGACATTAAAAAAAACGTAATTTTTTACAACCCGAAAAATTATCGTGTGTACGCAGCATAACTGTTCCTGCACATGATTATTTCTCTAAGCACTACGTAGATTTTCTTTGCCACATGTTGTTTCAACTTGCTCCAGAAGGGTGTGCTAAAGATATATGATTCTGTGTTATGGATATGTGATAGCCTGGCCAATCAGTGGGCTTAGGGAAACCTGCTGAGACATGCTGGGAAAACTATTAAATATCCAAGTCACTTACTGTTTTGTTTCGTTCATCTAATGCTGCGTGCACATGGTCGGACTTTTGACCATGCAAAACTCTGTCGAAATTTCAGACGGAAAAATAGAGAACCTGCTCTCTATCTAAAGTCCGTCAGAAATTCCGATCGTGTGTACGCACATTAGACTTTTGCTCTGTGAAGATGGCTAGACCTTGAGCCCAGACACATGGAAGGATTCAGAGATCAACCTTTTTGGGAGAAACGCTTGAAGACTTCTGCAAAGACAGAGTGAAGACAAGCTGCAACTGCCCTCCACATATGAACATGTGGTGAGGTATGGTTGAGCAGATTTTACACACAGGAACTACATATCAGTTTTGGGTTTGGATCAAACCTGAATTCAGTCAGAATTTTGCCTGTTTGGCATTTGGTGAATAACTGAACTAAATGGGATGTTATACCGCCCAATGAACCTACATCATAAAGCTATACAGAAAAAGAGTCGCCCTTGGGACTTTAAATGAGGTGGTCACAGTTTGCCACAGAGTAACAAAAGTAGTAACAGTATAAATGTTTATTAAAATTGATGTACGTACATGAATAATATAGCATAATAGCTCAGCCAATAGATTTGCACATAATAAAGATAATAATTAGAATTGATACAAACGTTATATAATGCAGTATATACAAATGCATGCATCAGATACCCGACGCACGTTTCGCAAGATCATTGTTTGCTCTTCAGGGGTGAATGCAGATGGGATGTATCTAAATAGATTAAGAGATGTGTCACAGTGGTAAATGTAAGAACAATGGCAGAATGGGCCAGAAGAAAATGGCCCAATACTTACCAATGAATAAAACCAGAGTTTACATTGCTGAACCCCCAAATGGACGGCAGCGGATGTACATTTAACACTAATTTTGCTAGTGCTGTTAAAGCTCAGGCTGGTTGTTAAGGTTCTCTCCAGAGAAGGTTCTTTTTTTCTCTCTGCACATTACAGGCCCCTTTTCTCACTCTGCACATTTCAATCTCTCTAGAGCAGGTTCTTTTTCTCTTTCTGCAAATAGAAGGCTCTCTCTGAACATAACAGTCTCTCCAAATCAGGCTTCTTTCTATTTTTTGCATATGGCAGATTTTAATTTAAAATTTTCTTAAGAACAGTACAAGGATGTGCGTCAATATGAAGGACAGAAGCACATATGACATAAAGCTTGTGGATAAAGCGGTATTCGAGTACTGTAGTATGGTATTACAGTGTTGGTAATAGAAAGAGATACAAGGTACAAATAGAGCATATTATAAAGTACAAAGCATCAAACCAAGTAGAGAGCGTAAGTTATACGGATGGGGTGTGCATAGTGATATAATGTCAAATTTCTTAATGTATTGCCCTTGAGATAACAAGGATTATAATAGTCTTGGGGGTAGAGGGGAGGCTTTGAGGTCTATTCCCCAGGGAGGTTAGTGAAAGACTTGCAGGTGTCAGATCCTGAGGTTATGACTAAATGAGATTATGAGGGTATACCTGGGATCTAGGAGCCACCGATACCAGGATTTGTAGAATTTTCGGAGTGTGTAGATGGGCTGAGCAGGCTCTTTTTCTCTCTCTGAGCATGGAAGTCTCTCTCTCTCTCTGCACATAGCAGTCACTCTGGAGCAGGCTCCTTCTCTCTCTCTCTCTCTCTCTCTGCACATGGAAGTCTCTCTCTCTGCACATAGCAGTCACTCTAGAGCAGGCTCCCTTTCTCTCTCTGCACATGGAAGTCTCTCCCTCTCTGCACATGGAAGTCTCTCTCTCTCTGCACATGGAAGTCTCTCCCTCTCTGCACATAGCACTCACTCTAAAGCAGGCTAGTGTTCTCTCTCTGCACATGGAAGGCTCTCTCTCGACATAGCAGTCACTCTAGAGCAGGCACCCTTTCTCTCTCTGCACATGGCAGGCTCTCTCTGCACATAGCAGACACTCTAGAGCAGGCTCTTTTTCTCTCTGCAGACGGCAGGTTATTTTTCCTACTCTACATGCCAGTCTCTCTTTCTCCTTCTCCATCTGGCAGGTTCTTTTTCACCCCATGTGACATGCTTTCCAGAGCAGGTTCCTTCTGTTTACTTGGTAGGTTCTCCAGAGCAGACTCTTTCTCAATCACACACACACTTTATGAACAGAAACTTTCTTTACTGCATGGTATTGGGTGTTACTGTGCATCTGTTAAATGAACCAAATACTTATATTTTCAAGAAGTATCACTCTGAAAGTTCTGCTTTGCTGAATTATTTCTAATGAATTTTTCAAAGTGCACCTTACTATGAATATACAAGTGGCACCAGTAAAATTTGGCCTGTTTACATTTTTTTTCCTCTTTGGCTGTGGGTAATAGATTTTATCATTTACAGTATATGTGCTGCCTCTAGCATCTAGTCCAAACATTCTTCCTGAGTGGAAGTGAGCCATGGAAAGAAAGAAATGTTTTTCTCAAAGATAGCTAGTGGCAACCAATGCAATTTCATATATCTGTCATATCGATTCATACATATGTCTGGAGTCTGAATTGTAATGGATCCATTTTCATAACATTAGCTCAGCAACACATTTTCTTGAAGAGTATTAAAATTGCTTTACTACAAAAAATGCTAAAAGGTAATGAAATTCCTAAATTGATCTTGGAAAGAAATGTATATACAGCTTACTTGACAGGCTAACAGGGAACTCAGGAAATTTGCCTGACCAGTATGTGAAGCAAGGAGGAAATGAGAATATTTAATATGGGTCTTAGGCTTAAATATATACAGTGTACACCATAAATGCATTGAAGGACTGCATTTTTTTTCTTATGTAAATAAATATAGAGGCCATTATGATTTGTGTAACCTTAGTTTGAGACACTCCCTGGACTACACCTGCATGAACCGGGCTATCACTGCAGTGTCAAACATGCTACAGAATATATAGTCAGTGCTGCAACTGTTTTCCCTCTTCTAGGCTGCCAGTGAGAAGAGGAAGAGAGAGAGAGGCAGAGAGAGACAGAGAACTGGTCATTTGCAGGACTGTATGAAGCCACAGAAAGACTTGGACGAAAGCCCCGCTCAACATCCAGGAGAAAGAGAAGAAAAGGAAATTGAGGTGCTGTGGACTCTGGGACTGAGCCTAAGAGAGCAACTATTACTTGTAGGGAATATAATGCCCTGGTGTCTTGTGCCCTTGTGACTGATTGTGGCTTTGGGACTACAGCATTACCAGAGCTCTATGAAGAGAAAAACAAAGGACTATTCCGGAATTTAGGGCCGTTTTAGAGAGGACATGTTGGAGCAAGTGGAAGGCTGCTGCTGGGCCATATTGCTACATTGTCAGGGACACATTGAGGCTGAATATTAGAGTTCAATATATTTTTATTTTCAAATTTAACAAACATAACAACGTCAACAGCCGAGTCTTAAACCCAAACATAGGTTTACCCGATAGAAAAGAGGCTGAATATTAGACATCTCCTGGTTTATGGGAATGCCACTGTTGAGCCTGTTGTCGCCGTCTAACCATGGAGAGGATGTCAGTGCAGCTGAAATTGCTGAGATCCAGACAGAGTGGGAGGAAATAGGTCATCACCCTTGGAATTGACGAGAGGCTGCTGACCATACTCAACCACACCCTACTTTAAAGGAACAGCATTGCTTACTGGAGACACCATTTAGATACCTAGACTCAGATTCAGAGGGACTTTATTGGGAACCAATGCTGGATTTTTGCCCCATAGCACTGAACAGTAGGGGAGGGTTTGTCAAAGACTGGTGGACTATTGTCCTACTAATGCCCCTTAGACAGGACTTTACATAGCATAGGGATAAGTGGTCAGTCACTGGTCTGTTTGTTTATTAACAAGTGGACAGTTTATGTTCTTTTGCAGCTGTTTCACATACATGTTGTTTATTGTCATTTTCCATTCTTTGTTGAATTATTGTGCATTGTTGCAATAAATATCCACCATTCAGCCCTGGTGTGTTGAAGAGCGTGGTGCTGCTTGGTGAGTTGTGGACACGGGGTAAACACTACATTAAAATAAAACAGCAACTTTTGAAGTAATACTGACCTTTAATCAGAGACTGTCCCCCAAAGTCATTTTGTTTTCATTAATGATGGTTGGCATCACTCAACCCACTTTCTCTGAGGCCTGGCTGTCATGGACCTACTATCATGGATGCATCATCATTCTGGCCCGGGTCCGAACAGTACATTGTGAAGCAAAATATAAAAAATAGATCCACCACATATTTTGGTTTCCTCCTCTTTAGCATTACTGTAAGAAAAAAAATATTTACTAGACAAAGGCAGGGCCCCATATGCGTTTGCTGCTCTTCGCCTGCTGGGACCTTAAAGAGAAGAGTTGTGAGCAATTGCCTTGTTTGCCCATTAACCCCATCCCTGCATAGACTAGGAGAGATACGTGTATAGTAATCAAATCTGACAGATTTGAAACTTCTTATGCTTTACAAAAAAAAAAAAAAAAAAATGTGTTTCTTTTAAAAATATTTTTTGTGCACCATCCCTCAAACCCACTGCCTATACATACCATCCTTTTACTTCCATGTGGCTGTGTTTGTCTATTAGAGTGAAATATAAATGCTCTGTACTTCTGAGTATGGGAATATTTGACGCTCCGATCTTCCTCCCAAAATGCAGAACTGGATTCCAGTAGGGAAGAACCTCGGATTTGGGTAGCTGCCAAACAAACTGTCCAAATAAGGCCAGTAGGCACTCTAAATACACAACTTATGTTAGTAAATTGACCAGCCAAGGATCATGGACAACATCATCAACCAAATATGTCCATCATAACCATATTTGGTCAATGACGTCATCTATGATTCGTAGCTGATTAGTTTACAAACAGACGCTGACTGGGGATCTGTCATTTGCAACAGAACTAGTGGCGGGATACATTGTCTTGTCAAAAGGCAACATAAGAAGTTTGTTATGGCGGCTGGTCATAGTGATTAATGAGGATCTACATTATATCTGAAGGGCCCCTTATATAACAGGGTTTACAGATTAAGATAGCCTGCCTACAAACTCCACATCCCTTTTCCTGGACAGGAGTGGGGAATGAGGCTCTTGTTCCCTCGAGTGCCCTTCCAATGTTGAAGACGTATGGGCTGTTATGGTGCTGGAGGGGGACTATATGTTCTCTGCCCTCTCTTTCCTTGCCACCAAGGCTGCATGTCGGGATAAGGGCCTGGAATAAATTTATGTGGGGAATGCTATGCCGCCCCTCTTCCCTTTTTAATGCATAAACAAAAACAACTGTGTGGCCAGGAAAGGAAAGGAAAGGAAATAAGCATGTGTGTGTGCCCCCTCCTACTGCCACTGCAACTAAATGACAGATCCCCAGCTGGTTTGTGTACATACAGTTGTCAGCAGGGGATGTGTCATTTAATAGAGGTAGTGTGACTGGTCAACTTTGTTCGGTGCCAGGTCATCATGGCACTGAGATGACATCATAAGGTGACTGGGAAAAATTGTTGGGCAGTGGGTCATCGTAACTGATGAGTATCTACATCACAGAACAATGTGAATAACTTGGATTTTCACTTGGGTTATTGTGTACCATGTATATGTGTTTCTCCTTTTTTTACTGCAAACCTCCACATTCCTCTTGGGTGACAGGCTGAGGCAATAAGGTCCTTGTCCCTCAACATGGAAACATGGTACTTTGCAAGAGGAGGGCGGCTTTCATTCCCCCCTTGCAAGGTACCCAATGTTGAAGGCATGGAGACTGGTAGGATTTAGAAAGAGAGACTCACTGCCCTTTCTTTCCTGGCCAAGCAGGCTGCATGTCTATACAAGAACCTGGTGTGAATTTTACAGGGAACCCAAGTAGCAACCCAAACCCTATCCCCGCCCACAAGGCCTCATCCCTATATCCTGTCACTCAAAAGGGGTGTGGGTGTCTGCATGGAAACTTATCAGAATCTGCAAGCCCTGTTTATAATAAGAGACCCTCAGATATCTCCCCCCCCCCCCCAGGTACATTGGTACCCCTTATTAATCAGCCCTATACTGTATAATGTGAAAAGCAAATAAAATCACCACACCTTGAAAAAGTCCTTTGTTAAAAATTCCAGTATCAGTGTTGTCACAATGACCCGACACCCGACGAAAGTTTTTTTGCCACCATGATGACCCACTACCCAACATTCTTGCCTCGCCTCGCTATGGCTACAAAATGACAGCTCCTCAGTCAACATATATTCCTGAACAAACTGGGTGACGTCTTTGACCAAATATTGCCATTATCTTATTAAGTCAAATACATCACTCAAGATCCCTGGGACGATGGTCTTCATGCTGGACTTTGCCAAACTTCCTGCAAACCAAACTTTGCTCACTTCACTCATCCCTAGGTTTCCAAAATCGGCAATCACAAGGCTTAATAGCTGTTACTTGGGCATGTAGAGAGATCTTAGCACTTAGTGAACTTGAAGCAAACCAACTTGGAGTCAACTTATTCTTTCATGTTGGATAGCTAAAGGGGAACGCCACTCCACTCCCCCCCCCCCTTACCCCACCTCACCCCACAATAATAGGAGGATTTCTGTATTTAACCCAGCATAGCAAGTAGGTGGGCAATGGGGTGGGGAGAAAAAGTAGGGGCAAGTTAAGTTCTGCTTTAGGTAAACTTGTTGCTTAATGTCCTACATTAAACATACTATATAAGCATCATCATATTGTACATTAACATACTTTAGTTAGTACTTGGACATGTTTGGGAATAACACTGGTATATTAAGGGCAGTACACTTAACAAGAGCATTTACCAGAAGTGTGCTTGCTTCATACATAAATCGTTAACACTCTGAACATGTTTTTTTAGTTGTTGTAAATGTATAACTTCTAATTAGGACCAAACTAATTCTAGACAACACCTTATGTGAGAGATCTGCATAGCTGTACTCAATGAAGCATTTCATGTGTAGGGTGGTACAGTAGGTGATGGTATCTGGAATAAATGTCTGTGTTCTGTTTTGTATAACTAAAATGTTGTGTAACACTTTGAAAACCACCAAGTAAAACTGTTATATAGAACATAAGCTGTATGGACAAACCTGATGATTAGATGGCAACACTTCCATCCAGGTCTAGGAGTGAGTGGCAGACATGGTCACCAATGGGCCCCTGTGTGAAAATAATTTTTGGGTGCTCTATTTAACTTCTGAACAAATGTAAATGCTAATTCTCTATATTCAACTACTGTGAACATATGTAAGTGCTAATTCCCTGTTTTAAAGTTTAGGGGGTCAGGTATCACCAGTTCAGTCTTATAATCGAAAAAGTCTTTATATTTTTCCCAAAAGATAAAACAAACATTGCATCAGATGAAAATCTATATTTTTTAGCTCAAAAACATACTTCTGATGACCTTCAGCATAGAAACAAAACAGTGTTTTACCAACTAAAAAAGGCTTGTACCTGAAAGAAGGGTATTACAGGTTTTTTCCTGTGTTTTCCAAAAGAGAAAAAGTCCTTAGCCGGGCTCGGCAATTCTATAGCTCAAACAGCTTTTCCCCCAGACACGTCTCACTCTCAAACTCCCCCTACTTCACCTGTGCTCTGTAGAGTTTGACATTTAAATCCCTCCTGCAGGTCCTTTTTCTTACCTACTACTTCTTGATTATAATCCAAATAATGGGGCGATATATCACCCATTCAGGACTCATCCCAGGAGTCCTGTAGATATACAGGAAGTGGTGGAGGCATCTACATTGTACCCAAGAGCACCCACACAGCATTTTGTTGCTGTCTCCTGGGTCTGTTGTGTACTACAAAATTATGTTCTTGGAGGACCAGGGTGCAAAAAAGAGGAAAACACTTTTGAACATTAAAGTGGAAGTAAACCCAATTCATGAAATTTGAGCTGGGCACAGATATCTGCAGTGTTTTGTTATCTCTCTTCAAAGTGCTAAGACCTGTAGCTATCTCCTGACCTGTTCCTTTGTTATCAGCCTGAAATTTTTGTCAGGGGAGGTTGCTCAAATATATTAACAAGGAGCTGGTCCTGTTACAAAACACCTCTGAGAGTCTCTGCCTATGAGGAGAGGGGGTGTGTGCCTTTCTTCCAATCAGCAATGTTAGCTATCTTGGCTGTATGCCCAGACATCACACACTGTGTTAAACAGGACGTGTCAGAGAGGTTCCTTTGCTGGTCACACTGTTGGTCGCCCTGTCGTGCGCCTGTGCGTTCCTGTACACGATGGTCTGCATGCTGATGTGCGGGTGCGTGTGCCTGTGCGTGCGGGTGCCTGCACACGCGTGGTGCACGCACAGTGCTTGGTGCCAATTTGCTTTTTAAAACTGTCAGAGTGCCTCGGATCGGTGCTGTCTGATATGCAGCTACCTGTGACCTTTGCTCCTGTTACCTGTCTAAACACTTGTCTCCTGATTACCCGGCTTGCCTATTGGATTACCCCTGCCTTCCGCCTGCACCTGACCTCAGCTTGCCTTGACCTTGAACCTGCCTGCTTCTCTGTACTTCGCTGCCTGCCTGTTGCCAACCCTGCCTGTGACCCGACCATCCCGCTCTGCTCCTGCTCAGCATTATCTGCCTGTGTTCTTGTCTCCTGTTGCCTGTCCAGCCAGACACCTTCTTCCCTGCACCTGGATCCAGAGCCGCATCTCCTGCAACTACCCTCCAGGCTCTCATACCACTCTGCATTCCAGTGCCTCCTGTCCATACTACCAGGGACCGTGAGTCAGACACATAAGTGAGACCTTCCTCTGCTCAATTGGGCTCTCCAGTCTGGTACGTACAAGTCTGACAGGAAGAGACAATTTCCTAACACGATCTGAACTTTTTAACAGTATATAAATGTGAAGACAGCAGATATACATGTGAAACCTATGTAGGGAGATTTGGTTCATCTCTGTGTATCACCTGAGGCTGTTCCCTTCACTAGGTATATGCGAGGGTTTACATCCACTTTAAGCATTTATGGTACTCTTTTAACAACAATGCCAATTACTTGCATTTATTGGTGAGGGATTTCACACTTGGGTGGTGTCAAATGCTTCTATTTATACATCCAAGTCAGGATGCCCTAGATTGGTGGAAATCTCCTCATTACCTTTACCAGCCATGACCTGTAATGGGAAAGTCTTTTTCCCTCTGCCTCAAAGGTCAGCTCAGTCGAAAGGCCTAAAAAAATTGGTCAACATCACCATTACCACTATTGCCTTCAATTAATGTTTTTGTCTTCAGTTCTGCATGGTTCCCTTCTTTTGCACAGCCATGGAAATGGCATATTTCTCCAAGTCACTAAGCTGTACAGTTAGCTGATTTCTAAAAAGTCCCCCTATAATGTCATGCACACGTTTTTTTACCACCCTGTCCTCTTTTGTGATACACCGCACAAAGGGTGTTCCAATTTCTTCCAACCATTCTTGCCTGTACAAACATTACTATGCTGCCTACATCTAGCAAGGCCTTAGCAGGGAGTTCAAATGCATTGTACACTCAAACTTTTCTTGACAAGGGGCATGGTGCAAACCGTTTTGAAGTGTAGTGAGCATGGGACCCAAGTATTCCCCCAGGAGTGACACTGCCAGCACTGAACAGACCCCAGTTTCCAAAGAAGGGTTTGACTAATGAGGAGATGGAGGAAATGTATCTTGGCCATTTTGAACACTGGCTTTGGGATTCTGCAGAGCTGGAAGCTGTAGAAAACCTCAGCGCACATGAAGAAAAGGGGCCCTGTCATCTGGCAGTCCCAAGTGCATACTTCTCTATAGTGCAGGGATCCTCAAGCTATGGCCCTCCAGCTGTTGTGGAACTACGCATCCCATGAGGCATTGTAAACTTCTGACATTCACAGACATGACTAGGCTGCCTAGTCTAGGCATGATGGGAATTGTAGTTCCTGAACAACTGGAGGGCCGTAGTTTGAAGATCCCTGCTATAGTGTATCTCTCCAAAATGTTCACTAACTAATCCACAGCCTCCATGGCTGATCCAGTTGTGGAGATTGCCAGGCAAGGACCTCAGATGCCAGTCCTTCACAAACATTCTATTTATGGGCTAGACGCCATTCCTTAACAAACTGCACCATGTTGTGCATTTAGGACCATGTTGTTGATCTGGTCGATGTCTCCAGTTATACACCTTTTTTCCTACTGACCACTGGGGGAGGGGTTATTACAGCCTGCCAGTGACCACCAATGCGAGGAGGTTTAACAATACTACCAATGTTGACCAACTTAGGGGAGATTATTGCAGTCACTTACACCAATGCTGGGGCTACAGTTTTTGTTAGTTATTCCAATGATGGGGGCTTATTTTACTCCCACATTACAAGACATACAGTGTAATGTATAACTCACTTTATTAACCATGCCCCTGTTGTCTGGTGGGTGCCACACTATGCACACCAATTTGTTTTATTTATTTTTTGATCAGTTCAAGGCTTCCTTTCTATCTATTCTCTAATGCTGGCAACTATGCAGGAGATAATGTCTCTGAACTCCTGCACATCAGACATATTGATATGCTAAGTTCAGTGTCTCAGTTGAAAGTTGCAGCTGTACTTACAGCTGTCCATGCTTCTTCGGCCAATTCTGTACCCAAGCCCAGCGTGCATGGTTTCATGATTATTGATATTAACCACTTGCTGACGGCCGTACGACTTTGTACGGCCTCAGCGCGGCTCCCAATTTCTAACAGGCCGTCTTTTTACGGCCTCCCCCTTTCGCGTTCCCCGAGCGCGCAGCGGGGAACTGCTGTGCTGGCCGTGTCCCTTGGACACAGCCAGTCCCAGATCGCCGTGAACGGCCAATCGGAGCGGCCGTTTCCTAGGCGATCTGTGCGGCCAATGAGAGATGATCTCATATGTTTACATATGAGATCATCTCTCATTCCCGGCTCTCGCAGACAGCGGTGCTGTCAGGGGAGAGAGGAGACGGATCTGTGTCTCTTGTACATAGAGACACAGATCGGTCACCCCCCCCCAGTCACCCCCCTCCCCCACAGTTAGAACACTAATTAGGGTACACATTTAACCCCTTCCTCACCCCCTAGTGTTAACCCCTTCCCTGCCAGTCACATTTATGCAGTAATTAGTGCATATTTATAGCACTGATTGCAGTATAAATGTGAATGGCGCCAAAAATGTGTCAAAAGTGTCCGATGTGTCCGCCATAACGTCGCAGTCCCAATAAAAATCGCAGATCGCCGCCATTTCTAGTAAAAAAAAAGCATTTATACAGTAATTAGTGCATATTTATAGCACTGATTGCAGTATAAATGTGAATGGCGCCAAAAATGTGTCAAAAGTGTCCGATGTGTCCGCCATAACGTCGCAGTCCCAATAAAAATCGCAGATCGCCGCCATTTCTAGTAAAAAAAAAAAAAAAAAAAATTATAATTCTGTCCCTTATTTTGTAGGCGCTATAACTTTTGCGCAAACCAGTCGCTTATTGCGATTTTTTTTTTTTTTTACTAAAAATATGTAGAATACGTATCGGCCTAGACTGAGGATAAAAAAAAAACGTAAAAAAAAAATTGAGCTATTTATTATAGCAACAAAGTAAAAATATTTTATTTTTTTTCAAAATTGTCGCTCTATTTTTGTTTATAGCGCAAAAAATAAAAACCACAGAGGTGATCAAATACCACCAAAAGAAAGCTCTATTTGTGGGGAAAAAAGGACGTTAATTTTGTTTGGGAGCCACGTCGCACGACCGCGCAATTGTCAGTTAAAGCGACGCAGTGCCGAATCGCAAAAAGTCCTCTGGTCAGGAAGGGGTTTAAGTGCCCAGTAAGGAAGTGGTTAATTTAGATGTAAGGGGGATGCAAAGGATTGTTGGATAATTTCTGAAAGATTAATCTCAAAGTGATACTTAAAAAGCATTAAAGAACATCTCTTAATCCTTAAGGGATATATTAAAAGAAGATCTGTTGTATTTCTACCTCGTCTCTCCAAAGGATTCACCAGCATTCACTGCAGATTTACCAACATAAGCCAGCAACATTTGTCTACATTTGTAACAAGCACTGAATGGGTGCTAATTCTTTAGTATAGGATGGAGAAGGTTTTGATTTGGCTCACAGTCTGATTGCCTGTCCTGAAAGAGTGGTCTTTTATCTTTTTAGCTAAAAATAATGAATTCCTGTACATTCCTCTAGGATAATGCATCTAATCATCTTGGGTTTTTGAATATATGAAACCACTTATTCACTCATATCCAGTTCAGGTAACCTTAGTTTAGTGAATGTTTAATAAATATTTTTCTTTATTTTCTTAGATTTTATATTATGTGATTTTTTTATTTTATTTTTTAAGATACTAATTTATGAGTTTAGAAAATTCATTTATATTTTTCAATTAAATATTTCTGTATTTATATATAATTTTATCAGCAGTCTATAGATGTATTCAATTCCTTACATATATTTCTTATCAATGTCAATGTCTTATCAATTACAGGTGCAATGACAGACGCCTGAGTACACATCAACTCTGTTAAATAGAAGCTTCACTGAACATCCTAAAGTAAGCACTACACATTGCGCGCAAATCCAGCCTCATGCCCGGCTTCTCTTACCTAACAGTAATACAGCAGTCTCCTCCTAGAAGACTCTTGTCATCAATCAAACATTAAGCCAGAGTCGTTTTGGTCATATGTATGCCCTGTTCACTCATTACATATATACGAGTAATAAAAGAGAATAAAATAATTATAAAGAAGTATACATGGACACTTTTATCTCTAATGCACATTATTTTACAATTTTTTTCTTTTAAGTGGACACAGTTGGATCTTCATGCCTTTTTATCTCTGGCCGCACTTGTAAGGATACAATTGGTTATTTCAATTAATTATTTAATGTTTAACGTTTTAGGAAGTAGTCACAATAAACAATTACTCTGATTAGTTGCTGATCTGATTTTACCACTACCCACCTATGAGCAACATTCCTTGGTTCCACCCCCTACTCACCTCCTAGTACTGCCTCTTTTAGATGATACAAAACTAAGTATAATTTTATAGACCCTGGCAGCAACAAAAGATCTCAACAAGCTGCTAACAGCCCTTGGTGGGCGCTCAACAAGCTTCAATAAATGCTGAGGCCTGCAAGCAGCTTTCTTAAAGCTTAAAGGGTCACTAAAGGATTTTTTTGTAGCTAAATAGCATTCTTTACCTTACTGCAGTCCTGGTTTCATGTCCTCATTGTTCGTTTTTGCTGTAATCCTTTTCTGTTCTGAACACTTCCTGGTTGTCTGTTTCCTGATGAAAAAAGTCATGGGAGCTTTCTCTCTGTGGTCACTAATCAAGAAGGTGTGATTACTGTGTGTCTAAAAACCCCTCAACACCAATCAGTTTCGTTTTCCAAACCATCACTGCCCTGTATTGGCTCTGTGTAGCAGAGAAGCAGTAAACATGCAAAAACGAAATTGAAACTGTAGGTACATTATATGATTGATTTTTATCTATTTTTAATAATTTTTAAAAGGAATCAGTTAACTATTATGTCTCTATACCCTGTAACCAGTCATTTCAGCAAAAAAAATGTTTCCTTTACAAATCCTTCAACTCCAGGTTTGCTATGACTTGGAGTTGGCCCAAACAAACTATTTCCTTCACCAACAGGGAGCGCTGCATACACTGTATGTAGCATTAGCGCCATTTTGCATCAGCTGTATGGGAACTTCCCAACTCGATCCTGAAACAAAAGTGCTGCTCAGTTATTCACAAAAAGCCTTGTATTTTACAAATAAATACAAGGTTTCCTGTGATTCTCTGAGGTGGAGAGAGGGGCAGATGAAGTCATGACTCAATCTTTTTCCAGGAACAGGATGGGAAGCCCCTGTCCCACTTCCAGAACACAATGCTTATACTGTATGTAGCTGATGCTACGAAGAGTTTATACAGTGCTCCCATCAGGCACATCAGTTAGTAAAGGAATTAGCATAGTTTATTTGGTTCATCTTGAACCTAACAAGTTATTTAGGTTTTAAAATAAAAATCAGCACTTCTATTAATATCTGTGTTTAATCTGCAGAGGCGCTTTGCAGTGGTTTTTAACCCTTTCTCGACCGCTAGCGGCGGTAAAACCGCCCCTCTAGCGGCTGAATAGCAATGCAAAATTGGCGGTAAATCGCTGCTAAAAATTGCGGTGCTTTACCACTGACGCCGCCCCCACCCCAGTGTTTAAGGGGCATTAAAGCGGAGTTCTACCCATTTAAAAGTCAGCAGCTACAAAAAGTGATCAGACTTTCGCCTGTCCCACAGTCCAGTTATCTGGGCGCAAAAAGACTCACTTCTCTCCCTCTCCTCTCCGCCATCATTCTAACTGTGGGCGCCTGGCTGTGGCTTCACAGCCGGGTGCGCACTGCACATGCGCGAGCCGCGCTGTGCGCTGGGATAGGCCGGGCAATCTTCTGGGTCCTGTGACATGTCCCAGAAGATTGCAGGGAGGGAGGAGGAGAGGGGAACTTCCTTCCAGTACCACAGCGCCAGGGGAGGACGTGGGAGCTGGGTGCCTGTAAAAACTGGGTACTCGCTCCCCCCCCAAAAAATGACATGCCAAATGTGGCATGTCAGGGGGTCACCAGCACTTGAAGCGGAAGTTCCATTTTTGGGTGGAACTCCGCTTTAAAGCTTACTAAAAACACAACAATTTTTTTCAGAGCTTGCTGTACAAACTGTTCTTATACAAGTTGAAACCCTTGTGAATGGGGCCTTCAAGTTGAACTCTAGCCTTACCTCCAGTATTGCACAGTTGCACAGGCTCCTTTTCTGTACTGAAATTGCTTACTCTTATTTCACTGCACACTGTGAGCTTCAGAAAAACAGCAACATCTAGTCCTTTTTTCCCCAGCCTGACTGTCCCCACTCTTTCATCCATTGGATGCCCAGCTTCACATTGGGCATTTCCTGGCATGGTCTGCATGTAAATACAGTCTGCCCTGGAATAACCATTCCTCCAGGCTGACACACACTTATTAAGGCATTTATATACTTGCATAACTACCAAGATGCTAGCAGAATGCTACAGAAAGCATTTAGCAAAACAACAAATCAACATTATGGTAACACATCCAAAATAGCTTGTCTGACATCAGTGAAAGTGTGCGTGCCAATGGGCCTTGGGCTTGTGTCGATCAATAGTTTTGGCTTGCCTTTTTACTTCAGTTTGAGAAGCTTCTGAGATCATTTAGAATTTATTGACTGATGCGTTTGATCTGCAGTTGACCTACTTCTAACCTGCTTCAAGCTTCTTTTGCATTCCCATGGAGTTTTATTGGGAGAGAAGCAGTTTGAAAGCGAACAAAAACTCATCCACACAAGCCTTAAAATACATATTGCAGTTATTGACGGCAGGGACAAATGCTTGATATGTTAGTAGGGGAATTCCCAAAAATATTTTTTGTCCCTTATCTTATACTTACATTTTGTATAAGCCTTCTGCTGAAAGAATTAGGAATTATTTTGACAAGCAAGGGACTTTGCAGATAATGCAGGCAGTGAAAGCTTAGTAAAATCCAATAATGCCAACATTCAGTTGTCTACGATGTCCAATAGAAGCTAATGTTGGTAATTACTTCAATTATTTGTAACAAGAAGTTACAGATACTCTTATATATAAAATAAATGTGTATTTTGAGAATTATATTAAGAATACAAATTTATATACAGTTGAAGAATACATGCTGAGAACCTCATACATTTTAGGTGCTGTTATTTAATGTGCCTATACGTACACTATACATTGTACAAATCTAGAAAACTACAGAAAGGAGAATGGGCACAACACCTGGAGTTGATACACTTAATGGGCTGGTCAGAGTTCTTGTTAAAGTGTACGTATGAGCAAAATTAAAGAGATGCAGTATGTTTCTTCATAATACGCACCATGTTTTGTTTCTTTTAAAATCCTGCAAGTACAATGCCTGGTAATCATGCAAAAAATCTGGTGAGCTTCTAACTATATGTGCAGCCCTGTTATTTTTACAGCACAAACTGTAACCATACAACATAAGGCAAATTGCCTTGTTCTGGCATTGGGACTGGCTACTACAGTGATTTATAGGGCATTGGCCATGTATGGCTAGTACATACTGTGACAGGAAGTCAGGTAAATCTGGGGGTGTTGTCACAGACCGGAGATACATTTCTGTCTTGTTTAGAAAATTCACCAATTACTATCAGGTAGAGGTAGCCAGAAAGGTTTAAGGACATTGGATAGCTTCAGCTGTTCAGAATAAAAATTAAGGCCTAAGTTGTCCAGAGGATTACTACTGAATGCTGCATCCTGAGGCTTGTTGAGTTAAGGAGAGCAGTGAGCTGAGGAAGACTTCTGAAGGTGAAGTGGTTGTTGATCTTTTTGCTGTGTGATAAGAAAAACAAAAACGAATATGTGGGGGAAAAATTGCGCTAACTAGAAAAATTAGTGATAAGAGGTATGACCCAAAAAGCAGCCAGCACACAAACAAAGTCCAGGCAAATAAATACAAAAAAGTGCAGCGCTAAAAAACATTAATGTGAAAAAAATGTTATATAAACATAAACAATTGAAGAAACACTTGTGTTTTTATTTCCTATACCAACGTGGAGATTGCTACAGACAAGCCATTACCACTGTTTGTTTGAATTTACATCATCTGTGAAGTGCATTCACCTTTCCAGCTGGAAGCAGTTTCATGAACTCTCCCCACAGATCATTGAACTTTGATTGCTTTTTTGCATTTATCCAGTGTTTTCCACTAGCTTGGTCGCTAGACACATATACTTTGGCTCTCATGAGCTAACTTCCCATTTACCATTCACTACACAAGTGTTTCTTCAATTGTTTATGTTTATATAACATTTTTTTTACATTAATGTTTTTTAGCGCTGCACTTTTTTGTATTTAAGAAAATCAAAAAGACTATTGTTTTCTGCTGGGAGACCAGCAGTGTCTGCCCAGCAGTAGGCTGTGCCAGACTCCATAAGTAGGTTCCTGTGTTGTGAAGGTAGATGGCCCAAGTGGCCAGGGTTTATTGTATGTTTTGTTTTGTTTATGCTGTTTGGATGCTTGCACTTGTTTCCAGCAATATGGAAGAATAAACCATAACCCTTGTTTTTCAACCACCCACGGCTGCCTCTCTGTATAATTCAGTGCGTAATGAACCCACTCAGGAGGTCACACACCCCACTACCGAGCTAACCCCTTACAATACGTAGTTACACGGGACCAATGTAACTATGTATAACATGCCAATGCCTGGAATTCTTCTTTAAAGACTAGTAAGCTGCAATATATTGCCATTTTATTTAGATTTTGGGTTTAAATAACTTTATTTTTAAAATTTTCTTATATATTCAAAATTAAATATGGAATTGGTTGGTTTCTGTAGGTGATTGCTTGACTTTTGTGCTTATTCAATATTCACACAAACATTACTAGGATTTCAAGTATAAATTCAACTTTTTAGAAACATTTTACAAATTTCCCCAATGCAATTCCAGATCCTCTGAATAGTACATACCAGTGCTTTTCATTTTCAAATACTGTTTCTGCTTGCCATCACATCTACAGCAATTTTTTGGGGGAGGGGGACCTCTCCACAGAAGGAGCTGGCCCGTCGACCCCCCCTCAGGTTGAATGCTACAAGTTCAAACTGCCCAGTGCACTTTCTCCTTCTTTAGTTGGAGTGGTTGAGCTTATGTACAGTAATGTACAGTATTTTTCATGGCATTTTGAATTGCATAGATGGCTTTTTGTAAACTGTGCTTAAGGTGAACCTAAATTTTTTTTTTGTATGTAAAACATCAGAGATGGACTTGTAATGGCCATGCATACAGAATAAGTACCCCAGCCTATACAAAAAGATCAAAGTATTTCAGTGCACGGAGTGTGTGAAAAAACAGCTAAAATAGGTATACACCAAGTCAAGCTGTAACTGTTCTTAAAGTCCATAATTTGTGCAAAGGTAAGAGTCCATAAAGCTTAATGCATGTGGTTTAGAGCACTTGCGGCCGCTATCCTGAGAGTCGAGACAGCTCTGTGTGGAACAAAAAGTAAAAAAGGGGGAAGCGCCACCTAAGTGCAGTAATAAATCAGGACAGTTTATTCACAATGGTCAAAAAACACTCAGAAGATGTAAGATATAAAATCGCTTATTGTAAGATATGGTATTGTAACAGGTGCTCATTGCGCCTGTTACTTCCTTGTACCTCGTAATGCGTTCCACGCTAAAACGCATTACGGCGACCGCGCAATGACGTCATCACGCGGCGCCGCCTGCGTTCCAGACTGGAACGCGGAAGTGCGCCGCAACTAACGGCGCCTTCTTTCAAATTAGTGCTTATGCACTACAGCTGCTTCCTCCCTATAAACAGAGCGGAGTGCCTTTTGCACACCGTTCTATTATTGTCAGCCGTAGCTCGGTCACGCCACAGAGATGGGTCCTTGCTAAACATACTTTACCACAGAATCCCAATTGCCTATACTGAAGCCTGCAAAACAGATAAGTAGCTATTGTATCACTTGTAGTGCTATAGCAAGATCTGCTACTTATGTTCCATCTATACAATTGCTATTGTTTATCATGCCTTCTGACTATCAACATATTTAGGATATATTGTTGTGCTGAAGGACTGTTTGCTAAGGTATACCTTAAAGAGACATCTACACTTAAAGCGGGGGTTCACCCTTAGAGGGCACTTTTTCCCCTTAGATTCCTGCTCGTTTTCACTAGGGGAATCGGCTATTTGTTTTAAAATATGTGCAGTACTTACCCGTTTAGGAGATGCATCCTCTTCGTCGCTTCCGGGTATGGGCTGCGGGAATGGGCGTTCCTTCTTGATTGACAGTCTTCCGAGAGGCTTCCGACGGTCGCATCTATCGCGTCACGATTTTCCGAAAGAAGCCGAACGTCGGTGCGCAGGCGCAGTATAGAGCCGCACCGACGTTCAGCTTCTTTCGGCTACGAGTGACGCGATGGATGCGACCGTCGGAAGCCTCTCGGAAGACTGTCAATCAAGAAGGAACGCCCGCTCCCGAAGACCCATACCCGGAAGCGACGGAAGAAGATGCATCTCGAAAACGGGTAAGTACTGCTCATATTTTAATACAAATAGCCGATTCCCCTAGACCGAACGAGCAGGAATCTAAGGGGAGAAAAAAAAAAATAATAAATGGGTGAACTCCCGCTTTAAATACCCTGAGCTATATTCACCTCTCATATGTAAGTATTAGTTGTTGCTACAACTCCTAATTACTACATATAATCTCAAAGTACCTGAGCTATATTGCCTCCCATACGTAACTATTAGTTGCCACTACAGCTCGTGTATTACTACGTGTACTCTCAAAGTACCTGAGCTATATTGCCTCTCATACTCAACTATTAGTTGTTACTACTATTACTATTTACTGCTTGCTTGACAGAAGTATACATTGCTTATAGGCCCTGTCTTAGTTGTTTGAACATGTTCGCTCTAACTTTTCTATGCTAGGGGTTGATGCTATTTCATAGCATCTCCCTTAGTAGCCTAATACATCCCTATACGCTCAAAGTGATATGATGTACAGAACCCCCAAACTCCTGTTTGTGAGGAGTGACGCCTGGGGTCCCTTACTGATAATCACTTGCATATTGAGGTGTATTGGAATATTGACCTTGAACTATATTTTTAAACGCTAAGCTCTGGTCACATGTTGTAATGTGTCCATTCTTAGTAGCTCAACACCTTTCTTTATGTGACACAGATATGATGTATAGATTCCCCAAACTCCTGTTGTGAGGAGTGACGCCTGGGGCCCAATACTGAGTTGTCACATAGAGAAGCGCATTAAAATCCTTGCTAACCGTAGTTGTGGTTCACTCCGTTCACCAGTGCTGTTATAGGTATCCGCCGCTCGTCTCTGTCCTGCAGGAGCCCCCAAGGATCTGACCCGCTGGAGATTGTATGGAAGGCCGGTGTGTTCAGACGGTGCATTCCAGGCTGGTTTGTGTGGACTTCCTGGTCTCATACAGGGTGTCCATTCACTTACATACGATCTCCAGTAGTCCGGATCCCTGGTGGCTCCTGTAGGACAGAGACGAGCGGCGGATACCATATCTCACAATGAGCGATTTTATATCTCATACCTTGTGAGTGTTTATAACCATTGTTAATAAACTGCCTTGATTTAATACTGCACTTGGGTGGCACTTCCCCCTTTTCTTCTTTTTTACCTCAGCCTAAAGGAGAAGGGAAATTGTGCTGCACTCATACAGAACAGGTACAGATACTAAGAAGTACAAGGACTCGTGTCGACAGAAGTTGTTTTCTTACACTAAACGAGCATTGGGCAGCACAGTGGCTATGTGGTAAGCACTTCTGTCTATCAGCACCAGGTCCATTAGTTTATATCCCAATCATGACACTACCTGCCTGGAGTTTGCATGTTCTCTCTGTGCCTGTGTGGGTTTCCTCCCACCATGCAAAGACATGCTGGTAGGTTAATTGGCTCCTGTCCAAATTGGCCATCATATGTGTATGTATGAATGCGAGTTAGGGAATAGGGACCTTAGAGTGTAAGCTCCTCAAGGGCAGGGACTAGATGTGAATGTACAATATACATGTGTAAAGCACTGCATAAATTGATGGGGATATATAAGTACCTTTAACAAATAAATAAATAATACATTTGGAAGGCATTTTATAAGCAGGTCATCAAAATTCCATTGACTTTAAAGGAGCCATACACATGACAGTTCAAAGTCTGCTTTTCACCTGGTTTGCATTGGGTTGTGTTCCTTTGGAGGTAGTGTGTCTTATAAGGGTACCTTTAAACTGCAGGAAAAGCAGGTCATACACAGATTTTTCCTGTCAAATGCTGCATTTTTCCATTTGAATGGAAAATGTAGCTTTTGACAAGAATGCCCCTTGACAAAAGCTCTAAAGATCAAAAGTGTCCAAACCTCAGAATAAGGAAAAGAATAGAGATTGTGGGCTGGAAGGCATTGGTACACCATCCAGCTCCACTTGTAAAACTCTAGGAGAAGCAGAAAGCTGCTGCGGCTAGACAAGGCACACGCTTACTTGCATTCTGCGCATTAACACTTATTATTGCTGACATCTATTGCTGACTTGGTATCTCCCTATGTATTCCCCTCCTGTTTAGTGCCAGTTATTTCAGTCCTAGTTAAATACTCCCATTTCTTACATGTTCCCTTAGTCAGTGTTGGTTCATGCAGGAACAGGGCTTGGGAAAGTCATTGTCTTCTTACACCTTAAACAAATTATAAAACATACTCTCTACTACATTTATGCAAAGAAAAATTGTGTTGGAGTCAACATCTGTGGCTTATTGAAGTGTTAAGCTGCCTCTCAATGAAAAACCGGTGAGGTGACCATACCATATCAAACTATCAGGGTCAGACAACATAGCCCTACAAGAAGATTTTTTTATTAAAGCTATTTAAAAGATACTCAAAACATATCTTTATTTGATTGGGTTCGCTTTCCCGACATATTGCACTAAACAGTGAATCTAGCTCCATTTCTAAATGTGTTTGTTGAGTTGATGACCATAACCTCAGACTGAAGAATTGTTCAGGGTACCAGTCGTTTATTATGCAAAACCATGTCCACCAGAGTGATTATGTTTAAACTAATGTCCACTCTTTCTCAGAATGAGCCCTCTACATAAGCTCTTTGAAGAATAGATTTTGGTATGCCGATGAGGCTTTGCATATTTGACTCAGTTTCCATTAATTGATTTACTTCTCACTGTTTGTACAACTTTCCATGAAGTATTTGCAGACAAAATTGAATAAAACCTCCAGTGTGTAGATATCAAATACAAGTTGCATACTTATGAGGATCAGATGTAAGTTCTCAGATGCTGACAATGGTAAACCTTACAGCTATATTTTAAAGAGACACAGTAACTAGACCAACCATTTCAAAAGCAGTTTTCCCAAAATATTACTTGTGTATTAAAAATATTTAAAATCTGCTTGTGATGTTAGCAGACCCAGTGGACCCATATCTGTCAGTCAAGTAATATTTTCTCTCCGCTCCTCCCTTAGTAGCTACAAAATTATGTATCAAACATAGGTGTGCGAACAGGGTGTGATAAATGTGCCTGGGCACACTCTAATCACTCTGTGTGGGGCAGATTCCCTGTTTAAACCCCTGATATTTCACCAAGGCCCCCTAACGGGGCTCCTAAAAAATGTGTAAAAAAATAATAAAATACAAATAAAACCTGCTGACACCATCCACTGCCTTACTGACACCAATCTCTGCCCTACTGACACCCACCACTGCTCTACTGACTCTGTCAGTATGTATACACATGCACACACATATGTATTTGAGCTTTGAGGTGCACACCCTAATGCAATAGGCTCTGCACACGTATGGTATTAAAGTGAGGGCCAGAGGAGCTGGGCCAGCATTGAGAATTTATACACTACAAAAGGAGGATTGGGCTATGGCATGTAAGTAGGCAGAGGGTTGTACAAAGGAATAGGCTACTTCTGAATTAATTATATTTATTGGCAAGTTCAGAGACAGGTGGCAAGTGAATACAAATTGTTCTATAAATGGAAAAAGTTGCAGGAAAGCATTCAAAGTGGTTGTAAAGGCATACCGTTTTTTTTATTTTAATGCATTCCATGTATGAAAGTGAAAACATTCTGGCCGGGATTCAGAAAGGACTTACGACGGCGTATCTCCAGATACGCCGTTGTAAGTCCAAATAAGCGCCGTCGTATCTATGCGCTTATTCAGAAAGGCAGTTACGTCTGAATTTGGCCAAGATACGACCAACGTAAGTCTCTTAGGCCGTTGTATCTTGGGTGCATATTTACGCTGGCCGCAAGGGGCGCTTCCGTAGATTTACGTGTCGAATATGCAAATGACCTAGATACGCCGATTCACGAACGTACTTGCGCTCGTCGGATTTAGCTATGCCGTTTACATAAGGCTTATGTCCGGCGTAAGTTTACCCCTCATAAAGCAGGGGAAAGTCATGTTAAGTTATGGACGTCGGAAACGTTGGAACAGCGTCGTATTTTACGTTGTTTGCGTAAGTCGTACGTGAATGGGGCTGGGCGTACGTTATGTTCATGTCCAAAGCATTGAGCCAACGTATCTTAGGGAGTATTTGCGACGTGATTCTGAGCATGTGCAACTTACTTCAAGCAACTTACTTGAACCCCCTCTCAATCCACTGATGTCCGCGAGAGCCTTGCCTCTCCAGGGACTCACACTCCTGATTGGCTTTTGGCAGCAGCAGGAGCTACAGCCAATGAACCAATCAGAAGATGGAGGGGGATGGATTGGTTTGCGCAAGAGTTATAGCGTCTACAAAATAGGGGATAGATTTATGGCATTTTTATTATTATAATGTTTTTACTACTAATGGTGGCGATCTGCGATTTTTATCCTGACTGCGACATTGCGGCGGACAGATCGGACACTTTTGACACTATTTTGGGGACCATTGACATTTATACAGCGATCAGAGCTAAAAATAGCCACTGAATACTGTATAAATGATACTGTCAGGGAAGGGGTTAAACACTAGGGGGCGATCAAGGGATTAAGTGTGTTCTCTGGATGTGTTCTAACTGTAGGGGGGATGGGCTCACTACAACATGACAGAGATCACTGCTCACTGTCAGGGAGCAGTAGATCCCTGTCACGTTGCTAGGCAGAACAGGGAAATGCCTTGTTTACATAGACATCTCCCCATTCTGCCTCTCCTCACCGCTATCGCGGGCCGTCAATGAACATCAAGTTTTCGGGACCTGCGGGCACGTGTGTGCACTGCCGTCGTATCGCGTGGGCCCACCGAGCTGGGATTTCAAAGGGACATACAAGTACGCCCTTTTTGCCTGCCCGTGCCATTCTGCCGGCGTAAATCGACGTGCGGCGGTCGGCATGTGGTTAAGTGTTTGGGTGTGACTTTAATTCTTTTACTTTTTATTTAAATGTATAAATGTGATGCTTATTTTGGGCTGTCTTTAATGAGACATCGGGATCTAAAAGACCTTCAACGTGAACCTGGGCTAACACAAACTCCTGACGGCTGCAACTGCTGGAAGTGTGTGTCTTTTCTCCCCTCTTTCTGGTTTCAACCTTCATTTAACTTATATAGCTGATACAGGTTTATTGGGAGTCTGGACATTTGGGATGAAATAATACCTTGAGATAGTACTATCCGATAAAATTGTGATTTTGCAAGGTGGAATTTTTATGTTGAAGTTTAATTGTTCTCAGCTGTCAGCGAAGAAATGTTTTCATTTCTTGCTAGGTAAGTGACGGTTCACACTACAGCGACTTGGGATCCGACTTGTGTCGCCCCAAGTCGCCCGACATGAGAAAATCCATTGAAGTGAATGAGAGCTGTTTTAATGTACACTACTGAAGTCGCTCTGAGTTCAGAAAAGGTTCCTGTACTACTTCAAGGTGACTTGTAGGCAACTTGTAGGCAACCTGTACCCAGATAGCTAGATTCAGGATGGCGAGTGCATACTTGCAGCGGCGTAGCTTAAGGTGTTTAAGCTACGCCGCCGTAAGTTAGCGAGGCAAGTACATGATTCACAATGTACTTGCCTGCTAAGTTACGGCAGCGTAGCCTAAAGCGGGCGGACGTAAGGGCGCCTAATTCAAATTTGTCTGAGGGGGCGTGTTGTATCATAATGAGGCTTGACCCGACGTGATTGACTTTTTTTTTAACTGCACATGCGCCGGGCGCCTACACTTCCCAGTGTGCATTGCGGCTAAGTCCGCCGCACGGGCCTATTGATTTTGACGTGGCCGTAAATCCCTATTCACGGACGACTTACGCAAACAACGTAAAATTTTTGAATTTCGACGCAGGAACGGCGGCCATACTTAACATTACTATTCCATCTATTTGATGGAATAACTTTAGGCCGCTAATGCGTTACGTAAACGGCGTATCTGTACTGCGTCGGCCGGGCGTACATTCGTGAATAGGCGTATCTACTGATTTACATATTCTACGCCGACCACAATGGAAGCGCCACCTAGCGGTCAGCCTAAAAATTACACTTTAGGATAAGAGGGTGTAAGACACTTACGCCGCTCGTATCTGAGCCTAATTTAAGCGTATCTGGTTACCAGAATACGCTTAAATTAGCGCCAACGTAAATTCTGACTTAGGCTGGTGTATCTACTGATACGCCAGCCTAAGTCTCTCTGAATCTGGCTAATAGATTTCAATGGAAGTTGCCTCCAAAGTCGGATCTTTGTCTTAACTAAAACAACTTTACAGGAAAAGAAAATAGTTTACCCAGGCAAACCCCTTCCTCCCACAGAGCTGATTATTCTGTGATTGGCCACAGCCAAAGTCACCTGTCCTGGAGGCAACTTTAAGTCGCATGGTAAGTTTCTCCAAGTCACGCTGAAGTCGCCTTGCAAAGTCGCGCTGTAAGTCGGGTTGCCCCTGTGTGAATCGGCACTAAAAGAAAGCTTGTAGATTAAACTATTGAAAGAAAATTAAATTAGATTCAACTTGGGATTAGCAAAATTAGATTCTTTCTTCAAAATGGATATTCCCCAGTGGTTAAATTACAAAGAGATGACAACTGGATTGTAAAAAGTAGCCATACCAGATACCAAGATTTGCCTTGTAATGATTTTTGAAAAGGGGGTAAATTGGGCTTTTCTAAAGTCTCCCATCTCTAGAAAGAATGATTGCTATCACATGACTATGGGCTGGAGATCTGGCACTATAAAGAGTAAATAGTATTCTACACAAACAGAGAATTATTGGTCAAATTTCCTAAGAAAAATGGCTGACCCTATAAAAATGAGACACTGACAAAATCTGCTAAGCACTATATACAGTATAAACTGTTGACAAATTGGTACATCACCCCAGTAAAGCTAACTAGATGGAGCCCCCAGACCTCTAGCGCCTGTTGGAGGTGTGGGAGCGATGTGGACACCCTCATACATTTGGTGGCAATGCCCGTTACTGACCTTGTTTTGAAAAAAAGTCAAGTAAATAATTTTAAGAATCACAGAAACTAGCATTACGTTCAATGCAGCATGCTGTTTGCTAAATATTTTACATTTCCAACTTAAACAATAAAATAAATCCTTAGCCAAACACCTGCTAAACGCTGCTAAAGCTCTAATTCTGACCCTTTATGCCTAGTACATACGATCGGTTTTCCCGAGGGTCAAAAGACTGTCGGGAATACCGAGGGGAAAACCGGGAACCGACTCGGTCCCTTTTCCCCTGTACACATGGCCGGCTTTTCCGAAAAAGAAAAATGACAGGAGAACTTTGGTCGGGAAACCCGATCGTGTGTATGCGCCCTCGCAGTGTTTCCCATAGGAAAACTGCGGGGAAAAAAACACAGCGATTTGCGGCGAGAAAAAAGAGAACATCAATTTTTAAACCGTAGTTTTCCTGTCGGGAAAACTGCCAAGGATCATACACATGTCCGGTTTTCCCAGCCAAAGGAAAACACCGCATTTTCCCAACAGGAAAAAGGATCGTGTGTACCAGGCATGAGACTAAAGATGGGAAAAACTAGACACATTACCTCTCTGACCAATAAGGTCACTCTGTAATTCTATCTGTACTGCCCACTAACTCTCTTCTGATACGCCGCGTAAGTGCGCGGATGCGCCGTCGTATCTATGCGCCTGATTCTGCAAGTAAGATACGCCTGAATTTTGGCTTCATATGACCGACGTAAGTTTCCTATGCCGTCGTATCTTGTACGCATATTTACGTTGGCCGCAAGGGGCGCTTCCATTGATTTACACGTTGAATATGTAAATGAGCGAGATACGCCGATTCACAAACGTACTTACGCCTGTCACTGTAATCTACGTCGTTTACGTAAGGCGTACGTCCGGCGTAACTTTAAGCCTCATAAAGCAGGTTTAAGTCATGTTAGGGTATGGGCGTCGGAACAGCCATCTTATTTTACGTTGTTTACGTAAGTTGTACGTGAATGGGGCTGGGCATAGGTTATGTTCACGTCGTAGGCATTGAGCCGTCGTATCTTAGGGAGTAAATTCGACGTGATTCTGAGCATGCGCGCGCATGCGCCGTTCTTTCGGCCCTTCATTTGCATGGGGTCACGGTTAATTTAAATGTATCACGCCCACTACCTTCCTACTTTGAATTAGGCAGGCTTATGCCGGCCAATTTACGTTACGCTGGCGCAACGTAGGGAGCGAGTGCTTTGTGAATACTGCTCTTGCCTCTCAGAGTTACGTCGGCGTAGCGCATGTGAGATGCGCTACGTCGGCACAAAGATGCGCCAATCTACCTAAATCCGGCCCTATATTTCCTTTTACTTACTTTTTCTTCATTCCAGTTCTTTACTACATATTACGCAAACTTACGTCGTTTGCGTAAGCGTAAGGTTACCCCTGCTATATGAGGGGTAACCTTACGCCAGTCCCACGTATGCCATGTTAAGTATGGCGTCTGGTCCGCGTCGTCTTTTCCCGTTGGGTACGTCGTTTTCGTAAGTCGTTCTTGAATACGACTTTACGTCAATGACGCACACGTCGGCGTCATTGACGTTTTCCGTCGAGAACTGGAGCATGCGCACTGGGCTATTTTAAGCCCGGCGCATGCGCAGTTCGAACGGCACGGGGGCGCGCTTAATTTAAATACAAGCCGCCCCTTGGAATTACGCGGGGATACGCCGGGCCAATTACACTACGCCGCCGCAAACTACGGAGCAAGTGTTTGGGGAATACAGCACTTGCTCCTGTAAGTTGGGGCGGCGTAGTGTAAATAGCTTACGCGACGACGACGACGCAGGAACTACAAGAATCTGGCCCTCTATGTCTGAGCATATCAGCATACTAGAATAAAACAAAAGTTATAGCAGGCACATTTACTAAGATAAGATTTTACTTTTTTTTATTCTTGTTACACCATTTTTAAGATTTAATCAATACTTTGTGGGGGAAATTTTTTTATTTGGGTACAGTGTTGCATGACCGCGCAATTGTCATTCAAAGTGTGACAGTGCTGAAAGCTGAAAAATGGCTTGGGCAGGAAGGGGGTGAAAGTGCCCTGTATTGAGGTGGTTAAAAAACAGTAATGAGCATTTTCCAGGGTACTTCATAAGTCTGTTTGACGAATATTAGTGATTTTAGTAATGCTTTAGGCCTGTTCACATGATTAGTGCATGAAAATACACACAGATTTGATGTGCGTAGAATATTTTAGGATCTGAAAATGGTGCAAAGATCTTGACTCCTGAAAAAAACCCTGAAGATATTGGCTGTCATGGACATTCTACTTTGGGCCTAGAGGAAGCCAACTATAGTTGTGCCCCGCAATGGAGTTGGTGACAAGTCCTGTCCTACCTTGAAATTTAGAGACTAGGCTACCACTAGAAACTCAATTGTCAAGGAGCAAAATTGTAAGTTTAGGTGTCAAGCTAGCATAGGTTTATAAGAGAGGGACCCAGAAAGTTTAGACAAAGACTGTGTCTATGTAGAAGCCTTCAGATTTCCTGTGCTCCCTACACCCTCATTCCTGTTCTCTATTCAATTGTGTAACAAAACTACAGAAACCTTAACAAAAGTGACTGGTGCCCATCTTTTGTACATTCTGAGACAAAAATCACTCAGGGAGGTGAATGTGTCAGTTAAGTTCACTACATTTGCAATGTAGCTATTGGTTAGCTGAAGATCAGTACTCATTAATATTTTTTTAATTTTCATTACCAATAGCAAAAAAAAAAAAAAAAACACAGGAAAAAGGCCAACTTCCATGATTCGGTGTGAATCCTTAAAACCTTAGCTATTTTAACATCTGCTGCCAAGTCTATAAGCTCCATGTGCCTTACTGCAAGGAACATGTGTAAAAGTGCTAATGATTATATTTAACGATTTAACATTTTTTAATTTTAAAACAATTTCCTCCTTTTTTCACCAAACAAAATCCAATAGTGATCTTTTTACTTTCTATAAAGTCTTAAAGTGGCTTTTTGCTCTTACTTAAACCTATATTTTGTTCTTTTATATATGTACTGTACTTGATATAAGTAGAATTTGACTTCTGAATGTAGGGAACTATATGTGGAGAGTTTGTGTTGCAATGGGTGTCTAATGACGTGAAACAAATGTTCATTTCACTGTTAACACCCTTTAAAGCAACACATTCTGCAGCCCATAATCAGTTGGTCACACAGGAAAAACTCCTTAATGAATTCAGCTGCCAGAACAGAAAACTTCAAAAGCACAGGAGACTGGCGTTCAAGCTGCCAGCGCAAATCTAAATAGGATTTTTCACATTCATAATGAAGTCTAAAACAGCGTGCTCCTATTTTCTGAACCTTTTTACTGGAGCGGTCTATTTTGCTTTTCCTCAGGTAACATTACATGCGGTGTATACATATGCATTACTTTTTACATTCATTTAGTTAAATCATATAAGGTGTATAAATATGCATTACTTCTTGATGTAACATTTAATTGCATGTAATCTAATTCATGCTTTCTAACTGTCCATGACTGCTGATCATAGGGTGCAAAAAGAAGTATTTAATACATAGCTGATAGTTTGTTGGATGTGGTTGCCTCAGTCAGCCAGGCTTTTTAAGATGTATCATTTAATGCTTTCCTCAATGCATTTATATATAAAAAATATATGCCGTATATACTCGAGTATACTTTTTTCAGCCTTTTTTTTGTGCTGAAAATGCCCCCTTTGGCTTATACTCGAGTCACCTTTTTGTTTCTGATCTCCCAGAATTTGGGGATCCGGTACCAGCCGGCCATAGGACCCCAAACTTTCTCTACAAGTGTGCAAAGTTTGTTGTCCGGGGGACCTATGGCTGGGGAGCACCGATTTTTCAAGCCGGGCCATAGACTCCCATGTTAAACGGTAATTTCTCCAGTGACTTTGGGGACCCGGTACTGGCAGGTCGTAGGTCCCCTGGACCTGGAACTTGGCACACATATAGCCCCATTCCTCCTCTACAAGTGTGAAAAGTTTGTTGTCTGGGGGACCTACGGCTGGGGAGCACCACTTTTTAAAAGCCGGGCACCCCTTCCATAGACTCCCATGTTAAACGTCAGTCTAGTCATGGACACAGTGAGGCATGGGCACAGTGAGGCATGGGCACAGTGAGGCATGGGCACAGTGAGACATGCACATGGACACAGTGAGGCAAAGTGAGGCACAGTAGGGTATGCAGATGGACACCCTAGACTTATACGCGAGTCAATATGTTTTCCCATTTTTTTGTGGTAAAATTAGGTGCCTTGGCTTATATTTGGGTCGGCTTATACTCAAGTATATATACGGTATATATAAACAATAATATATATTTGGGTGTGACATGTTCTGGGCAAAAAGTGGATACCTGCTACTGTTCTAAGATAATATTTAAAAAATAATATCAGAAGGCTGATTACACCTATTGCCATAATGAATTGCCTAATAAAGTCACACAATAATAAAGGAGACATTTATTTGCCCCCTGGGCCATTACTAAGAGGAAAGGTAGGGCCAGTGGCCCCAAGTGGGGATACTTCACTGTTCAGATATTGATTAGAGTGGGACCTGCAGTCAGTGAAATATAGTAGACAAGAAAGCTAACTCTTTGATGTGGTGTGACCAAATGTCGGGATCTGCAAATAAAGGTAACACAAAGATATATTTGCACCTACCATGAAAGGGCCTCTTTTTTGTGTTTCCCCTCCAGTCCAAACGTTTCCAGTCCTCCCTTGCCAGGTAGTGTAAATAGTCTTTAAAACTGACATACAGCATTTTTGGAAAGTGGACATTGGATTTCATTATCATTATCACGTTCCAATAAGATATACTGGAAAGTAGCATCTCAGTACAACTCTCCTTGTACTACTCCAATGTACTTTTGCTGCATTAACAAATGATATGAAATTGTTTCTGGCGATAACATTGATGTTTAAATGTCTGCAGGAATTTGTAGAAATAATTCCCTGAATATGTTCACCATTTAGAAAAAAACTTAAAAGTATGTGTAAATCCAACTACTTCATTCTCATATACTGTACATTTTATCATGTTTCATTTCAAAAGTCATCTCCAATATTTTTAAATATGCAGTTTTCAGCAAGTTAAAGTGGAGGTTCACCCGAAAACTTAATTATTAACATTAGATTGATGCTCATTTTGTCTAGGGGAATCGGGTAGTTTTTTTAAAATCGAAGCAGTACTTACCGTTTTAGAGAGCGATCTTCTCCGCCGCTTCCGGGTATGGGCTGCGGGACTGGGCGTTCCTATTTGATTGACAGGCTTCCGACAGGCCGTATAGAGCCGCACCAACGTTCGGCTTCTTTCGGCTACTCGTGACGCGATGTATGCGACCGTCGGAAGCCTGTCGGAAGACTGTCAATCAAATAGGAACGCCCAGTCCCGAAGACCATACCCGGAAGCGGCGGAGAAGATCGCTCTCTAAAACGGTAAGTACTGCTTCGATTTAAAAAAAACTATCCGATTCCCCTTGACAAAATGAGCATCAATCTAATGTTAAAAAAAAAATTCGGGTGAACTCCCGCTTTAATACACAATGATCCTGCCATAGCTTCATTGTTCAGGTATTTTCCCTTACAGGATAGACTATGTCCTTATCCCCCTACTGCAGGGGTCTTCAAACTTTCTAAACAAGGGACCAGTTTACCGTATTTCAGACTTTAGAGGGGTCAGACTGTGGTCAGTGGGAGTATAAAAGGTCCCAACGTCAGCAGGAAAAAACAATGCCATGTCATTGGTGTCATTGAGAGGATTCACGCCCCAACATTGGTGTCAATGGGCGCAACTGTGCCACATCATTGGTGTCATAAAGCGGAATTGTGCCCCTTCACTAGTGTTAGTGGAGGAGGAAATTGTGCCCCATTGTTGGTATCGGTGGAGGAAACAGTGCCCCAAGGGCCAGATTAAAGCAAGAATGGGCAAGCATCTAGCCACAGTTTGGAGACCACTGCCCTATTGTTTTGCTGTCATGTGGGCTTCTGATAGTGTCTATAAGCGGCCTTTTCAACACACATTATTCAGGTATGGCCATCAGGATTTCACACGCTCTAACGATCTGCCTAATAAGTAGATCCACTGGTTCCGATAAGAGTATTCTCCCTTACTCCTTTGCAAGAAGGCTTATGAGATGACCCTGAGGCCCCATACTCACGACCAAACATGTCTGCTGAAACTGGTCCGCAGGCCAGTTTCAGCAGACATGTTTGGTCGTGTGTGGGCGCGAGCGGGCCGAATTCCAGCAAACATTTGCCCGCCGGGCCTTTTCCCAGCGGACAAATATTCCTGGACTTGTTTTAAAACAGTCCGCTGGAATCCTGCCCGCTCGGACATGTACGGTCGTCAGTACAGACCTACCGTACATGTCCAGGCGCCCGCCGTCCCTCGCATGCGTCGAATGACTTCGACGCATGCGTGGAAGCATTTTAAAGGCGGGCCGCCCACGTCGCTGCGTCATTGTCGCGGCGACACCGCGTCATCGACGCGGCGACACCGCGGACACGCCCCGCGTATTGTTTACGCGCGGACTTCTGTACGATGGTGTGTACAACCATCGTACAGAAGCCCTCTGGCAGACATGTATGGTGAAAACGGTCCGACGGACCGCTTTCACCATACATGTTTGTCCGTGTGTACCCGGCCTTATTGTTACACGTCTGATTTGATTATCAAATTACATGGTCTTTTGAATGGACTTTATGTGGACTTATTTATTTATCTATGTTTCACTTTTTGCACATTGAGGCAAATCTCACTTTGTGCGATTTGGTATCTCTTATTTTCAGCGCTGCATTTTAATTATAATGGTTTACTGTTGACTACATGAGGAAGCTCACCCTAATAAAATGCCATGCAGCCTTCCATAGAGTGTGTGAATGTAAGCAGAAAGTGGATGCAAGGAGGCTGCAAAAGAGCAGAGGCACCGAGATACAATGAAGGATAAAAAGGGTGAAATTAAGTATGTTTTTAAATGGAAATCATTTATGGTATACAGTGCATTAAAAAAAAAAATTGTCTTGTTTTAAAAACCAACATTTAAAACAATTGGCCAGATTCAAGTAGAGCGCCGCATCTTTAAGACGGCGTAGCGTATCATATTTACGCTACGCCGCCTTAAGTCAAAGAGGCAAGTACTGTATTCACAAAGTACTTGCCTCCTAACTTACGGCGGCGTATCGTAAATGTGGCCGGCGTAAGCGCGCCTAATTCAAATGAGGATGGGGGGAGTGTTTTATGTAAATTACTCGTGACCCGACGTGATTGACGTTTTTTACGAACGGCGCATGCACCGTCCATGTACATATCCCAGTGTGCATTACTCCAAAGTACGCCGCAAGGACGTATTGGTTTCGACCTGAATGTAAATTACGTCCAGCCCTATTCACAGACGACTTACGCAAGCGACGTAAAATTTTCAAATTTCGATGCGGGAACGACGGCCATACTTAACATTGACTACGCCTCCTAGGGGGCAGCTTTATCTTTACGCGGCGTATTCTCTTACGGAAACGACGTATCTTTGCTGCGACGGGCGCACGTACGTTCGTGAATCGGCGTATCTAGTCATTTACATATTCTACGCCGAACTCAACGGAAGCGCCACCTAGCGGCCAGCCTAAAAATTACACTTTAAGATACGACGGCGTAGGAGGCTTACGCCGCTCGTATCTTAGCCTAATTTAAGCGTATCTGGCGTAACTCTCTATGAATCCGGCTAAATGTTTATTTTAAATAGTAAAAGTCAGAGAAAAATGCTGAATGGAGGGAACTGTCACTGTTATCATCATCATCTATTTGAAACATTGTTGGAGAATATGCCAGATGTAGAAGGCCGTACATGTGACCCCCCCTACCATTACCAAAAGGCAGCACACAATATTCGGTAAATGTAATGTTACAGAAAATTGTCACAGAGTGTAGGCATGCTACAGGAGAGGAGATGAACGAAGACTGAGCAATGAATGCTTTAGGAGGCAGTCATAGAATGGAGCCATTATGTGAGACTACCAGAGATTACCAATAATAAAACCCCTTTGTGCCACATTCAAAATTTCTCCTTATAAAAGGTCAGAGGAGAAAAAAAAAACATTAAAAGAGAAAAGGGGTGCACAAAGAAAAAAGTAGGTTAGTGTGAAACTACTAGAAGCCTTTCCAATCAATATTTTTCTTGTACTAGCTTGAGTTAGCACCGTTATATGGATTACAATCTTTAGGGACCCAGGGGGCCAGCACAATACGTACCACAGTTTGAGAACCAGAGCTCTACAGTATCATAACAACAGAGCTCTACAGTATCTGTCTACCTTACATTTACAATAGAAACAAAAAACATGTGAGGCCCCGTACACACGACCAGTTTCCTCGGCAGAATTCAGCTTCCGACCGAGTTTCTGGCTGAATTCTGCCGAGAAACCCGGCCGTGTGTACACTTTCGGCCGAGGAAGCCGACGAGGAGCTCGGCGAGGAAATAGAGAACATGTTCTCTATTTCCTCGTTGTTCTATGGGAGCTCTCGCCCCGCCGAGCTCCTCGGCGGCTTCAGTGCTGAACTGGCCGAGGAACTCGATGTGTTTGGCACGTCGAGTTCCTCGGCCGTGTGTACGAGGCCTGAGTCTATTTTACTGTGGATTTTTTCTATTCTTGTTGTTACTTGCTACTAGAGATGGGCCAAACATCCCCGTGTTTGGTTCGCAGCGAAACTCCCGAACAGGGGAAAATTTCTGACCTGAACCCTATTGAAGTCAATGGGAGTCGAATAGGAAAATCAAAAGTACCCATTTTGAAGGCTTATATGCCTTATATATTCAGGAGCAGTAATTTTAATGATGCTTAAAGTGCAACAATAAAATCAAAAAATTCCTTTAACCACTTAAGGACCGCCTAACGCTGATATACGTCGGAAGAATGGCATGGCTGGGCACAGGCACGTTGCCCTTTAAGAGCCCAGCCGTGGGTCGCGCGTGCGACGCCAGCAGCACGCTCGCAACCCGGTCCGAAGCTCCGTGACCGCGGGACCCTCGGGCCCGATCGCTGCCGGTGTGCCGCAATCGGGTCACAGGAGCTGAAGAACGAGGAGAGGTGGTTAACCCCTTCACTTCCATTATCATTTTCACAGTAATCAGTGCATTTTTATAGCACTTTTCGCTGTGAAAATTACAATAGTCCCAAAAATGTGTCAAAAGTGTCCGATGTGTCCGCCATAATGTCGCAGTCACGGAAAAAATCGATACCGTCATTACTAGTAAAAAAAATACATTAATAAAAATTCCATAAAACTATCCCCTATTTTGTAAACGCTATAACTTTTGCGCAAACCAATCAATAAACGCTTATTGTGATTTCTTTTTCCAAAAATAAGTAGAAGAATACGTATCAGCCTAAACTGAGAAAAACTTTTTTTTATATATATTTTTTGGGGATATTTATTACAGCAAAAAGTTAAAAATATTGTTTTTTTTTCAAAATTGTTGCTCTATTTTTGTTTATAGCGCAAAAAATAAAAACCGCAGAGGTGAACAAATACAACCAAAAGAAAGCTCTATTTGTGGTAAAAGGATACCAATTTTGTTTGGGAGCCACGTTGCACGATCGCGCAATTGTCAGTTAAAGCGACGCAGTGCCAAATCGCGAAAAGGGGCCAGGACCTTAACCTGCATATTGGTCCGGGTCTTAAGTGGTTAAATATAGTGCCTGGGGTCCCCTAAGTCTGCCTGTAAAGTGGCGCATCTGTAGCATATATAGAACATGCCTCTGCAGATATGGCATTTGTAAAGAAATTGTCAAATCCCATTTAAAATGGCTTGCGGTAGCTATTGCTAGCACTGGGCAATTGAAAAAAAAAATAAAGAATAAAAATCCCATGCAAAAAAAAAAAAAACGGTGTGGGGCCCCCCCCCAAAATTGATGCCAGACCCTTATCCAGATCAGCGAGCACTGCCCCCCACCAAAGCACCTTGTCCCCATGTTGATGAATTGTGGCGATTCCTGTACAAAGTGTAATTTATATGGTCAGCAAATGGTTAGATCTATAAAAGGAAAGCTAGAGCAATCTCCCCCATTCTCCGTAAAAATAATAAGATCAAAAAAGGGATGGTTCCTATGCTCCCATGGATTGACACAGTAAGCTATGGTAAGTATTTGATACAATTTTCTCTTTTCCTGACACCAACATGGCAGCATATATGTGATAAATAAGGAGCTAATCAGGGAGGGCTTAAAACGTATAATCAAACTTTATTACAATGGACCGTCATTCCATCAAAGTCCATTAACGGATAATTATTATTATACAGGATTTATATTGCGCCAACTGTTTGCGCAGCGCTTTACATCCCCTGGATCTTCCCTGTAGCGCCAGGCAGGTGCACTGCACCAACCAGATCTTGAGGACAAAAAGGAGAATAGAGGAGGTTGCTCTAGCTTTCCTTTTATAGATTAAAAGAGGTCCTGTGTGTGTGTATATAGGGGCAGGGCTATATCACGTGTATGCTGCCATGTTGGCGTCAGGAAATAAAGCATAGGGACACGAATGGGTGGGTATCTGGAAAGTTTGTTTTGAATACTAAAAATTATTTTTGCAAGGTAAGGCAAACAAACAACACAGGTAATATATCTACATTATTACCTAGTTACAACAACAAAAACATTTGAAAGGGTACAATGCCTTTAAATTAGCAGCAGCGTGCTTGAGGTTTTGCCTATCTGAAAATGCTTATTTGATAAAATCAGTTGTTCAGTTCTTGTGTTGGTTTAAACTGTTTTATTTTAAAATAGATAATGATCTTCTATCTGTTTTATATACTGACAGAGCTACTAAAAGATCATTGATTTTTCCACTAGGGGTATTTAACAGCAGCGTATAGAAAATGAGTTGCATTGCCTATCATTAGGGAAGAGATATTAATGCTGAACATCAGCCTTATATTATTCTTGCATAGACATTCACCAATCAAGGCAATTTGATATTTTCATACCTTCTCCCAAAAGCCAGCACACTGCTTGCATCAGGACTCTTCAGAGGAGTACGGAGGCTGGTAGTTAGGATTATAGCACCCCGCCAGCACCTCCTACCAGCCATGATGTGCCTGCATTGGACAGAGAAGCACAGAGACCCATTGATGACATCACTGTGTATAAAATAACCACTTGCTGCCAAATAATATACTGTACATGTACGTGATTGACTTCAAGTGGCTATAGTGAGGTTATGGCTGCAGCTGTCAGCCATAACCCTGATATTGTTTTCTTTAGCTGGTGATGCTCTACAAAGTAAATTACTTTTACAGGTGGCAGAAATGGGTCCTCTTGCCTCCCACCGGTGCCTCTTCAGGCTTTTCCATCTCAGCGGGGGGACCAGGATCCAATCTGATGGTTGCACCGACTTACAATGGAGGTGTTCGGAGACCAAATTGCCTTTAATAACTTCTATGGTTTATAAGACTTCTATGTTTACGGCAGATGTAAATACTGGCCTTTTTTCTGGAAAGCATGAGATCAATTTTTTTTCTCATACTTTCAAGGGTAGAGAAGAGATCTGGAGTCGTATAGACCCCAAATATCTCCATAAAGAGGAACTGTCATGCTTTATTTCTATCACAAGCAATGTTTACATTTAAAAAAAAATAAAGGGACAGTGTAAACTGGTAACTTGTAAAAAATTGGTTTATATATTGTGTTTTTATTTGCATTAATATTCATTGAAGTGTATTTTTTCCAAAATATTGCATTATAAAAGTCGATGTCTAAATACCATGTGACATAAAAAAAATTGCAATGGCCACCATTTTATTCTCTAGGGCTTCTGCTAAATAAATATATATAATGTTTGGGGGTTCTAGAAATTTTCTAGAATATATTTAGATTTTTTACTTGTAAAAGGAGTCAGAAAAGGCCTGGTCTTCAAGTGCATGAGAAATGTACTGAAAACTCAATTATTTTTTCATTAGCACCTTTTAAGGGGGTAAAAGAAGAAACAGCGAAGACAAAACTTCAGTAGATTTAATTTTAGCTTTACTTTCAATATGTTTATTGATGTTTAACAGAGAAAGGAGTACAAACAGTGACATTCTGGTCTTCGGCCTACATTAATTTTAGCTTTAGGCTCCATGCACACTAGTGTTTTTTATAAGCTCAAAAGTGCAATGTTGATAATAGCGTTTTTGTGCCAGCTTATAGAAGTTTTTAGGAGTGTTTAGGAGTGTTAGTGTTTTTTTTTTGCGTTTTTACAGTACATGAAGAAAACAAATGTAGCGGGCAGCTATTTTCTTTGCTGACTCTGCTTTACATTTAGGGGTTAGTCAGAGGTTTACTTACCTCTGACCTATTTTGTGTTCAAATTTGGACCTCTGTTTCATCCGTGGCTGTACTGCAGGTGACCACTATTGTTGTCTGGGGTGTCAGTTCCACCCCATGCCAAGGGTGGCAACAGTCAGATCCAGGTGTGTTGGGTGTTCTTTCTCAGCGGCCAATCAGTGGTGGTTGATCGCCTCGCTGTACATGCCGGGGAGGAGTATTTAAGGGATAGACATCATGGGTTCTGGGTCTTCGTCGTCCGCCCTGGGCAGTCATCCCACCACCCCTGTGTGTGGCCCTCCTGGCCAGGGGTGCGTGTTCAAAGTTTCCGGGCTCCGGGACCACGCTGATCTGTAGTCGTGCCCTGCTGACCAGGCCCAGTAGTCAGACTGGGTCTGCATTGCTAAAGTGGTCCTGTGCTATCCGTCCTAGAGGGAGGAAGCCATCAAATGATCGCATCCATCGCGTCACGAGTAGCCGAAAGAAGCCAAATGTCGGTGCGGCTCTATACTGCGCCTGCACACCGACGTTCGGCTACTTTCGGAAAATCGTGACGCGATGGATGCGACCGTCGGAAGCCTGCCGGAAGACTGTCAATCAAAATAGGAATGCCCAGTCCCGCAGCCCATACCCTGAAGCGGCGGAGAAGATCGCTCTCTACAACGGTAAGTACAGCTTTGATTTTAAAACAACTAGCCGATTCCCCTAGACAAAATGATCAGGAATCTAAGGGTAAAAAATGTTATTTCCGGGTGAACCTCCACTTTAACAAAATTATTTTTTTCTAACCTGAACCAATAACGTTTAAGAATCTTGAGGGACACCTACTAGCAAACGTATGTAGGCATAGGACATGCCCCTGCCACACCCCTTAAAGGGGACATAACCAAAATACGTTTTCTTTTTTTTTTTACCACTAATATTCCTTTATATTGGCTTTTAAAATTGACAATTGTCGCAATTTAGAATTTGGATGAAAGGTTTAGCACTAGGAAACACTTTTTGAAAGGTAAAAAGTGCATTTAATATACAACTATATAGATCAGACTAAAATTAGTGACAAATGAGGGGGGAAGAGGGACAGAGGGACATTGCTCCAAATCATGGACAGTTGGGAGCGAAGATTGTAGGGCAAAAAAAGAAAAAAAATCTCCTTGATGTATGAAGCCTGCCCATGCCAGTTATTTTCTTTTGCTTGCCGATCTGAAATTTGATCAGTGTTTCATATGTTGTTTTTATAGGCCGAAGTAATTTGTTATGGCTGTCCATGCATCATAAATGCAGATGATTAAATAATGAAGTCTAGAGCTAGTCATTACAACTTTCTTGTATAAGTTCTGTTCAATCTGCTTTAAATTTCTGAAAACCATGAAATGTGAGGGCCTATATAAACAATCCATGAGGTTGTATAAAATCAGGGAGGCTCTTACATTACATTGTTGACAGATCTAAGGGAGATTGTACAGCAGCCTAGACCAGGAAAAAAAAATGTATTTTTTTAAGCTCCAAAACAACTTGTTGGACCTTACACAGGGCTATGAACACCTTTCCCAGACCGGGCAAGTCATGATGCTCCCAACACATGCTACATGGGATTGTTGAGGGGGGATTTGGGAAAGTGGGACTTTAAGTGAAGTCATGACTGGGTAGAGTCATGTACCTCCATCCCTGTCATCTTGACGAAATGGGAACAAAATTGCAACGCAGCAAGGTTGCAAAGAAATGGGGACTAAGTCACATTCTCACCCATCTCAGAATTGCCAGGTTTGTCACAAAGTTGGTCGTATTCAAAGGAATAAAAGCTTCAGAAGCCATTTTATATGCCAGAAAATGTTGTGGAGACTTCTGATTCTCTGTTGAATATCCCTATGCTCTTAGTGGTTGTCCAGATGATACCAAACAGCATCAAAACCATATTAATGTAAATCAGTATAGATAAACCACCAATAGGTTCAAAAGGCTTTTTTACACCTATATATATATATACTCAAAGTAGATTGTGGATGTTTTGTCTATATAGATGTCTACAGTACAGCATTTTACAGGTTTATATAAATAATTTTATATTTTTCAGCCATCCTGCTCCAGTGTGTGTGACATATCTGACATGTAAGTTTAAAGTTTTATATGCTGTTTGTCATTATTTCTAAGTTTTTGCAATACAGTTCACTATCTAATTTTCTTACATTCTAGATGTGTCAATTATATTGAACAGCCCATCCATCTGTGGTATATTTGGTAAGTGTGCATAGTGATATATGGACAATACCTTGAATGTATATATGGTTATATTTTCTTCATTACCCTTCTATAGATTTTTTATAAATACAACAAAATAAAATGAGCAAAATTGATTTTTTTTGGGCTTCCGAAAATGTGTTACACAAGAAATAAAAGTATCAGAAAGGTGAAAAAAATGTCAGAAAAGTGAGAATGAGATAGAAAAGAGCATGTTTCCTATAACATTTTTGTTTCTACAAAGTATTCAGAAAAAAGTATTACATAAAAAAATAAATATATAACACCTTTAATGGCCTTATTCCTAGCAATGGTGTGGTAGTGGGGAGTTTAGCATTTACTGATTTTCCTGTAATAGTACATGGGGGTCATCCTGCAACTGATAGCAGCTACTCCCCACCCCCACCAATCTTGGCACACACTCGCATATTCAAACTAAGCAATTAAGTACTAGGTCCCATCACCTTGTTTCCTTCATCATTCCAATCATGGAGGCTTTTATACAGTTTTTAAGTTCTCTCCACTTATACACACTCATAGCTATATTTGTATATCTCAATTATCTCTATAATTGATTAGGAAGAGAGAAAAGACAGCTATTTTAGGTCAAAGAGCAGTAGGAAGAATCTCATTGAATGAATTGTAGGAAGATGCAGTGTAATCACAGGTAAGAGGTGACCTGGAGAGTGTTGCGAGAACCATGATTAGGTATTATTTTTATCCTGCATTAGGGCCCAGGATAGAAGGGAAGAAATATGATTATGGAATACTAGATGTCTACTGATCTACATGGGAATTATTTATTGGCTGAGATAGTTTAGGGCTGTAAACCTTTGATAAATGGTTAAGCTGACCTTTGATTTGTTTCAAACATGACATCATTGATTTGCTGCTATTAAATAATGACCACCAATGGCTAAATAATCTAATCAGAATGTAGAAAAACTTATAATAAGTGGTACTAAAGCCTGTGATTTCTTACATTAGCACTTTGCAAAAGCCTTATATCTATTTTCTTTTCGTTTTTAGAAAGGAATAGAACTATCTTTAAATTGCATAATATGATCTAATGTGACAGAACAATCTGATTTTATTTTTTGCCTGAAGGATCCCTATAACTTTAAGGTGCAGATTTTAGATCTACAATTCAGCTTTTTTTTTGAATATTTTCTGGATAAAATATGCTTTTATGGGACGCTTTTTTAAATGGGCTAGTTGACTATTTTGATGTGGCTGGAAGAAGCTAGGGGGCTTTTCCTTTATTATACAGTTTAGAAGCAACTGACATATGCCTTTTATTTAATATTTTATAACAATATCTGCGCTACTCTATACCAAAATAGTACAATATTTTTTATCAGCTGCTGTGTTTATATCACCAGAATGGGAAATGGAATGAGCCCCATTTGGGTACCTGCTTCCCCTTACCCACAACCCCCCCCCCCTTTTTTTTCCCTCCTCTCTTTCCTCACAATATTTTTTAATAAGTGAATAGGTATATATATATAGAGAGAACACCCACACTGTCACTAAATAAGTTATCACAAGAGAGGGAGGAATATAAGGGGATAGGTATGGGAATAGTATAGAATGGTAAGGGTGGGACTGGGGAGGTATAATCCTCCCAAGGTTTTGCCCCTAAATTATCATAGTTGGCCTCTAGCACGATTTTTTCAGGGAGGGGGAAAGAGGGAAGGCAAAGAAGGAAGGAAAAGGAATACAATACATATTTTTTTATTTTTTGGTGCCCGGGTTGAGAATGCCCAAATTGGGCCTCATTGGGTTATCACGAGAGAGGGAGGGATAAAGGGGATAGGTATGAGAATGGTGAAGTTTTTACACTTGGTTTTTGGCACAAAAAAATCCTTTTTTTGGTTGATGCTGTTGCTGTTATGTCACAAACACAGGGAGCTGGGGGGGGGGGGGGGCGGTAATGAAGGCGGGAGGACAACTGGAACCGGGTGGGGGAGCAATGATTTGAATATTGGGATTTTTTCATTCTTTCCTACTTTTGTTTTTTTGGATTTGGATGTGTGGTTTTCCCCACCTTTTGTACTCTCTTGACCCCTTCATGGGGAAGAAATTTGATGCATATTATTATTTTTATGTTTTGTAATACATTTTTCTTAAATTGAATAAAAAGAATGTAAAACACTAGGATATTCAACTTAAATCTCAACAATCAGCAAGTCCGGTGGCTACAATGGCCGCTAGCCACCCACGATTGTTCACAGGAGAAGCAGAACGGTGGTCTGCCTACGTAAACAAGGCAGATCGCCATTCTATGAGGTAGGAAAATTGAGATTTTGTGTTTCAGGAACATCACTGTGTTCCTTCAGTCACAGCATTCCCCCCACAGTTAGAAAGCATTCCCTAGGAGCACACTTACTCCTTTGATTGCCTCTGATGTTAACCCTTTCCCTGCTAGTTGGAAAAGAATAATTGGACAGTTTCCAGAATAGACACGATACTCCAGCCCTTGAAGTGTTAAAAGGAAAAAATGGGGGAAATAAACTGAGCGGGCATTAGCCAACTCAGAATAATTAGGACTTTGCGGAGATGGTGTGTCTATTAATAGGGGAGCATAGAAAACACACAGGTTTTACTAAAAAATACAAAATGTATTAAATAAGAATAAAATAACATAATGATAAAATCATTTTTGCCCTTTTCGATGCTGATTACAGAAGTACTAGACGGAGATAATGCTGGCCAATGCTAGAGTCATTAGTACAATTACAGTGCATATTGTTTAGCACTGATCACTGTATTAGTGTCACTGGTCCCCAAAAATTGTCAAAAGTGTCAGTTAGGTGTCCGATTTGTCCACTGCAATGTCGCAGTCCCGCTAGAAAATGCTGATCACCGCCATCACTAGTAAAACATTTAATAAATAACAATTCTATAAAAAATATCCCCTAGTTTGTAGACGCTAAGACTTTTGCACAAATTTACCAAAAATGTACCAAAAATATGTAGCAGAATACATATTGGCCTAATCTGATGATAAAATAAATAGATTTTTTACATTTTTTATTGGACATGTTTTATAGCATAGTATAAAATATTGTTGTTGCTTTTTTTCAAAATTGTCAATCTTTTTTTGTTTATAGCACAAAAAATAAAAACTGCAGAGGTGATCAAATACCACCAAAAGAAAGATCTATTTGTGGGGAAAAAAGAAACAGATACATTTGGGCATTTTTTGATTAGCTCTTATATTAGTATTAATTACTAGGGCTTTTTGATATTAATAAAAGTATTATTATTTAATAATTTTTAATTCTTATTCAGATTGTGGAGAAATATAATGATTTGTAGTTGGTTAAAAAACACATACTAGATAACGTGATCTCCAGCAAGAAAACCTTCATAGAAAAAAGCACTAGAAAGCAGAGACTCACTCATCAAAATATCTAATAATACTTATTCCGCAAAACATCAGTATTGTCATGACCAGAAATGAATATTCAGAGGTAAAACTGAATTATAGGCTTCTCTGGAAATGAGATTGGACTCACATAATATTAGATTACTCATATCAGTAATGCAGCTTTGTACAGGCAATCTGGTGTCAGCACATTTCCTGGGTCTTTATGTTCACTGTTGACTGAGTGTTTTGTTTCTGCTTTGCTGCACTGCAAAGAAAATCAACAGCTTATTATTTACTTATTTGTAGCTGCAAACCAGGTGAATGCAATGCTCGTCAATTCAGAAAGCACCGTTTTTACTGAAAGATTGTAATATAAAGTCCACATTGTCATGCTTCATGGATATAGCATTTTCCTCCTGAGTTTTTTAATAGGAAAATGTAGAGACGCATACTATTCAGTACCAACAAAGTTTGCAGTATATTGTATGCCAGTGCCAGGAGAAGGAGAAAAGTTAAATGTGTGCCAAATAATACTAATAAAGATTGAACTGCAGCAGTCAAGTCTGGCTTGCAATGTTTTGCCCTGTACATGTGATCGGTTCATTCGATGAAAACGGTCTGATGGATTTTTTCATCAGATGAAGCTGACTTTCATCAGTCGTACCTACACACCATCGGTTAAAAAAAACGATTGTTTCAGAACGCGGTGACGTAAAACACAATGACATGCTGAGAAAAATTAAGCTCAATGCTTCCGAGCATGCGTCAACTTGATTCTGAGCATGCGTGGATTTTTAACCGATGGACCCACAGACGATCGTTTTTCTCTATCGTTTTTTTAACCATCAGATCATTTTAAAACAAGTTCCTAGTTTTTTCACCGATGGATAAAAAACCGATGGGGCCCACACACGATCGGTTCGTCTGATGAAAACGGTCCATCAGACCGTTTTCATCAGACGAACCGATCGCGTGTACGCGGCATTAGTTGTATAATGCATCAGGCTGGGTTCACACTGATACTACACGACAGTCATATGACTGTCATCCTACTTTGCTCTGCGTCATCAATCCTACATTGTTTCTACATCAATCTGACTTGCTCTTGGAGAGGAAACCCATGCCGCTTTTTTTTTATTTGGCGTGGAGTTCCCCTTCAAGATCCTCAGAGAGCACAAGTCGCCCAAAGGGCCTGGTAATGGACTGGGGGAGGAACCCATGCCAATTTTTTCAATGATTTTTATCTATATTACCGGGACCCGGCAATACATTACAGCCGTGAGTAGTTTTAGAATAAATGTTTTCCTTTTTTAAATATCATTTTGCTGTGGTATTGTTCTAAACACGGGAGAGATGAGGAATATTTCATGTTTAGTGTTTAACGTTACGCATTATTAAAATCAGTGCTCCCAAAAAAAATGCAGTTTTTAAAACTTTCTTTTGCATTAATACATGTCCTCTGAGGCAGAATCCGGGTCCCCAAGCCTTTAAAATTAGCATTTTTTTTTCATGTTAGTGCCCCATGGAGTTTAACAGCGTTCTGCGGCTTTCGAATTTGCCGCGAACACTGCATATTGTTCGCTGTTCGGCAAACGGACGAACACCCGATGTTCGACTCGAAAATGGGGCTCATCCCTAACTGTGAGTAAACTTTTCACTTCCGACATGAGACTAGCATGCCACAAAAAAACGGACGGTCGGTTGTCCAAAATCCAAACGTGTGCACGAGGCTTTAGGCCGGATTCACATATGTGCTGCTGCGGTTCCCAGCATGATGTCCAGTGCATCCCTGTTCAGGTGCAAATCTAGTCAGAATTTTTGCCAGAATTCACACCTGAATCAGACCCAAAGACGCACAAGACCCTTTTGGAATGCAGACCGCGGACACCCCAGACATGTGTGAACCGGCTCCATTGCGAGTTGGGCACACTCGCATGTCATGCAAATTGGATGCGCGGAAACCTGCATCTAATTTGCACATATGTGAACCCGGCCTTAGGCTTAGATCCAGCCATCCATCCATCCATGCTCAGCCATTCCTGCCATACTCTGCAATACTCTGCAATACCCTGCCATACTCTGCAATACTCTGCAATACCCAGCCATACTGTGCAATACCCTGCCATACTCTGCAATATCCTGCAATACCCTGTTAGGTATCTCTTTACTCAATGTAACTTCATATTTCACATTATGCAAACACATTAGGCTAACTTTACTGTTTTTTTTTTTTTTTAAAGCACAAAACAGTTTTTTTCCCCCAAAAAAACGCGTTCGAAAAATTGCTGCGCAAACACTGTGCAAGATAAAAAGTTGCAACAACCGCCATTGTATTCTCTAGTGTCTTTTCTAAAAAAACATATATCATGTTTTGGGGTTCTATGTAATTTTCTAGCATGTAGGAGAGAAATGTCAGATTTGGCCTGGGTGCTCCAGAACGCCTGATGGTGCTCCCTGCATGTTGGGCCTCTGTATGTGGCCACGCTGTGTAAAAGTCTCACACATGTGGTATCACCATACTCAGGAGGAATAGCAGAATGTGTTTTGGGGTGTAATTTGTGGCATGCATATGCTGTGTGTGAGAAATAACTAATATAACAATTTTGTGAAAAAAAAATCTTGATTTTGCAAAGAATTGTGGGAAAAATTACATCTTCAAAAAACTCACCATGCCTCTTTCTAAATACCTTGGAATGTCTTCTTTCCAAAAAGGGGTCATTTGGGGGATATTTGTACTTTTCTGGCATGTTAGGGTCTCAAGAAATGAGATAGGCCGTCAGTACATCAGGTGTGATTAATTTTCAGATATTTGCACCATAGCTTGTGGACTCTTGTAATAAAGAGTTACGCCGGCGTATCAGTAGATACACCGTCGTAACTCGCAATCTAAGCCGTCGTAAGTTTAAGTGTATGCTCAAACTGAGATACACTTAAACCTAGCTAAGATACGACGGCCTGCGCCCATAAGCTGCACCCACTGTTTCAAACCTTCCACCCAGCTCTCACAGAACTGCTTTCAAAGGTACAGTGCTATCCCATTGCATGCTGGGAGTTTTAGTATGGGGCTGGATGAACATAGGTGATAAGACGGGAGGCAGAGGAGATCATGTTGCATCTGTCCTCTTCATGCAGGGATTCTGGGGCCTGGAGACATTTGGTCAATAGGAGAGGATGAAATTCTGCACTGACAACCACTGTATTGTTACAGGCTTTTACAATCAGGTTGTTTTATTTTTTAATTCATTGAAATACAAATGATTGGCAATCCTGAACACTAGGCAATTGATTCAGCACCTGAGACCTCTTTAGGGCCTACATTCATCTGGCGACACAGACACCACTTCAGGGAAATTTCACACACAGGGAATTTGATAATTTTATGGAAATATTTACACTGGTAATCAATGGTATTGATTACTCTAGGTAACTAATTGGCCAAAGGAAAGAAATTAAAATGTAATTAAATGCTTTTCAGACTTTGGGGGTTACTTACTAAAGGCAAATTTACTTTGCACTACAAGTGCAAACCACAAGTGCAAAGTGCACTTGAAAGGCACTGAAAGTGCACTTGGAAGTGCAGCCGCTGTAAATCCGAGGGGGACATGCAAGGAGATTAAAAAAACAGCATTTTAGCTTGCATGTGATTGGATAATAAAATCAGAACAGCTTCCCCTTATTTCAGATCTACCCCTCAGATCTACAGTGACTGCACTTCCAAGTGTACTTCCAGTGCAATTCAAGTGCACTTTGCACTTGTAATGCAAAGTGGATTTGCCTTTCGGAAATAACCCCCTATATGTGTTTCTTCCAACATTCTAATGAGTTATAACTGAACAAACAGTTTCATGTAAACTTACACAGATGTTTACCAGACAAATAAAACACTTTTATGTGCGCTATCTGAATATTTTAATTTTCAAAGTGACAGTGATATCATTGTGTCCAGCAGCTCAATAAGTGACATCTATACACAAATCAATTAGCACAACAGTTCCTTTATGTATTAATTGTTCTATATTCTGGTTCTAAATATTGCAATGCTGGTGCGCACCACTAGTTTTGCTGTCATTGCTTTTTATCATGTAACAGCTGACAGTGCACTTTACTAAAATAATAGTTATTTTAAAAAAAATTATTCTCTCTCACTTCCGTTGTTTTGAAATATAACTGGTTTATTATCATATTCTTTGTTTTCCTCAGGAAAATGGCTGATTAGCCACCTGTCTTGGCTCCTCCTCTGTAGACTTAGCTATTGTTATACGTACTGGCCTAACTAATTAGTCTACCAAGATCTGTCAAGCATTCATAATAATAGTCAATAAACTTCTCTGATGTCTTCAAGTTGAACCATATCTTTCAAGGCCTGTGGAAAGTACAACCATTTTTAGACAGACATGGCACAGCCTAGTGCAGAATTTATCAACCTGTTTACCACAGAAGAGCCATTACCATTATTTTCAGGCCTCAGGAAATCCCTGAAAAATTCAAATTTATTTAGGGTCAGTGGAAAAATGCCCCTATATTGGTAGTCAGTGGGAGGTATGGCCACCTTTCAGTGATGATCAGAATGCTATGATGCTGACTCTGCCAAGTAGTGCTGGCCTGGAACTATGCAGGCACGATGAGAGATAGAAGGTAAACAAGTCACAGCTCAAGGAACCCCTAGCAACTCCCGAAGGAACCCAAGGATTCCATGGAACTCTGTTTGAGAATAGCTGGTCTAGTGACTCTGCTGTCACCCAGCACAGGAAAACAGAATGGTAACATTGTATGCAGTTTAACCTAGTGACCTTTACCAAAATAATCTGATTTCCTTTGTAATAATGAAAGATACATTTTGATTAGAGGTTATAGGTGTAGCACTACCCCCGGAGGAGCTGCTGGTTTGTTTTGGGTGGCACATTTACCTTGTGGCTCTCCGAATTCCTAGGGGTGTATGGTGCATATAGCAGAAGTAAAGGAATGTCTGCAACAGGTGTCTTTTGATGTGCTCTTTATTACACAGCCGGGTAAAACAATAAACTTATGGTGAAGAGGGTAAAGTTGAAGGAAGAAGGAGAATAGCAAATTCAGGCGTAGTAATGGGGAAACAGTCCTGCTCCCATGTGTAACACTTCTTTGCTCCACTCCTACCTGAGTGGAATAGCGTACCTGGACAGGCCTCTCTCACTGACCTGGCAGCCAGAGTATCGCTCGAACCTTTGAGAAGAAGTCTCTACCACAGACCCTCCTGGAATGAATTCAGTAAGAAACCTCTGCCACAGGCCCTTCTGATTGTAGTTACGGAGATGTACCTCCTTAGTGAAATTACGCCTGGATCTCCTTCTAATTCCCTTCAGGCACCGACTGACAGGTGACCAGCTTCCCAGTGTCCAGATACCTCGATCCCTGGTGGATTCTCGAGAGCCTATTGGATCGCCAGCCTCTCATTGGCTTTCCTCAGATGGACTCCCCACCGAACAGCTATACCTCTTGGGATCTTCAGGATTGGGAACCCAGTAGACCACTGGGCTTCCTGCCATGACTCAAATGTTCCGGACCCATATGGTCCCGAAATCATGAACTCTGCGTGGCACGCACGCCCCGGCCAGGTAGGCCATAGCGCCGGGGCTCTGTGGTGCAGACACCCTAAAGGTGAATGCCGTACTTGAAGAAGAAGACCCAGAACCAATGGTGTCTGCCCCATAAATACCCTCCCCTAGCCATCACAGCGAGGCTCAACCCTCCTGATTGACTGCTGGGAAAGAGCACCCAAACCTTGACTCCACTGCTGCCACCTACTGCCCTGGGGTGGGAGGAACACCCCAGCACAACAGAATGAGCCCACAGCACACGCAAGCTGGGACAGAGACCCAATTTGAACATTTTAACCAGATCAGAGTTTAACTACACTCTGATCTTTTTCTAAATTTAAATAGCACCGGTACTTTGAAGTAACCAGGCACTACATAGGGTTAGGTTGCTATAGGTTATTAGTGTAGCGCCTGGTTACTTCAAGGTACCGGTGCTAGTTACATTTTAGAGGGGGATTAGAGTATTAACTGACTCTTATCCAGTTAATATGTTTAAATTTAGGTCTGTGTCTCAGCTTGGCTGTTCTGTGGGCTCATTCTGATGCTTCTGGGGTGCTGTTCCCACCCCAGGACAGCAGTGGAGTCAAGGTTTGGGTGCTCTTCCCTAGCAGTCAATCAGGAGGGAGTTTCCTCGCTGTGCATGCTGGGGGAGGGTATTCATGGGACAGACTCCATTCTTCAAGTGCGGCACCCACCTTTAGGGTGACTGCATCACGCGCCCCGGTGTAATGGCCTTCCCGGCCTGGGGTGCGCGTGCCACACGGTGTTCCTGGTTCCGGGACCATGTTGGTCCAGAAGATTTGAGCTGTGGCAGGGAGCTCAGTAGTCGACTGGGTTCCCAATCCTGAAGATCCCAAGCGAGATAGCTGTTCGGTGGGGAGTCCATCTGAGGAGAGCCAATGAGAGGCTGGCAATCCAATAGGGTCTCGACAAACCACCGGGGATCAAGGTAGCCAGACACTGAGAGGCTGGTCACCTGTCAGTCGGTACCTGAAAACAATCTGAAGGAGATCCAGGCGCAAATCTATTGAGGAGGATCATCTCTGTAATCACAATCACGGGGAGGGCCTGTGGCAGAGGTTTCTCCCTGAGTCCATTCCAGGAGGGTCTGTGACAGAGACGTTTCCCTAAAAGTTTGAGTGATACTCTGGCTGCCAGGTCAGTGAGATAGGCCTGTCCAGGTACACTGAGTCCACTCAAGCAGGAGTGGGGCAAGAAGTGTTACACGTGGGAGCAGGACTGTTTCCCTATTTACTCCTGAATCTGCTGTTCCTCTTCTCCTTTCAACTCTTCATTTCACCACAAGTTTACTGTTTTTACCCAGCTGGGTAATAAATAGCACAGAAAAGACACCTGCTGTGGACATTCCGTTACTGGTGCATTCATCACTAGTGTTGAGCAGAATATGCCATATTCGATTTCGCGATATATCTCGAATATATATTCGAATATTCGAGATATATTCGCTAAATTCGAATATTCGTGATATTTTATCGAAAGTAAATAATTGCGATTTTTCGCTATTGCGAATGCGAAAATAATTGCGATTTTTTTGATAACTGCGGTAGGAGCACTCTGATTGGCTCAGAATATTCGTGATATTTTATCGAAATATCGCAACATGCGAATGCGATATTTATTGCGCAATTTCGAGAAATGCTGGAGGAGCGCTCTGATTGGCTCAGAATATTCGTGATATTTTATCGAAATATCGCAACATGCGAATGCGATATTTATTGCGCAATTTCGACAAATGCTGTAGGAGCACTCTGATTGGCTCAGATTATTCGTGATATTTTACAATACAAAATAATTGCGAATATTCGGCAAATGCGGAAGGAGCACTCTGATTGGCTCAGAATATTCTTGATATTTTACAATACAAAATAATTGCGAATATTCGGCAAATGCAGAAGGAGCACTCTGATTGGCTCAGAATATTCTTGATATTTTACAATACAAAATAATTGCGAATATTCGGCAAATGCGGAAGGAGCACTCTGATTGGCTCAGAATATTCGTGATATTTTACAATAGAAAATAAAAAGTGTTTTGCATTGGTGGTGATTCTTTACTCTATCCATCTGTCACAGCCATTTGTCAATCAAACACCTTGAAGATTGAACACGTTCATGCTGCATGCTTTGGACTTTTTTTCACTTCACATATCAGACATTTTTATGAAAGATTATTTTTCTATTATTGGGACTATATTTCTTTATATATTTGTTTCACTGTGTATTTCACAAGTTATTTGCGCTTGCTTATTTTATAATTTGCCCACATGTCTTGTCACTAGACATATTTTTTATTCTTGTAGAGCGACTCCATTTTCTGTCTTGTATTAATTTATGTTGTATAACATTTTTGAGTTGCTGCTGTATTCTCCCCTTTTTTAAGGTATGCGCAATTTTTTCCTTCTTACAAAAAATAATAATATCAAACATACAAATATTCATAACATACACATACACAAAGCCCCCCCCTTTTGCATCAGAGACAATCAGAGTTCTCCTACCACAGTTATCGAAAATTCGCAATCATTTTCGCATTCGCAATAGCGAAAAATCGCAATTTTTTTTTTTTCAATTTGGCAACATAAAAGGATCGCCTCAGCTTAGCTACTCGGCCCAGGGTCTCTAATCATACCAGCAATGCTTTTAGACGTCGATAGGATGTGATCTGTTTTAAAAATCAAATTGAAAAAATGCGAATATTCGGAATTGCGAATATTCACCGCGAAATTCGAAATATAGCGCGATTTCTCGAATATGCTATATTCGAGTCGAATATTCGCAATGCGAATATTCGTGAGCAACACTATTCATCACACACCCTTAGACGGCGGAGGAGCCATGAGGTAACATGCCACCCAAAACAAACCAGCAGCTCCTCCGGGGGTAATGCTTCATTAGCATTTACACTTTTTTTATTTGGCTTACCAAAGCTCAATACAGTTATTTTACAATAGGTTACAATTAAAGTAAAACTAGATCTAAAAAAAATGAAGATTATCCAGGGTAAAACTTTTAATTCTGAATGTGTCCATAATACAATTGTCACAATTTTATAGCACTGAAAACATAAAAAGTTTGGTATTAAACTGCAAACGTGCAAGAAAAAACTTCAACATTTCTGGGAACAATGGGATTTAGTTATACCACTGAAGCCCAAGGTTATAAATATATACATTGTGGCTTAGCCTTTAAGTGTTATCCATATATAATTATCATACAGCCGATTTAATGGTCCATATGTAGTGTATGTTCCATATGTATGTTTTATATGTTGCAGGGTATTCCTGGTTGTGCTTCTGATTGTGTTGATCCGTTGTTTGGTGGACTGTTGCCTCCAGTGTCGGACAAAGAGAAGAAAACTCTCCAGAAAAATGGTTACTGTTGTCACATTAAGTGGCTTGGATTCCTTACAGGGTAATAATGAACAACAATTGTGCATTGAGCTAAATGTATTATCAGGTGGTGGAAATCTTTACACAATAGCCTTGCAGATAAAGAAAATTTATTAAATATTGATAACTACAGCAGTGAGTATATTCATGCATTAACTAGAACATTTATTGAGAACACAGTTAAAGTTCATGAATTATACACTTGATGTACAGTAGGTGGTGCACACATTCTTTTACATATATCTGTGTAAAAAAATAAAAGCAGCTTTTTTTTCTTCTAGGAAAAGAAATCTTGCAACATTCTAATTATCAGACATGGACTTCACATGAAACTTTAGAGACCACATTTTGTGCTGTAAATTTTGGGGGGCTAGAGTCTGGAGCTCCACCTTCCTATGAAGAACTGTTTTCAACAAATAAAGCCCAGCTTGAATTATGACCACAACTAATGTATTATCTTTCTGAAGCAAAGGAGAAGTCCACTTAGCAGGGATTAATAAAGCTGGATGAGGAGAGTGTTATCTTTCACGAGCTGTCAGCCCATGTCTTTACCTGCCTTATGCCGCGTACACACGATCATTTTTCGGCATGAAAAAAAACAACGTTTTCAAAAACGTAATTTAAAATGATCGTGTGTGGGCTTCACATCGATTTTCGGCTTCTGAAAAAAATGTTGTTTTTCGGGTTGTAAAAAATGATCGTGTGTGGGCAAAAACGACGTTTTAAACCCGCGCATGCCCAGAAGCAAGTTATGAGACGGGAGCGCTCGTTCAGGTAAAACTACCATTCATAATGGAGTAAGCACATTCATCACGCTGTAACAGACAAAAAAGCGCAAATCGTCTTTTACTAACAAGGAATCAGCTAAAAGCAGCCCAAAGGCGAATAGAACTTCCCCATTAGTGTGCCGTTGTACGAGTTGTACGTCACCGCGCTTTGTTCATCATTTTACAAAAACGATGGTGTGTGGGCAACATTGTTCTTAATGATGAAGTTGGAAAAACCTTCGTTTTTTGGACATGCTGAAAAACAACGTTTTTTTTTCATGCCGAAAAACGATCGTGTGTACGCGGCATAAGGGTCACAGAATTTTTTAATCACTTTCCATGGAACTGGGTCCAATGAAGGCAAAGGTTAGCCCAGGACGTTGAGGGTAGAAAATGCTAATACCGGGTATTTAGTTTTGAGGATCAAATAAATTGAGGAACAGCTCACTGTCTGTCCCACTTTTCTCCACCAGACCTTACTTTTTGGGCATCTCCTTTTAAATCATCTAAATAATGATTGTTCAGTGAAGCATCATAACGAGAACTTAGATTTTAGCCAGACAAGAAATTTTAGTTTCTGTGGTGCTTTTGACCTACATGCACTTTAGACTAGAAAAAGGTTTAGAAATTATTTCTATACTTGTAATTACATCATCTCAGCATTCAAGCCAAATGGAAAAACAAGGTATACTCCTTCATGCATAATATACAGAATTGTTGGTGAGAATTTTTATTTGTACATTAAGTAGTCAATACATTTTAGTAGTTATCTGTAAAAAGACACTAATAAACCTGAACAGTTAGCTATTAGCCAAACTGTAAATGTGAATTAAAGTTTTGATCATTCTTACTTGGTGTATTGTGATCATAAACACAGAAAATCAGTTTTGCTGCACTGCACCATTTTGTTCCTTTCTGTTTATCAATCTAAACACACACACGCACACACACAAAAAATCATGCTCTTTATATGAGATTGTCAAAACTAAACATGGTAATAAATGTCATTGGTTAATTCTTGCATACTAATGAGCACAGCTTGACTATTAATATTGATTATTTTAAAAGATATGACACTGGTGTGCAATCTACACCATTATCACTTAGGTGTAAGTAATGAAGCAATTAGAAATTCGTTAACTATAATTTGTGAACGAGAAAGTACCCAAAGAAAACAAAGTCATGTCTCTCCATAGCAATAGATTTCTCAAATTATTAAAATACAAAGTAGTAGTAGACAACTTGGTTGTGTGTATGCTATATGGTAAGGTATGGCAGCTAAAAACTAATTGTACTGATGCTTTGCAAGAAAAAAACATCTTGAAGTTTATGTCAAGGCAATCAAAAACATATTCAGTAAGTTACCCAAGCTTAGGGCCAAATCCACAAAAGAGATACGCAGGCAGAACTGCTGTTCAGCCTGCGTATCTCTGTGCCTAACTTTGGAAACGATCCTCAAAAGGGTTTTTCCAAAGTTAGGCAGAAGATCTGACATCTGTAAGACACTTACACTGTCAGATCTTAAGATGCAGTACCGCATCCGCCGCTGGGGGCATTTCGAGTCGAAATGCCGCCTAGCGTATGCAAATGAGTACTTAAGCAGATCCACAAAGCTTTTAAGCTTTGTGTTTTCTGCGTAAGTTACGATTTGCTTGCGCAAAATTAGGGCTGCTTTTACAATGTGTAAAGTTAGTACACCATGTAAAACCAGACCTTTTTTTCGATCGCCGCGTTTTTTTTTAAATTTTGATTTTTTTTTCCCGGCGCGTAACTTTTTTTTAACCCGTCGCAACTTTATTGTCCCGTCGCAATCCACAAAGCCCGGCGTAAATTACGTTTGCGCGCTGCCCGTCGGGAAAAATGACGTCACACGCATGCGCAGTACGTCCGGCGCGGGAGCGCGCCTAATTTAAATGGGAATCGCCCATTTTAATTAGGAACACCTTAGGATGCACGGAGTTAAGTTGCACTGCCGCAATTTTCCGGGTAAGTGCTTTGAAGAATGCTACCTAAATTCGGAGAATTGCGGCCGTGTAACTTAACTCTGAAAAGTTAAGTTAGGCAGCTTTTCTGTGGATTTGGCCCTTTGTTTCCAAATTGTAAAACTATACCAGTTGATCCTATCAAAGATCCAGTGTGCTCCTAATGTCCTGACCTTTGATCTCTGCTGTGCTCCCCCAATCACTGTTAGTCCTGCCCAGTTTACTTCTCCCCTTAGGCCCCATGTTCACTGCTGCTGCTAAACGGATGTTCAGAGGCAGTTGGACACTTTATTCAACTGCCCCTGAACTCATTCAATGTTATCTTATGTGTACATGTACACAGGTTCGTTTACTAGACAGTTGCGTTTATAGACCTTTTTTTTAAGGCAAACAAAATTGTTCAGACACCGAAGTTTCCGACGTTTCAGACGCCAAGCGCTTCTAAACGTGGCTAAACATGGTAACCCACGTTTAGAAGCGTTTCATTTATAGGCGGTTTTTGTTTTTGCCCATTGAATTTTTTTTTTTAAATGATTCTAAACGCAAATGCGGCAATACGCTGCTAAATGCAACATGTAAACACGGCAAAATGGACGTTTTAAACGTGGTTTACTATCTGTCAAGTTTAATCGTTCAGGAGAGGTTGTAAAACGTTCCATGTACATAAAGCCTAAATGTTATGGAGATGAGGAAAGGGGAAATTGTCCTGTAGCCCCAAAATGCTTCCTGTCCTAGGTTAATAATGCTGTCCCTCCATAGATATAATACAGTGTGTAAGTGTTGTCACCCTAGGACAGGCAGTGTCCTAATGGTATGATCTTCAAGTGAAAAGGAAGGCAGAAAATAAAGTGATATTAAAGCCCCCCCTCCAAAAAAATCATACTTACCTGCTTTTGCACAAAGCAGCCCCAATCCTCCTCTTCTCTGGTCCCCTGCTGGCACTCCTGGCCCTCCCTTCTTTTGAGTGCCCCCAGAGCAAGCAGCTTGAATTGGGGGCACCCAAGCAGGCTTGCTCCCAAGCCGCTGCTCTGTGTGTCCTTTCAGAAACACAGAGCAGCAGCTTGGCCCCACCCCCTCTCTCTCCTCATTGCCTCACTGGAGGTGATTGACAGCAATGGGAGCCAATGAGGGGAAAGTGTCCCCAAAGAGCCAATGTTCTTGTGCACGTCGCTAGATTGAGAGAGAGCTCAGGTAAGTATTAGGGGTTATTATGTACATATGCTCAAGTGCGCTCTGTCAGCTTGATAAAGAGAATGGGCAATTAAACATCTCTCTATAGCAGGGAGTCCATGTAAAAAAGTTCAAATGCAGCACAAGAAGTGTTGTTGGTCACAGATAGGCTGACTGTGGATGGGTGCCGGCTCATAACAAGCTAGAAGGGGCTCTGTAGACAGTAAAACACAAAAGAGAAGCAGCAATTATAAAACATTTTTAATATGGGAAAGACAATTTGGAACTCACACGATCCTAGAGATCACAGCACATTTAGGAAGGTATAAGAGGTTCATCCACTCCTTGGGGAAGGCGGTAGGCTCGCAGGTGGATAGGCAGCTGATGTTCCCAGCTGTGCTGGTGGCTCCCAGCACTTCCTGGTTCTCAGAATCTGCTCAGGGGCGGCTGGACACATCACTTAAGGATGGAGAGGGAGTGGGGAGGAGTGCAAGTTCGGAGCATGGGTGCTCCTTCATCAGGCAATACTGCGTGGTAAGTATTAGGGGGGCTGGGGGCTGCTGCACAGAGAAGGTTTTTTACCTTCATGCATAGAATACATGAAGTTAAAAACCTTCAGACTTTAGAACCATTTTAATGCAGCCACCACATCTAAAGAGTGGTAAGCTGCAATATATTGTATTTTTCAAAGTAATAGAAATGGTATAGAAAAGGGGCCTTATCTAAAAACGCTAAACCAGTCTCCTATTGTGGGAATCACCAGCCCGGTAAAGTAGGAAGAAAATACAAAATGGACGTTTAAGCAGTAATTTCCTAGATATGTTAAAGTATATTACATACACATATGGTAAAAGTAATATAAAAGGTAGCATGTAAGGACGATGAGGGAAAACATAACCTCAACGTACATATAAAAAAGACACATGAGTATTAGCAGAACCATTAAATATGTGAAAACACAAGTCACACAGAATATGCCAACAAGTTTTGCGGCACTGTTCACTTCTTCGGGGCTTCAAGATCCATGTCTGGTTCAACAATGTCTAACATATAAAAAAGAATAACAGTTAAAGCGGAGCTCCACCCTCAAATTAAACTCTGCATGAGCACTTTTTAAAAACTGTCATTAGCTGAGTAAAAAAAAAAAAAAATTTTTACATACCTTAAAACGGTTGTTGCTAGGCAGACTTCCTAATCTGCCTTCTTCCTGATCCGCGGTCGTTTTCCTCTGCCTACACCGCACAGACTCCTGGGATTGTTGAGTCAACTCCCCTCCTAGTAACGTAGTATACCCAGTAACACCCCCCCTCCCCTCTGAGACGCACTCAATAATCTTAATGTATATAATGTATAATTGTCACTCGCGGCTCCCGGTAACCCCCCCCCCCCCGCTTCTCAATAAATTTTTATTTTATCTTCTCCCACGGCTCCCGCGCCCCCCGCTTCTCAATAAATTTATATTTTATCTTCACTCGCAGCTCCCGCGGACCCCCCCCTTCTCAATAATTATTTCTTTGTATTTCTCTCGCGGCTCCCGCGGTAACCCCCCCCGCTTCTCAATAAAATGTTATCTTATCCTCTCTCGCGGCTCCCGCGGTAACCCCCCCCGCTTCTCATCAATAAATTTATATTTTATCTTCTCTCACGGCTCCCATGGTAACCCCCCCGCTTCTCATCAATACATTTTTATTTTATCCTCTCTCGCGGCTCCCATGGTAACCCCCCCTCGCTTCTCAATAATTTTTTATTTGATCTTCTCTCGTGGCAACCGCCCCCCCCCCCCTCGCTTCTCAATAAACTTTTATTTGTATTTCACTCGCGGCTCCCGCGGTCCCCCCCCCCCGCTTCTCAATACATTTTTCCGTAATTGTCACTCGCGCCTCCCGCGGACCCCCCCTTCTCAATAAATGTTTCTTTGATTTTCACTCGCGGCTCCCGCGGATCCCCCCCCGCCTCTCAATAAAATGTTCTATAATTGGCTCCCGCGGCCCCCCCCCCGCTGCTCAATACATTTTTCTATAATTGTCACTCGCGATTCCCGCGGACCCCCCCCCTCGCTTATCAATACATTTTTCTATAATTGTCACTCGCGGCTCCCGCGGATCAACCACCCCCCCCGCTCCAGCCCCCCCACCTGCTACTCAATAAATGTTGCTATAATTGTCACTCGCGACTCCCGCGGATCTAACCCCCCCCGCTTCACTTCTCAGTGCAGCACTGAGCATGTGCAAGGTCTGCAAAGCTGAAATCCAGGAAGTAATACAGTCTGGCTTCATATGCCCACACTTAAGATGGCCACGGCCTAATGCTAGTTTATAAAGTGTCTAAATGCTGTAACAATCTAACAAAACGGACCTTAGTTTACAGACTAGCTTTACTAGAATACATTAAGCTTGTGTATTACAGGGGTATTTATATTTAAAAAGTGAAATTGTGGCCGGAACTCCGCTTTAATTATTGTATACCCATACATATAAATATACACAAATATATGCACTCGTATTGCCCTATCCCAGGGCACAGAAAGGAGGAAGAAAGGGGGGGGGAAAAAGATTAAAAAAATTGTATATAAATGTTCCTCAAAAGACATTGAATGTGTTTGGGCTAAGGGGAGATATCTATCATCATTAGCAACCAATCGATACCAGGTGCCCCAGACTTCACACATGGTATTTACTCTATATTAGGAAGAACAAAATAATAATTTACTAATAATAAATAAATAAGGAACCAGTGTAGCATGCTATGTAGTAAACACTAATGCCGCATACACACGATCATTTTTCGGCATGTAAAAAACAGTTTTCAGCAAGTAGAAAAAAGTAAGTTTTTTCCAACTTCATCATTAAAACAATGTTGCCCACACACGATCGTTTAAAAAAAATGCTCTAGCAAAGCGTGGTGACGTACAACACGTACGATGGCACTATAAAGGGGAAGTTCCATTCGGATGACGTAACCCTTTAGCTGATTTTGTTTTAGTAAAAGACGATTCGCGCTTTTCTGTCTGTTACAGCGTGATGAATGTGCTTACTCCATTACGAACTGTAGTTTTACCAGAACGAGCGCTCACGTCTCATAACTTGCTTCTGAGCATGCGCGGGTTTTTAACGTCGTTTTAGCCAACACGCGATCATTTTTTACAACCCGAAAAACGACATTGTTTAAAACAGCGTTAAAAAATGCAGCATGTTCGAATTTTTTTTTTGTCGTTTTTCAGAACCCGAAAAATTATGTGAAGCCCACACACGATCATTTTAAATGACATTTTTTAAAAACGTTGTTTTTTTACATGCCGAAAAATGATCGTGTGTACGCGGCATAAGACACTCTCACGTTAATAAACAAGCTCCCACATTAGGTGCATAAAAAGGAGTGGAGGTACACTGACACAAGAAGGTCTCTCCAAAATCCTATTTGATTTGCCTAGATATGTGAGAAATGTATAAACGTTGGTGACAGCACTGAAATAATACCCAGGGTGTTGATACATCACAAGGTCCCATGGATACTGCAATAGATCATTAACGTTGATTAAGACTCTATCAAAACCATGAATAAGGTGAACAAAAACGTCCATTATCTCGTTCATAGCAAACAGAGAGAGAGACAACTCAAACTTACCAATAACAAAAGGACCACCCAATAATTATTCCAAAATTGGTCAAATAAGTTGGAAGCAAAAGTGAGCAGGGACTTGTAGTGCACTCTGTGGGGGGGGGGGGGCTGAGATATGGCAGCCTCCTATGCTGGGACTTGTAGTGTACTCTGTGGGGGGGACTGAGATATGGCAGCCTCCTATGCTGGGACTTGTAGTGCACTCTGGGGGGGGGGACTGAAATATGGCAGCCTCCTATGCTGGGACTTGTAGTGCACTTTGTGGGGGGCTGAGATATGGCAGCTTCCTATGCTGGTACTTGTAGTGCACTCTGTGGGGGGCTGAGATATGGTAGCCTCCTATGCTGGGACTTGTAGTTTCCTCTGTGGGGGGGCTGAGATTTGGCAGCCTCCTATGCTGGTACTTGTAGTGCCCTTTGTGCAAGGGGCTGAGATTTGGCAGCCTCCTATGCTGGGACATGTAGTGCCTTAGATTGTCCACAGAGTGCACTACAAGTCCCAACAGCATAGGAGGCTGACAAATCAGGGTGCTCTTACATAACAGGAGAAGTAGCGGGGGGTTGTACTGCGAGGGGAGAGGAGGAGGCACAGGTTTGAGATGAGGAGGGATTTTTTCTGAAAGTGAGGATTTATACTGGGAGGGGGAGGTGGGGGAGGATTTGTGATGAGGGGGGATTTATGCTGAGAGGGGGAGATGGGGGAGAATTTGTGATGGGAGGGGGAGATTTATGCTGGGAGGGGGAGATGGGGGAGGATTTGTGCTAAGAGGGAGAATTTATGCTGGGAGAGAGAGATATGGGGGAGGATTTGTGCTGAGAGGGGGATTTATGCTGAGAGAGAGAGATGGGGAGGATTTGTGCTGAAAACGGGATTTATGCTGGGAGAGAGAGCTATGGGGAGGATTTGTGCTGAGAGGGGGATTTATGCCGGGAAGGAGAGGTGGAGGAGGATTTGTGCTGAGAGGGGGATTTATGCTGGGAGAGAGGGATGGGGAAGACTTTATGCTAAGAGGGGGATTTGTGCTGGGAAAGGGGAGATTGAGGCAAGGGTTTGTGCTGAGAAGGGGGATTTGTACTGTAAGAGGTTATATGAGGGTGAGGATTTGTGCTAAAAGGGGGTATTTTTGCTGATAGGGGGAGATGGAGGGGGCAGGGGCCTGTAAGGGGTGTGGTTTACATATGATGGGGTGGGTCTTAAATAGGAAGGGGTGTGGCTTTGACAGGAAGGGTGGGTCGTATTTAAATTAGGTGGTGCATGAATTTAGTCAGGCCTAGGGCAGCACAAAACCTAAATACACCACTGGGTGCATGCTATTAACATACCTTATGAAGACTGATTGGAATACTCCCAGGGCGTTGCTAAGTGAGGTCTAGTCATTACTGCTCACCTCCATCATCACTGAAGTGAGCTCTTTCTCTGATTCCATCCCCCTCACATACTCTTTCTCTCCCCTGATGTAGTAGCTCTGAGCTCAGTATTTAAGAGCTCACTCCTGTGATGAGTGGAGAGGGACAATTTGTTCCTGTTTAGGCCTGTCCTTTTTCCTCTTGCTCATCTCCTCCAGCTCACCAACCTTCCTCATTATCCTTGTATTCCTCCTGCTGCCTTTGCCTCACAGAAATAGAGGCAACGGACAAATGTTCCTGTCTGGCCTGGAAAAACAGCAAGCCCTCCTCTTTCTCCTGCTCCTATGCCTCCAGTGTCCGATCTATGACACTACACAGTAAGGTTGATCTACTAAAAGCAAATAAAATAGGCTGTTCCCTTCACAAGGACATGAATGTGGTGAAATTTCACTTCAGCAACTGTAGGAGTGGATGAGATATAAATAAACTGTTATCATTAAGGCAAAAAATATATATAGATCTAAGACAAATCAAGCAAAAGGTGGGAACTATAGTTCTATAAAATCGTATCTGGTCCAAGATAAGGCGGATCAAGTGGTAGAATGTGCAGGTGAGATTACATCACCCCCAGTAGAGCAAACAAAATAGAGGACTCGTATGGGAACCCGGAAGTTCAATGCTTTCACGCATGCGTCGAATCACTTCGACGCCATGCGCGGGTTCTCGGGCCAGCGGACATGTCCGATGAGTCGTACTGACCATCGGACATGTCCGACGGACAGGCTTCCAGCGGACATGTTTCTTAGCATGCTAAGAAACATTTGTCCACTGGAAACCTGTCCGGTCGGCCGGAAAATTGTCCGGTCGGCCCTACACACGACCGAACATGTCTGCTGAAACTGGTCCGACGGAAGCCCTTTATGTCAAAATATAGACTAGAGAAAGATCAAGTGGGTTTTGTCCCTGGGAGGGAAGCGAGGGATAATGTAATAAGAGCATTGCTTTTAATCCATGGAGCCAAAAAGTAAAAGAAACCATTATTATTTCTGTCAGTAGATGCCGAAAGGGCCTTTGACAGATTTGACTGGGAGTATATGCTTTCGACAAGACATGTTGACATAGGATCACGTATGTATAAATGGATAGAGGCATTATACTCCAGACCAATGGCTCAGGTCTGGGTTAATAGGACCCTGTCAGATCCTTTTGTGCTTTATAATGGTACATGCCAGGGATGCCCACTTTCACCTTTACTTTTTGTCCTTTCTTTAGAACCCTTGTTAGCAACTATACGGGCAAATCAAATTAGGTGTATAGAGGATGCCAGACAAGAACATAAGGTTTCTGCATTTGCGGATGATATGATGTTATATGTTTCTAATCCTACATAAACCCTTCCAAATATCTTAGCTGAATTTGAAAAGTACAGGGAAATTTCAAATTTAAATATCAGTCTAGAGAAAATGGAAATATTGAATGTCTCTTTTCCCCTAGCGGAATGTAGAGATCTTAGATCTCTATACCCCTTTGCTTGGAAGCAGAAGGGCTTATAATATATATGTATATTTCTATCTGCATTACTAGCGGACTCATAGCAGGATAATTATTTGCCCTTGTTAAATAACATTAAACAAGATCTGAAGGGATATCCTGTTGATAAGTTGTCCTGGTTTGGTAGGATAAGTGTGATTAAAATGGTGACCCTACCGAAAGCCCTATATGTTTTTCAAACCCTCCCGATAAACATCCCAAAGTCTTATTTCACAACTCTTAGATTATTGATTAGGAGATTTATATGGAAAAATAGGAGCCCTCACATTTATATTGAGATATTGGTTAGACCAAGGTCAAGGGGGGGGACTATATCTCCCAGAGTTTGAGAGGTACCACGAGGCAGCAGTGCTACTGGGGACAGCAGACTGGATTCATGGTACTTTTCAGAAAAAAATAGGTATCATTGGAGGAAAATTTAAGTGGAACATCCCTGGGACAGATAATCTGGGTACCAAGGCAATACAGGGTCTCCCCGGGGATGTAGCTCCGATAACAATATAAACTTTTAGAGCTTGGGATAGCCTGTTTAAAAGCATGTTATGGCAATATAATAGTCCTTTAATGACCCTCTCGGGTACAAACTACTTCCCGCTAGGTAAAGAGAATAAGTTGTACTTGAAATAGACATTTTCAGACAGCCTGAGATTAAAAGATGTCCTGAATGGGAATACTCTCTGTTCAATATCTGAATTACGAGAGAGATATGGTGTCTCACCCTGGGATGTCTGGAGATATAGACAACTTCAAAATGTTGTGGATGCCCTCCCAAAACCCCTCTGCTCTATTAGGGAGTTTAGTTCATGGGAGAGACCTATAAACTGGGGAGGGGGAATAAACAGGCATGGGACATCCAGTATATATGGGGGTGCTGATTTCCCCCCCCCCCCAGGTTCTGGGTCCCCGTGTCTTCTGGAGAGTTGGGAATCTGAACTAAATCAAACCATATCAGAACAATTGAAATGTAAGGTTATTGATTATATACATTCCAGTTCAATAGATACCAGGATAAAAGAAATTAACTATAAACTGTAATCTAAATGGTATTATGTCCCAGCAAAACTTCCTAAGATCACTCTAGATGTATCATCTTTGTGTTGGAGGGATTGTGAGTTTGAGGGAACACATGCCCATATATGGTGGCATTATCCCTTGATCCAGCCATTTTGGAAAGAAAAATTGAATGTAACTAAGAAGATTAGTAATGTTGAAATCAGGCAGGACCCCTGGCAGTGTTTGTTTCATGCTACAGGTGAGACGAGAAAACATATAGAGTAGCTGTTATCCTGTTTTTGTTAAATGCAGCGAAAGCTCTAATTCAGATATATTGGAAATGAAAGAGAATACTGTCAATAATGGATTGGTTTAAGGAAGTAGACAGAACTAGATTAACTAATATCTTTGCAAAATGACTCTGGATCAAGATTTTATGTAACTTGGAGAGGTTGGATTAAGTTTAAATAATCTTTGACTTATTTAACCTGTATGAGGAATTAAAATACTGTTCAAGGAAAGATATAAGGGGTATACATGGGGGGGTATGAGAACACAAAACTTTAGGGTGGAATAGGAATGGGGGTATATGTAGATTTTCCGTCCCTAGATCCACCCCTTAAATAAATTAATTAAATAAACACACAAGTCAACAGTAAATCAGGGGGAGTGGTAATTGTTTGTAGTGCACTGCGGTGGTGGAGTTTAAAGGGGGAAAGGAAGGGATTATAAATAGATAGAATTGGGGGAAGGAAAAGAGGGTTGGGAAAGGGTACATGGAAATTAGGGTGGAACTAGGGTAGGAGCCCTTTTGCAGCCATCTCTAAACACACCCCTTAATTAAAAAATGTATAACACTTTAGGTTTTTATGGTTAAAAGGGGCCGTGGTTATGTTTTTTTTCCCTCTCCGGGTTGGGGGCGGGGGTCTCTGGGGGGCAGCGAATGGGGTGAAGGGGGTAGTTTATCCCCTCTTTCTCATATACTTTAGGAATTTCATGTTTAATGTGATTTTTGAATGTCATGTAATCATGTATGTCGTGATTTTTTGAATAACATGCAATTAAGTGTTTACTATTCTTAAATTGAATAAAGATATTTAAAACTTAAAAGGGACCGCAAGTTCTGAGGAATTGGAGGATGAGGCCAAGAGAAGGGGGGAGTAGAGGTGGCTGTCACAATTGGACAAAAACATCAAAACCAGCTCCAGTGGTATGCCCCATTCTGTATTCCTCCCAGCCATCTGAAGCTTGACCCAGTGTACCGTGAAGGAAAAGTAGAGTTCATGCTTGATAAAACATGTGTCTGTGCTGATGTGTACTATGGCACTGACTGTGTGGTCCAGTAACAAATTTGTTTTCTTCCATTCCAGCAGCTGTGGAAAAGATGCCTGTATTGGAAATGATACTGCTGGAGACGGTGGGGGGGATGTAGGAGAATTCTGCCATTTAAAACCTTCATTTGGCTCTCCTCAGCATGGTCTGAAGACCCTCTTCCCCACTTGACGTGTTATATCCTAAATCTCTGAAATACCTTGTGAGTCATTAGAGGCTACATATCTTTCAGCAGATGCAGCAGGAAAATGTTGTGGAGGGAGGGGGAAATGTAGAAAGTGAGCAATGAGGAGCAGTGCAGGCCTTTTATTGATAACATGTCTCATTGAGGTGCTACTTACACGGGGCCAGATTCTTGTAGTTCCTGCGGCGGCGGCGCGTAAGCTATGTACACTACGCCGCCCCAACTTACAGGAGCAAGTGCTGTATTCCCCAAACACTTGCTCCGTAGTTTGCGGCGGCGTAGTGTAATTGGCCCGGCGTATCCCCGCGTAATTCCAAGGGGCGGCTTGTATTTAAATTAAGCGCGCCCCCGTGCCATTCGAACTGCGCATGCGCCGGGCTTAAAATAGCCCAGTGCGCATGCTCCAGTTCTCGATGGAAAACGTCAATGACGCCGACGTGTGCGTCATTGACGTAAAGTCGTATTCAAGAACGACTTGCGAAAATGACGTACCCGACGGGAAAAGACGGCGCGGACCCGACGCCATACTTAACATGGCATACGTGGGACTGGCGTAAGGTTACCCCTCATATAGCAGGGGTAACCTTACGCTTACGCAAACGACGTAAGCGACGGTTACGCAACGCGATTTTGTTCGGGAATTGGCGTATCAGGCTCGATTGCATAAACAAATGAGACCTGAACGTAAACGCCACCTAGCGGCCGGCGGCGAATTACATTTAAGATCCGACAGTGTAAGTGACTTACACCTGTCGGATCTACAGCGTATCTATGCGAAAATGATTCTAGGAATCACTCGCATAGATACGCGGGTCAAAAAACAGGGATACAACGGAGTTTCCTGAGATACTCCATCGTACCTCTTCTGAGAATATGGCCCACTGAGCTTTGTGTGACAGAACAATCTGTTTTTTCATGCATATAGTACTCAAATTGCTGGTACTTTTACCATAAATGACATGCTGCAGGCTGGGGTGCCGTCAGCAGCAGATACATTAAAACAATGCCAATACTGCAGAGCCCTCTGTTCAACCCTAAGTAAAGCAGTGGCATCCACCTGTGGGGATTGCTGCTCCTTCCACTTTTTTGCAAGCTGACCCTACCCCTGGACAAAATCTACCCTCAGTGCTGATCTGCTTCTCCGCCTTAAACTTTCCTTCGATCTATTCGCTACAGACAATCGGCCACCTCATCATCCACCTCTTCCTCATCTCTGAAGTCCACTTTGCAGTAAGTTACAGCTGCTGAAATGTCAGTTCCTCTTACTACTACCTGCCTGCTGTTTCCAAACTGCTATGTGACTGAACTTTTTTCTCATGTTCATAGTTCATGGAGCTATCTTCTTCACTCTTCTGCAACAATTCAGTAATTGTGTGATCACAATCATCCTATGTGCACCCTCTTGAAAGTAATATCACTTTGTAAATAAGGAGGTGATTGTCCTGAAATTGGCACACACACCCAGGGCTTTTTTTCAGGGGGAACTTGGGGGAACTCAGTTCCACCACCTCTGGCTCAGACCCTTTGGTGCCCGCTCACCACAATCACTTGTAAACACAGAAGTGACAGCTTAGTAACCCCCTAAACTCTGCACTCTGTATGTAATGCAATTCTGGTATTAAATGCCCCTTTAACACCCTTCTACTGTTTGTGAATTCTGAACGGGTCGTGGTTGAGTTCCTGCACCTATTTTCTGAGAAAAAAAGCTCTGCACACACCTGATAACCCCCTGTCAGATAAGAGTTGCAAAGGATGTTTGGCTGGTAAGTACAGTGGGTTGGTAGGTGTAGGAATTAATACCAAAATCATAGAAGTGAATGCATTGTTATTAGAGAAAAATCACCTTCAGAGAGGTATGTAGTGAGGGTTCTTTGGGTAACAAAAGTAACCTTTGGTGGCTGCTTTCAAATATGACTTTTATTTTTATACTTGAAATTAATTACATTTTTTTTATAAGCACATATATCTTATGCATCTTACTGTTCTTGCATGTCTAGTGGGTAGTTTTTTTAGTATTGTACACACTGCTGCCTGCAGCTACTTATCATGTTGTAGCTAACTAGTTCATATACTTAAAACAAGCACTACTTGGATTTTTTTTATATCTGTACAGGTGTTTATTCTGGTTGAGTTAATGAAGGAGTAGAAAGTGGACATTTGGCAAAGTGAATCTGTCTCTAAGTAAATCAGCCAATCATCTGCAAGGCAAACCCTGTTATTTGGAACCTTACATATGACTGGATAATTAAAGTGAACACAGCTGCACTACTTCTTTTCTGAGGAGGAATGAGCTTGGGTTTAACTTGGGTTCGCTTCAAATCCATGTTTGGATAAACCCAGAAGGAAGCTGTCAATGCTGGGCCAAAGAACTGTGGCCAAGGATACCTGAAGCCCCAAAGCCACTAACCCAATATGGCCATGTGGCCATATTAGGTCAATGATGTCAAAAGCATCCCCGCCCCTTTGTGTTCATGCAGCTACTTATCGAACCTAAGGTAAACGCAAGCTCCCTATTTCTTAGTAATTTAGACCCACTGGTTTGCATGTAAATGGTAATAGTAATGAGTGAGATCAAGTTTTACAATCCTGCAAGTGTGTGTGTGTGTGTGTGTGTGTGTGTGTGTGTGTGTGTGTGTGTATGCATTTATTTGTGTGTTGTTTGTCCCTACAGTGTACCCGAGCCTTATGTACTGTTTAAACTCCGCCTTCACATGTTTTTTTTTAACCACAGCAGCTAATACATAGTGAAGAAATAATTCTTTCAGAGCACTACTTTTAGGCTAGGTTCACACTTTTGTGGGTGTTTTAAGTTGCAGGAAGCGCACCTGTTTCCACACCCGCAACCACCGGCAGCCAAAACATGTTGCTTTTTTACTGACGCATGGGCTGCCACACATTCTTAATAGCACCCTCAAGCATCTAAACACGCAGCACATTGCACAGTGCCATGCAATCTCCCTGTTGCTGCATTTTGAAAAGGTGTAGGGACCTTTTTCTTGCATTTCCCGCAGGTACAGCCGCCCATTCAAGTGAGTGAACCAAGCCTTAATCATATGTAGGTAGTGCATATAATAAAATGTGACTGAGATTTTGTTACAACTTTGTCTCAACTGGAGCTCAGCCAGTTAGTTTTAAAATGTTCATTTTCTAAAGAAAGATAGATGCTGATTGGTTGTTTTGGACAATGGCACCAGCTGAGAACATATCTCTACCCCTTTTCATTAATTCACCCCAATATGTCTGATGTGTGCAGGGGATTAAGAAAAGTCGAAGGATTACTGAATTAAAACTGTTTACTTTTTTGTTTACCAAATTATCAGTGGAAAAAATGAGAAAGGCTGACCACACAGAGACAAAGACGTGCTTTAATACTGACAGGCTTTATTATTATACGATCAGGGAGTAGCTGTGTACTGCATGATTAGTAAAATGATAAATTATCTTTCAAAATAGAAGATATTTTGTTAATTCATCATCATAACACCTCCTGTCAAAAATGTTTTTTTCAAAATATATATAGGGCACATTGGACTTGAGTTACTAAAGGCAAGTGGGCTATTATCGTTGCAAGTTTCACCCTGCAAGTGAATATTCCCCAGAGCTTAGTGAATGCAGTGAAATTCGCTTTGCAAAGACTACCCAATTATGTGCAAGGAAAATAAATAAAAATGCATTGCATATGATTGGATGATGGAAGTCAACAGAGCTTCACCCCATTCATCAAAGTGACACTAAACACACAGTGTTTATTTTGCATTGTCCATTCTATTTTTTTGTATATGAATGATGGCACTGTAATTATAAAAGAAAAATAAGTACCTTTTTCCTAATTGATACACAGCTGTCACATGGCCCAGATCTTTCCCAGCCTGTCTGCAGGGAAACATAAGCAGGAGGAGCTTCTAGTCCTCTGCTGTTGGTCACATCATATGTTCAAAATAAAAATAGCAGCCTTTGGAAAACAGAGTAAAAATAAATAAATAATATCAATCAACCTTTTTAAATTGACATACAAATATATATTTTAAATCTTTATTATTTTGTGTAAATAACATGGTATGAGCGGATTTCTGCCAGTCACAGGCTCTCTGACACACCCCTCTAGCCTGTGTCTTAGAATAAGAGGGAGGCGAAACCTCCATCAATCTACATGTAATATGAAGCCCCCATTGTGTTCACCTGGTTAGTGGGTATTAAGGAGGAGGAGGGAGGAAGTGGGCTGTCATTTAACACTGTGTATACGCCCACTTATGTGACTCTATGGTCACATGGGCTGCTCAGATGTGATAGGGAGAAAATGCTCAGTATAGATATTGACTCAAAACTGAGCATGTGCAGAGTTGCCACCACAGCTGTAAAATCCCTAGCTCAATTGGGGACATGAACAGAAGGTGGAGATAGAGAGCAGCAAGATCAACCAGGTTTTTTGCTGAATACAAAAAACAATTCCCATAGTGACTAAGTGAGTATTTGAGTTTCTTTTTGATGTGGGTTTAGTGCTCTGGGGAAAAGTCCGTTGAAGAGTGCACCTGCACAGTGAACAGTCTAATTGCCTTTAGTAAATTAACCCCCATTCAGTTTCATAATACCTATGTCTATATGACCCTCCCCAGAAGCCTTCTGCCATCTGACATATCCCTGGCCGTCCCGGGTCTAAGCAATATTTACATTTTGCTTAGAGACCATACCATCTGCGTTTTTTTGCATAGATCAGCTCCAACCATTGAGAAAGATGACTGTCCATGTCTTAGCAGTGCAGGGAAAGGGGGGGACATATCAATGTGTTTATCATTAATCTACAATTTTCTATAAATGCTTTCCACTTTCAAGTAATTTTTCTTTACAACGCAGTGCAATTATATTCCAAAATGAATCATAGATGTAAGTCAGGAGCCAGCTATGATCTTCTCTCTTCAGTTTTCCAGATGCAATAGACTGGTGCCATATTGCTGTACGCTGGCCCGTCTGAGCATCATGCTGCTTTTAAAAGACCAATAAATGACTGGTGAACCCGGCTGTCATTTATACCCGTGTACCCATAGCATACATCTTAGCAGTTTCTGTCAATGGAGGAGAATAAAGCTTGCCCATTGAACTTCTTGCACGAAAATAATTCTTCCGAGAATAGTATGATTGGTTTCTGTTGTATCTTCCTTCTGAAAGGAAAAATAAATAATAAAAAAAGAATTTATATACAGCCAAAAAGTGAAAAAATTATTTATCAATTCAAGGACAAGAGAGAAGAGTAACTGTTTAACCCCTTCATGCCTAAGGTCGCGTACACACGGTCGATCCAAACCGATGAGAATTGTCCGACGGACCGTTTTCATCGGTTCACCGCTGAATCGGCCTGATGGTCTGATGTGCGTACAGTATACACCATCAGTTCAAAAACCGATCGGGTCAGAACGCGGTGACGTAAAACACACGATGTGCTGAAAAAAACGAAGTTCAATGCTTCCAAGCATGCATCGACTTGATTCTGAGCATGCGCGGGTTTTGAACCAATGCTTTTATGTACTAACCTTCGGTTTGGACCTATCGGGCAGCGGTCCATCGGTTCGATTTTAAAGCAAGTTCTAACATTTTTGACCGAAGGACAACAGACCGATGGGCCGTACACACGGTCGGTTTGGACGATGAAATTGGACTTCTGGCCGTTTTCATCGGTTTGGACCGACCGTGTGTACGCGGCCTAAGGGTAAAACAAATCTTAATGCCTAAGCACAACTGTGCAACTTTGACATTTGTTATTAAAATCGTACATATCATCACAACTACTTTGTATATCCAGATGGATTATACCTTGTTTTTTTTTCAGGACAAATTGGGCTTTCATTTGGCAGTAAATGGTTATGGATATCTCCTGATTTTTTTTTATTATCAAAGGAATACTGGCCCAAAATTGTTAAATTAAGTTAAATTTAGCTATATATTTCTTGTTACTACCATAACCTACCACCAAAAAACAACCCGAAATAAATAATACTGCTCCTGACGATCGCAGCTATGCCACATATGTGTATGTTATTTGTTGTTTTGTACACGTAGTACAGGCCATTTTTTGTTTTGCCCTACCTAAAACACACTGACATTAACTGACACACGCTAATTTAAGGGGAAAAAAACCCTGCCCAATATATACTGACATTGACCTTTGACCTTGACACTAACCCTGACACTGACCTAGATTAAACCTTGGTCTAAGTATTTTCTTTTTTTTTCTCCATTCACAGAGAGAGAGAAACACAGGGGCGGGTTTCACAGAGGCTACCACAGCGATTAGGTGATTCTGAATTGGGAGGTCTGGGTCCTGATCATTAGTACAGGGCCTGGGGCTATTGGTGAGACCCCAGTCTCTTTGCTGGGAGCATGCTTTGCAGAAGGGCTGCATGCATGTGTTACGTCGCAAGGAAGAGGATAAAGTCTATGTGAAGTCAACAACTTAATTTTTTAGTTCTGCATAGAGTGGAGAAGAGTAATGCCGCGCACACACGACCGTTTCTTGGGATGTAAAAAATTAAATTTTTTAATGGTCTAGAAAAACAAAGTTTTTTTCAACCCGATTGTTAAAATGGCCTTGCCTACACACGATCGTGAAAAAAATGCTCTAGCAAAGCGTGGTGACTTACAACACGTATGACGGCACTATAAAGGGGAAGTTCAATTCGGATGACGCCACCCTTGGGGCTGCTTTTGCTGATTTCGTGTTAGTAAAAGACGATTTGCGCTTTTCAGTCTGTTACAGCGTGATGAATGTGCTTTCTCCATTACGAATGCTAGTTTTACCAGAACGAACGCTCCCGTCTCATAACTTGCTTCTGAGAAATTAGAGCATGTTCTAAATTTTTAATGGTCATTTTTTACGTCGTGAAAAATGCTCCGGAGGTCACACATGAATGTTTTTAATGACATTAAAAAAAACTTAATTTTGTACAACCCGAAAAACGATGTGTACGCGGCTTTAGAACTCCTGTTGAGTGTCAACTGTTATCTGAGGCTCCACTAGAGAAAGTATTATGTCTTTCTGTCCTGCTATCAAAGGTTTCACCAGACAGAAATAAAAATCTGGCAAAGTACAGCCTTCCCCTACTCTACTAAAAAAACTATTTTTTTTTTGTCTGTGTTGCTGTTGGAGACATCTCCTAATTTTGTGTTGAGTATGTTGTCAGTGGGGCAGAAAGTGAGGGTTGATATCTATAAGGCCTTGTTTAAACTTGAGATTAGGGGGCTGTAAAAACAGTCGACTGAGTTGAACAGACACTTTAAGCTTTGACGTTACAAATGGCCTATCGCCAAAAGGTGAGGACTTCTCAATACTCCCATGTGACAAAATTGGGTGCTTAAAGGGATTGTAATGGTATTTTTCCCCCTAAATAGCTTCCTTTACCTTAGTGCAGTCCTCCTTCACTTACCTCATCCTTCGATTTTGCTTTTAAATGTCCTTATTTCTTCTGAGAAATCCTCACTCCCTGTTCTTCTGTCTGTAACTACACAAAGTAATGTGAGGCTTTCTCCCTGGTGTGGAGAAAGCCTATTGAGGGGGGAGGGGGGAAGCAGGAGGGTCAGGACACTCTCTACTTTGCAGATAGAGAAAGGAGCTGTGTGTTAGTGGGTGTCCTGACACTCCTGCTCGCCCCCTCCCACTCAAGAGGCTTTCTCCACACCAGGGAGAAAGCCTTGCATTACTGCGTGTAGTTACAGACAGAAGAACAGGAAGTGAGTATTTCTCAGTATAAATAAGGACATTTAAAAGCAAAATCAAAGGATAAGGTACATGAAGGAGGACTGCACTAAGGTAAAGGAAGCTATTTAGGGAAAAAAAATCCTTTACAACCCCTTTAAGCACCAAGCACTAGTGCTCTCACATGAGAGGTAGAGGAGTGAGTTAATTTCCTATACTCAGAACTTCAGTACCAATTATTACTCATCTTTTGCAGCCAAGGTGGACAACAGATCACTTTAAAAGAGCACTGCCAAAACAAAGATAGCAGGATTTGTAATTAACATGCTGTCTTGGCGTCCTAAATGTCACAACAAACAAAACTGGCTGACTTGTGACAGAATATATTATAGAGCTATTCTTTAATTCAGCATTATTCAGTGCAGTCATTGTAATTAGATGCCTCCCCGTTTTTTGTTTTTTTTTGGTGTTTGTTTTGTAAAGCAGAGGCATAATTGCTTACTAGAAATGTGTAGAATGTTGGGCATTGCTAAAACATGAGAGATTCTAAAAACCTGACAAAATGTTAAATCAATGCAACTATATCTACCTTTGCTACTTCTTACAGCTTGTCAAAAACAGCAATCATGCTGAAAGACATTTATCTTGGTAATGTTATATGGATTTTTGAAAAATAATCTTAGTAAACAAGATTCTAAACATTGACAGGAAACACTTTCCTGAACAGTTACAGAGAAATGGTGTGAATAATGCATTGGCGCAGGATATCAGCATGCTGTACATCAAGTTCAGTCCAGCATTTATCAAGGCAATTGGTAGTACCAGTCGGTAATATTACAGAAGTATGAAGTCCACCATGACTTGTATATAAAGATATATTTCAACACAGTTTGTATGTAAAATTATGCTTGAACATAACTCAACATGAAAATATGAAACATGTTTATTTAATAAGTAATGATGTCAGCATTTATATCTGAAGATTATTGACGACACACCAAAAATATATATTTTAAAAGTGTTGATATTACTTTAACATAAACTTAGGAACTTAAAGAGTAACTCTACCTTTTTTAAGAAAAAAAAAACAATCCACTCTGGGTGATCAATGTACAGTGCAAGGCTTTTAACCTCCCTAGCGGTAAGATTATTTCAGAGTTTAGGTGCTGAAAGCGGTACCATTATTTGCAAGGAAATTTGGCATTTTATATTGTAGGCCTGTAATTCTTAGGAATAACTCACCTAAATCTGACCAAACAAGAGTCTAGTAGGCATCCTGGGTATGACATTTTTTTAAAAACAAAATTATAAATTATAATATAATAAATAATTATAAATAATTATAACAAATAATGATATAATTATAATAAAAATGTAATCAACTCAAAATCACTGAAATTTGCTCAGTTGCAAAATTGTCGCTGTCATTACTTTTATTTTTTTATGACGAATTTCCCCACTAATCGCTATCGCACAATTCTGCAAGTGATTATAATTTATTATCGCTGTTTTCTAGCTGCTCTAAAACTATTTTTGACATAAAGGGACACTTTTGGTTGCTATGGACAATCTACAGTTTGTAGGCAGAAAGAACAGTTTTTATTATATAAAAGAATATGTAGGGCACTGGGCAGACCACTAGGGACAAGGGGTGTGTGTATTTTTTACATACAGTACTGTAATCTATAAGATTACAGTATACTGTATGTAATGTGTTTGTTTAAGTTTTTGAATTTGGCGCCGTTCTCCGCCCCCCTGCGTCGTAACGTCGCAGGGAACAGAGATCAGCGGCACACAGAGGCACTGTGGGAATCGAGCGAGCACCCGCTCGCTCACACAGCGCAATGGCATCGCTGGATCCAGGGACAAGGTAAGTAAACCATGCCTGTGGATTCAGCGAGGTCGAGCCCGAGTCTGACTCAGGGTTACCAATCACAGCAAAAAAATGTAACCCCGAGTCGGACTAGGAAACACCGCCAAGGGGGTTAATAAACTTTGCAGCAGATTCCAAACTTTTTTTGCTCTGAAGAAATAGCTGCTTGTTTGACAATATCCTGTGCAGACTGATTCTGAATGGGGGGGGCCTGGTTCATTATAAACACCTTGTACACTCTCAGTGCTCTCTAAAGAAAATTGCAGTGTCTGCATCCCTTTAAGAAATTAACCTTTGGGGAGTATCTCACCAAAAAAATTTTATTTAGTTGCAGAGGATGCCTACAATCTGACTTGTATCTTAAGCCCTGTACACACGGTCGGACTTTTGGCCAACCAACTTCAAAATCTGCAACTTTTCAAATTTGTCCGACCGTGTGTACGCTCCATCAGACAAACTTTTTCTGATTTCATTCAACAAAAAGTTGGGTCTGCGAACGGACCAACTTTTTGGCAACAAAAGTCTGATGGTGCTTTGTGTTACCGTGTGTACAGCAATCCAACCAACTTTTGGACAAAGTGCAAATACGAATGCTCAAAACCAATGTTAAAAGCAAAAAACAATAGCAGAAGTTAACCAAAGGGTGGCGGTAAAGAGCAGAAAAGAGCAAAAAAAAAACACGTGATGTTAGGAAACTTTTAGAAAAGTTTGCAGAAAAGTCTGACTATGTGTATGCTATGGGTGTGGCCGGACAAATCAATTAGGAAAAAAATCCAAGGGAAATTTTGTTGGATGTCTGACTGTGTGTATGAGCCTTAAGTGCAAAGTACTGGGAAAATCAATAAGCCAATAACCAAAGAAGTTTTTATATTTTTAAAGGTGTTCTGTATACCAAAGGAATCCTGTGGTTATTGTACAAAAAAAACATTTTGAAATAAAACCATCCCTGTAAATGAAAATCCAATTGTGTTAATCTACTGGATCTTCTGCGGCTCTCACTGGTTCCTCCTGCTGACCTCAATGCATTACAGAAGACAATAATGATGTGGAGGTCCAAAGGACCAACCAATAAAAGCTCTGGAGGACACATGATCGTAATTTCAGATGGAAAAAGTCAGATGGACTTCTTTCCATCGGATTTTGTGATCGTGTGTAGCCCCATTGGAGTTTTTTCATCGGAAATACCAATGAATTCCATCGAACTTTAGATATAGAACATGTTCTATATTTTTCCGATGGAATTCCGATGTGATTTGACCGGGCAAAAGCCTGTTCGTGTGTACGTGGCTTGACAGTCCTGGAAGTGGCAGTTTCCCTTCAGATTTTTGTAGCAGATTACTTCGGATTAAGGTGGTGCTTTATGCGACAGGCAACAGGAAAACAAAATATTTACACTGTCCTTTTACAAGTATGGTTTTTTTTCAAAATCACTTTCAGGGTCACATTGGAAAAGTCACATAGGACATTGTGATGAATATCTTAGCTACCAATAAATGGAAAACACATCTGGATATAAGAGCATTGACACAGAAATCAGTCTTTGTTTTAAACCTAGCAGTTTTTGTTAGCAAACCTGGTGGTTGCTATTACTGACCTTCTCCAGAAAATTCTAGTTGCTTGGCTGTTGCTGATCCCCTAGCTTTCTAAATTACTGAACATAAACAATAATGTAGATGTAGACTATGAACAGAAAACCCACAAGTCATAATCTGCATTCTTGTTCTGGATCAATAATTCAAGAAAATAAAGTCAAATAGGGCAGCTTGACAGTTGGGCAACTGGCAGGAGAATAGCAATAATAGCCTCCATTTTTATCTAATGAGAGGTTTCCTTTGTGATGTGTGTTCTATAATATAAAACGTAAAACCAAATCTAAAGTTCAAATATTACTGGAGTTACTTTAAAATTCAATTCTGTTCTATGATGACCTCCCCTTAATAATTAATATTGGGTAACCTGTAGCTCACAAGTTATTACAAATGGCTATTTTCAGAATCATTACCTTCTATAAAAACTGTTGGAATCTCCTGTGCCAGAGAGTCAGGAATATGGTGGCAACGTTATTTGAAAATGGTATGTTAAAATAAACTGATAGGTATCTTACTTAAATGGACAGGTCCTTTTATTACTAGAAAAATAGACGGATACATTTCAATTCTAAAACCACTTATCTTAACACATTACCAATAAAACAAAGTATGAAACACTAAAGAGTGTATAAATATAATTATGTTCACCTTGAAAAAGATAATGACAAGATATGAGCAGAGCACCACATAAAAAACACCCCAGTGATCCAATCATTCCAAGCCAGCAAGACCAACCAAACTTGTACTGGATTCCAAGGAAAACATTGTGTAATTCTAAGCTTGAGCGTTCCACATAAACATCAATCGCATACCATACTGAGCCAATGATCCCAGGGACACCTGATGGAACAAGCACAGAGATCATTTCTATTTAATATAAACCTATATTACTGATACTCTATCATTGTATACCCATCATTTTTTATAAAGATAAAAGTTTTGATGACCAACATACTCTTTAATATAAATGTTTCAGTCAGGGTTTTAGGGTTTTATTGTAATACCAGGTTCTTGACATCTTAATAATGAAACAGAAATATGCTCGAATTTGCACCAACATCAGATTTCTTCTTGGTAGCCCTTTAACCACCATCATATTATTCTTAAAATCCCCTTCCCTACATCAGATTATCCTTATTACCATCTTCTGCACCACCATATTATCCTTATTACCCTCTTCTACACCATCATATTATCTTTTTTATTCCCTCTTTAGCCACCATCTGATTAGGCCATTACCCCCTTTCCTACATCTGATTATCCTTATTACAATTTTCTACACCATCATATTATCCTTATTACCCCTTCTACACCATTATATTATCATAATTAGCCCACTTCACCCACAATCAGTTTATCCATATTACCTTTTTATACACTAGGATATTATCCTTGTTACCCCTATCTACAACATCATAGTATAAAGCCTTGTACACACGATAGGTTAACCAGAGGACAACGGTCTGAAGGACCGTTGTCCTAGGTTAACCGGTGAAGCTGACTGATGGTCCATCACGCCTACACACCATAGGTTAAATAACCGATCGTGTCAGAACGCGGTGACGTAAAACACAATGACGTGCTGAAAAAAATGAAGTTCAATGCTTCCAAGCATGTGAGCATGCATGGATTTTTAACCGATGGTCGTGCCTACTAACGATCGGTTTTGACCTATCGATTAGGAATCCATAGGTTAGTTTTAAAGCAAGTTGGCTTTTTTTTAACCTATGGTTAAATAACCTATGGGGCCCACACACGATCGGTTTTGACCAATGAAAACGGTCCTTCAGACCGTTGTCCTCTGGTTAACCTATCGTGTGTACGAGGGTTTACTATTACCCTCCCTTGACCCACCATCAGTTTATCCATATTACCCCCTTTCCCACATTAGATTATCCTCTTTGCTCCTCATTTTCTCACCATCAACCTATCCCTATTACCTTCCCACAATCATATTATTCCTACTTGGGGAAGTTGAGGGTCACCCACCCACATACAGGTAGCAGAAGAGAGTATCAGCTGTCATTGGAGCAAGGTACTATAGTAAATATTTAATGATGTATGAATGATTACAGAGCTGCATTAATTTGTGCCTTTTATATCTGACTAGAGTTTAACTTTTACTGCTGAAAAAAATAATCAGGTCTCTTGTCGTGCTAGACAGGGCTCATGCAGCAGAGCTGTGCATCTCTCAAAATTTGCTATAGAAATGTACAAACCCTTTATATTTTCAGGGACAAAGTTGATGATTATGAATAGGATAGATTGCTTGCATTTAGGTTTTCTGATGTGATTATTGCTGCACCAAAATATCACTTGAAAAAGTTTTGAACCTTTACCCTTCTACGAAAAAAACAACCATGACAATTTTCATTAAAAAATAAATTGTTTCCAATAATTCTCATTGGTAAATTCCAGGTAGTGCATATCAAACAAATACGAATGTCAAATAGAGAGAATGATTATCCATCAAGATCAACCAATAATAGCATTCAAAACAGGAAGAGGCCTAAGAATAGGCCTTTACGCCTACCCCTACTTAAATAGAAGAATTCCCAGGATCCAGATAACCAGTCTGGGCTAGGGATGAGCCGAACACCCCCCCCCCCCTGTTCGGATCGCACCAGAACCTTTGAACGGACCGACCGTTCACACGAACATTTAGAACCCCACTCACATCTATGGGACTTGAACGTTTGAATTCAAAAGTGCTAATTTTAAAGCCTAATATGCAAGTTATTGTCATAAAACCTCTTTGAGAACCCGGGTCTTGCCCCAGGGAACATGTATCAATGGAAAAAAAGTTTTAAAAACGGTCGTTTTTTCTGGAGCAGTGATTTTAATGATGCTTAAAGTGAAAAAAAAAAGAAAAATTCCTTTAAATATCATACCTGCTGGGTGTCTATAGTATGCCTGTGAAGTGACACGTGTTTAGAACTGTCCCTGCACAAAATGAGATTACTATAAGAAAAAAGTAATTTAAAACTGCTTGCGGTTTTAATGTAATGTCTGGTCCCTGCAATATGGATGAAAATCATTGAGAAAATAGCACAGACACAGACAGTACACACACCACGTAGCTTTAGGTGCACACTGCAGAGGACACAGGCAGTACACACACCATGTAGCTTTAGGTGCACACTGCAGAGGACACAGGCAGTACACACACCACGTAGCTCTAGGTGCACACTGCAGAGGACACAGGCAGTACACACCATGTAGCTTTAGGTGCACACTGCAGAGGACACAGGCAGTACACACCATGTAGCTTTAGGTGCACACTGCAGAGGACACAAGCAGTACACACCACATAGCTTTAGGTGCACACTGCAGAGGACACAGGCAGTACACACACCATGTAGCTTTAGGTGCACACTGCAGAGGACACCACAGTGAGAATACTGCAGCTAGCACAATCACCTGCCTGCCTGTCAGTAAATTAGGAAGAGCGGATCTAGCTAAACTATACAGTGTATAAATATATGTACAACACCTGGGATGCATATATATCCTCTACACACTGTAACTTTAACTGACTAGCCTGCCTGCCTGCTCTATATACCTACTAAAAATGACACTCTCTCTCTGTCTTCTCTCTATTAACCACCGCAACACACTACACAAGGCCGACCTGCAGGCAGCCTTTTATAGTGTGGGACATGTACTAAACCCCCTGAGCCATAATTGGCCAAGCATGCGGGTCATAGTGCATGCTTGGCCAATCATCAGCCAGCAATGCACTGCGATGCCGCAGTGAATTATGTGATGTGAAACGCCACTCGAATTTGGCGCGAATGGCCCAAAACTTTTGTAATTCAATGAACGATCGAACGTACAATGTTCGAGTCGAACGTGAGTTCGACTCGAATACGAATCTCATCCTAGTCTGGGCGTGCAGTCAAGAAAGAAAAAGAAAGGAGAAAGGGTAAGTAATGAGTTTGGTGCGATGATGATGCTCCAATCTTGGACTCCAAAAGCACCTTCAGACTCTACAAGTGCCCTATCAGGTAGTTAATCCAAGGTTACCAAATCTTTTCAAACTGTGGAATTTCATCATTGAGGATGGCTGATAGTTTCTCATTGATCATTATGCAGGATAGCTTGGCCTTAACAGGTCTAACTGTATCATGGGGGACCTCCACGACTAAGCTAACGCAAGCCGCCAAAAAGACAAAAGAGGAAACTTTCTGCACACATCGTGAAGCTTCCAAAATTGTGCAGCCCAGCAGTGTCTCTTGTGGATTCTTTTTACGGTTCATGCCCATTAACGTGTAGAAAAAAATGTATACCCTTATTCAGAATCTACGGACTTTTGGGCACTCCCACCAAACATGGAGGAACGATCATTAAAAAAAAATGTCAGTAGATAGAGACACCAATTTTTAACATTTCTGTTTAGAGGCACCCTGTCACATTTTAAAATGTTAATTTAAGCACATAGTTGTAAAGAAGAAGATTCATACTTACCTTTCCTGCCTGCACACTGCTCAATGCTGCTCTGTTGCAAAGAACTGGTCCCCCCAAATCTGCTGGGAAACTGGCACTTCCATGGGTGTTGATTTCCATGGTCCCCCACAACTCTCACTGGGTTCTCCCTCTGACCTTACATTATTCAGAAGTGAGTAGATTTGTGAGGTCAGAGGGTAGGAACCAGTGAAGGTTTCAGGGGGACTATGGAAATCAACACTCTTGGGAGAGTTGGTTTCCCAGGGTAACGGTGCTTTGCAGGAGTAGTGTTAAGCAGGACAAGTGGCAGGAAAGGTAAGTATGTGCCCTCTTCTCTATAGTGCTTGGATAACATTTTAGAACTTGACATGGTCTCATGGAAGCAAAAACTTGGATTAGATTTTTTTTAATATAACAGGATTACTTTAAAGCCGTGTACACATGATCAGTTTGTCTGATGAAAACAGATCGATGGACCATTTTCATCGCACAAACAGATTGTGTGTGGGCCCCATTGTTTTCTTTTTCCATCGGTGAAAAAAAAAATAGAAAATGTTTTACATTTTTCCTATGGATAAAAAAACGATAGAAAAATCTGATCATCTGTGTGGAACTCCATCGGACAAAAATCCACGCATGCTCAGAATCAAGTCGACGCATGCTCGGAAGCATTGAACTTCATTTTTTTCGGCTCGTCATAGTGTTGTACGTCACCGCGTTTTGGCACGATCAGATTTTTGACTTATGGTGTGTAGGCAAGACTGATGAAATTCAGCATTCATCGGATATCTGATGAAAAAATCCATCGGATCAGATCCGATCATGTGTACAGGGCTTAACAGTTTTGTCAAATTATGAAATGGCTTCCAGTGAACTGATTTTTAATCCCAGTCCAACACTTAGTGGAACTTTTGATCTCCAGATCATAAATAGGCACAGTTATCTTTGAAAGTAAAATAAATATGTTATATGTCGCAATAAAACTCATCAGAAGCTGAAAACAAAGTGTCCATATTTTCTATGAGCTTTCATACCAGTTTAAGAGAATCCCTGTAGAACAATCTGTGATTTTTTGAAGAATATCATATGCAAAAAAATGAAAAGGTTGCCATAACTTCCTAGAATATATTTCTTTAAAGGGGCTTTTAAAGATCCTGATATTTAAAGTTTCAAGTAAAATATCTTTCTCAACCGCAAATCCCCAGAGAAATGTATGAAAACATTTTTTCCCCCTTCATTTACTTTTCTAACCATCTCCGACTGAAGAAATAAATTGTTCATAATAAAGTATTCACTTCAGCTCTCTTCTTTAACCATTACCCTAGAGTGAAATGTGTTCCTATTTATTGTGATGTAAGACGTTGGGCATGTTTATCATGAAAAATATATGAATTGTCTTAGGCTATATGTGCAGCAGGTGTTAGTGAGTGGAGCAATTGTAATGCATGTAGAGCACGCGTAAAGCAATTCCTTTAGGCGATAATGTGTAATTAAAGTGATATTAAATGCAGAAAAAATGTAAAACAACTATCCTGAGACATCATAAATGGGCAAAGAATTCTGTAAAGAGCTGAAGGTTTTTACATGTTATACAGCCGAATCGGCGCATCTACTTTAATTTGAAAGAGCCAGTTCTGCAAGGATAGGCTCAGATATCAGTAGTTATTGTATATAGACTATATTTTATGCATTTTGTTCCTAAAAGGCTTTAATCACATTTACGTTATTAAAGTTAACCTGTACTTTGCACAGTTACACAACAGTAAATACTCCCCTCCTTAACTAATTCATTGGAGGTGCTCCCTTGAACTCTTGTGCCAACTTACAGAGGGCTATGCACACTAATTGTTCCCCCCTGCTACTTGAGCCTGGTAAATTTATACAAGGCAGGATGAAGTTTTAAGTGTCCCCCATACCAAGAAGAATTGTGTATTTCTCAAGACTTCAGTTACATACATGGCAGGAGAGGGAGCGCAAGGATAGTAAGTACATGTTGCCTATGGGCAAAATACAGGCCCACTTTAATAGGAATGTGGAACCTAATATTAGTGTTGTTGCACATACAGTTACATAACAGGAAAATAACTAAACTTTTGCAAATGCCAAAGCGGGGTGGGGGGGTGGTATGGAACCGCTCTTGGCAAAAATGTGGCTGACCAAAAATGGGTTACTTAAAGCGAGTTGTGATAATGACATTAGGCTGTTTTTTATTTAAATCCTTGCCGTACATACCGTTTTATCTACATTTTCACGCGGCTTCCGTGTATGTAATCTGCGGGACTGGGCGTCCCTAATAGATTGACATGCTTCCAACCGGCGCATACAGCACGTCACGAGTTGCTGAAAGAAGTCGAACGTCAGTGCGCAGGTGCCGTATAGAGCCGACTCGCAGTCCGGCTTCTTTCGGCAACTCGTGACGCGCTGTATGCGCCGGTCGGAAGCATGTCAATCAATTAGGAATGCCCAGTCCCGCAGATTACATACCCGGAAGCCGCGGTGAAAATGTAGATAAAACGGTATGTACGGCAAGAATTAAAAAAAAAAACAGCCTAATGTCATTATCACAACTCGCCTGAATGTAATGTTAAAAAAAAATTTGGGGGTTAACCCCCGCTTTATTAAAATGTGAAGGTCAACACAAAAACCATTGGAGTTGTGTTACTAAAACTGGAGAGTGCAAAATCTGGTGTAGCTCTGCAAATTTAGCTTCCAGGTTTTGTTTGTCAAAGCTTAATTAAACACGCTGAAGTTAGAAGCTGATTGACTACCATGCACAGCTGTATCAGATTTTGCACTCTGCAGTTTTAGTAAATCAACTCCAATGTATTCTTGTAGTGACAAAAACCAGTCCAAGGCTGGCTTCACACATATGCAAATCAGATACGGATTTCCATGCATCCAATTTACATGACGGCCAAGTGTGACCGGCTCTCAATGAAGCCAATTCACACATGTCCGGGGCGGCCACAGTCCTGATTGAAAAAGGGTTTGGTGCGTCTTTGAGTCCGATTCAGGTGCGAATTCAGGCTAAAACTGGGACCTGAATTGCATTATAGGGTCGAGGGTAAAAAAAAGTATATATAGATATACCTATATATATCTATATAGATATATATATCTATATATATCTATATATATATATCTATATATCTATATATATATATAGATATATGAATCTCTCTCTCTCTCTCTCTCTCTCTCTCTCTCTCTCTCTCTCTATATATATATATATATATATATATATATATATATATATATATATATATATATATATATATAATTGTATTATACATATCAGTAGACCATTGTAAACTTTACATACAAAACACAGAGAGTCCGAGGATTCAATGAGAGATAGTTGGGTCTGAACGCAATCTACTTTTGCTGAACTGCCTCTTTAGCTAACCCATTTAAGTAGTCCTCTGAGAATCCTTTATCATGTATTAATGTGTATTTGAAAAACAAAAACCAGACATAAAGCAGAGCTTTAAATAATTATGAACTATTTTAAATAAGTTAAATGGACACAAAACAAGAATTGTTCCTGTTTCCTTAGAGCCATTAAAATCCAGTACAAGCTAAAAACTATATGTGACCAGCTTTGTAAGAAGTGCCACATGTTTACATGGATGAAGAAGCAAGGTGTTTCATATGAAACCTATCAGTTTTTTTTTAATTGCTTCTGCATTCTGTTTAATGGCTCTAATAAAAGATACATTTGAAAAAAAAGGACTTCCTTGAAAATGATTTCTACTTAGACTTGTCAGTACTGGAGGACAGAGGCTTTAGAGTCATCTTTTTTACATGATAGACTTTTAGTGATGGCTCCTTCTTAAACTGTACAACTACAGTTACTGCTCAGTGAGTGGCAGCACATTTGCTATTATCTACCTTAATGGATTCTGTGACAATGGATATATGGGAGCTGCTATTTCTGATTTTTTTTTTCTTTTTTTTATGCAAGCTCCAGATCAGTCATCATGACCCTGGCTCCACTACTTCGTGAATCATTGACCTGAAACAAGTATGTAGAAAGGTAGTTCAGACTTATGTAGTATTTTTTTTATTTTTTGACAGCCACAGAGCCTGCACCATTAAAAAGTAGTCAAAAGCAGCAACACTCATAATTCTATAATCTCAGGGTAATTTTACAGAATGTTACCCTATGGCTTGATTTGTTTACAATGCAACTTTCCAAAAGTTGTTTTTGCAAGTATTTTGGCATGTCCGTCACCTCATATGACATGGGTGGAATGTGGTTGTTAAGGCTCCATACATTTTACAGTGCAATGGAAGGTAGACAGTATTTATAACACAACAGTGGATAGATTTCAGGTAGTGCTAGGGTTACAGTATCTGGATCACATGATACCTGCTGGCAGCTATTACTTTAGTCATGAGTAAAAAGATTTGCTTTAAGGTCAATCAGCTGCCCTCTTCATTTAATCTATACATAATTCAGAAAGAGGCACATGTCTGTTCACATTTGTTAAATCAAAGATTTTATGAAAACCTCACCTCTTGGATCTCAAGGGGGTGTATCAGGGATAGGAATGATGTTCTTAGTGGCTTAAAGTTTGGGAATGGTCAACTATATCATCAACTTATGGGTACATACACACATTTTGCTGAGTGCTTTCTGATCATTTTCTTTTAAAAAAATATGTTTTTTTTAAATGTCAACAGTCAATATACCTGCTGTTATCCATTATGGCTGATGGTGATCATCTGGTTTTAACAAGCCGGTCAATCATTGATGCACTGATATGCCAATTCACATTCTGAATGCATCCTAAGCTTACCTCCAATGACGAGTGTAACTCCAGCTACATAACAGATTTTTAACTTGATTTGTGATTCATCTGTTAGGAATTTTATACAATCAAGCCCCAGGAGGAGGAATATGAAGCCAAATCCTGCCAGAATATCTGCTGTTATCATGAAGACACGAGTTGCCACTAATTTCACTGAAAAACAGAGCCAAAGGGAATACGACTTACTAAATAGTATAAAACTGTTTAGTAAATTGGAATATGTTGCAATCATCATATCCTGCTACACAGGACTCTGGAATCAGTTAACAAACTTTAAATTAGCCCTAAAAGCAACAACCATACACAATAATTACATGGAATCCAGAGCATCCGAATCTGATTAGCCCCTGCATGACCTGTACGGCTTTTGTGTCAGCTTCAGTTTGACAGGGTTTTTCCAATCAAAGCATTTTATGGATAAACAGTTCCCAAACAGAGAGGTTGTCTGATGCACTGACATGTTAAATGCTCTGCAGAAGTAGATAAATACAGATAAATACGATAAAGGACTGCTGAAGAACCCCTATTAAATTATATTGAACAGTAGATGGCATTATTTTTCCATATCCTTTTGTACCATTTGCCCTACCCTATTAGATTGTAAGCTCTTCTGAGCAGGGCCCTCTTAATCCTTGTGTATCTTATTGTATTGTAACTGTATTGTCTTCCTTTTATATTGTAAAGTGCTGCGTAAACTGTTGGCGCTATAAAAATCCTGTATAATAATAATAATAATAATAATAATAATAATATTTAAGTCATATAGTTTCACACCTTTGCTCATACACACTCTTATGAATATTTCTGTACTTTACATGTATGTATTCATACAGGAAGGTCCATAGACAAAGAACCTAGGGCCAGATTCACGTAGAGCGGGCGCAATTTTACGTAACCGGTTTACGTTACACCGCCGCAATTTTTCCGATTTAGTGCCCGATCCACAAAGCACTTACCTGGAAATTTGCGGCGGTGTATCGTAAACAGGTCCGGCGCAAGGCGGCCCAATTCAAATGGGGCGGGTACCATTTAAATTAGGCGCGCTCTCGTTCCGGACGTACTGCGCATGCTCCCGTTGCAAATTTCCTGACTTGCTTTGCGCAAAATTACGACGTGCCAACGTTTTGTGAATCGCGACGTGAAAAACGAGTTACGCCGGCAAAATAAAAAATGTAAAAATAATTCAAAAGCGACGCGGGAAAGACAGGCATACTTTAACATGGTGGAGTATTTTTACACCATGTTAAAGGTGCACTATCTTTGCGACGGAAATCTAACACTCGCGGCGACGTAATGACGGGAAAAAGCTTTGTGGATAGCCGTAACTCCTAATTTGCATACCCGATGCTGGTTTACGACGCGAACTCCCCCCAGCGGCGGCCGCGGTACTGCATCCTAAGATCCGACAGTGTAAGTCCATTACACCTGTCGGATCTTCTGCCTATCTATGCGTAACTGATTCTATGAATCAGTCGCATAGTTAGAAACAGAGATACGACGGCGTATCAGGAGATACGCCGTCGTATCTCTTTTGTGAATCTGGCCCCTAGTACTCAGATGACTTTATGGTGCAGGAAGCTCCACCGTAAATGGGTATAAATATATCTTTGGATTCAAAGAGGTTAAATAACAAAAACTGCAACCTCTACAGTCTACACTTCACTACTGATGTATTGCACTTTAGAAAATTACAGTAAATTTGAAGTGCGCTCACAGAAGGATGTTTAAAGGAATAGCCTGGAAGTTGGCCAGAAGACTGACCAAGAGGAGGAGGTAAAGGGATTATGGCTTGCACTTTTGTAGATTCAATGGCTCTGAATTGTTACATAGAGGTGTCTGTGCTTTTAGCTTGGGTTGATAGTGGTAGTAAAAGGAAACCGGGTCAAAAGACCAGCATCTAAGGTATTCAACCTGTTCTTTCCAGAAAGAGAACAAGTGTTGAGCTGCGAAAATGATTCTGAAATGACTTAAGAGTTCTGTGAATAACTAATCAATATGGCCTCAACAAGCGATGCACCCATCAATCAGTGCAATGATCATCTTCACACAAAGAGTTGTGAATAACAATATATAATATTATCTCAATTGGGTTTACATCACCTTAAAGGGTCGATTCACCCAAAACTTATATTTCACTTTTTGGTAGTTGCTGCAAGGGTAATGAAAGAGAGTATCCTATAGTCTCTGCATACTCTATTGGTGGCAGCTGGAATAAATTTACATGCATACATGTGCGTTTACACATATTTTTGTGCTTATGTACATAACTTATGCCAGTTCCACCCTCTTTCAATACAGGTTTTCAGCGTTTTTTTTTTCTTTCATGTCTGTGAACGCTGCTCTAATGTATGGAAAAATGCCACATGGACACATTAGCTGAAATACAGCTGCAATCAAAAGCATTCAAAAACTAAAATGCTCATATGCATGCACAAGGCTTAAAAAAGATGTTCCTCTGCAGTTAAAGTATAACTAAAAGAAAAACCTTTTTTAAGTTTTAGTTAGAGTGGAGAGGGATTAGAACACCTGCCAGGTTTGTATTGCTGTCTGTGCACCAGGGATGCTGTATTGTCACTGGGGATTCCTAATTTTGGAAGGATTTCCTCAAACTTCCTGCTTTGGCTCCAGGACAGGAAGTGAAGGAAAATCTCCCCAATGGATAACAGATGGTCAAAAAATGACAGGGGTTATACCTTTCCCTTTACGCTGTCCAAAATGAAACAAACATTGGGCCAGATTCACAGAGCAGATACGACGGTGTATCTCCTGATACGCCGTCGTATCTGTTGTTCTATCTATGCGACTGATTCATAGAATCAGTTACGCATAGATAGCCATAAGATCCGACAGGTGTAATTGTTTTACACTGTCGGATCTTAAGATGCAATACCGCGGCCGCCGCTGGGGGGAGTTTGCGTCGTAAACCAGCGTCGGGTATGCAAATTAGAAAATACGGCGATTCCCGACGGTTTTTCGCGTTCGCTACGTCGCCGCTAGTCTAGTTTCCCGTCGCAAAGTTAGTCGTCGTTTTTGGTGCCTTAACTTTACACAGCAATCGTATTGCTGTATAAAGTATGGCCGTCGTTCCCGCGTCGAAATTTAAAAAATAACGTCGTTTGCGTAAGCCGTCCGGGAATACGGAATTACGCTACGCGCGTCGCCGTTCGAAAAAATTACGTCACTTTGCGCAAAGCACGGCGGGAGTTCGGAAACGGAGCATGCGCGGTAGGTCCGGCGCGGGAGTGCGCCTAATTTAAATGGCACACGCCCATTTGAATTGGCAGCCTTGCGCCGGAGGCCGCCGGCGTAGGTTTTCATCGCAAGTGCTTGGTGAATCAGGCACTTGCGATGAAAAATTGTGGCCGTGTAACGTATCTACGATACGTTACGCCGCCGCTCTTCTATGTGAATCTGGCCCATTGTCTTTAGTTCTATTTTATGGTTCTATCCAGCAGTCATACACACCAAAACTCCAATATTAGGCAATAGCTTAGTAGAGCAACAGTGGATCTAGTATAACAACTTGATACATCATTTGTTGGCTGTAGTGGTATATGTGACCATAAGCCGAGGTCTATCTATTAAAAGGAAGTTATCTGCTCCTCACTGGGGATGAGCTTCGAGTTCGAGTCTAACTCATGTTCGACTCGAACATTGCCTGTTCGCCTGTTCGGCGAACAACGAACAATTAGGGGTGTTCGCGGCAAATTCGAAAAGCCACGGAACACCCTGTTAAAGTCTATGGGAGAAATCTAAAGTGTTAATTTTAAAGGCTAATATGCAATTTATTGTCCTAAAAAGTGTTTGGGGACCTGAGTATCAATGCAAAAAAAAGTTTTAAAAACGGCCGTTTTTTCAGGAGCAGTGAATTTTATAATGCTAAAAGTGAAACAATAAAAGTGTAATATTACTTTAAATTTCGTACCTGAGGGGGGGGTGTAAAGTCAGCATGTGAAAAAGCGCATGTTTCCCGTACATAGAACTGTCCCTGCACAAAGTGTCATTTCTGAAAGAAAAAAAGGCATTTAAAACCGGCTTTGCGGCTCTAATGAATTGTCGGCTCTGGCAATTCAGAGATGATTCATTCATAAAAAATAAAAAATAAAAAAGCTGGAGGTCCCCCCAAATTCCATTAACAGGCCCTTCAGGTCTGATATGGATATTAAGGGGAACCCCGCCGTCAATTAAATTTTTTTTTTACGTGGGGTTCCCCCCAAATATCCATACCAGACCCTTCAGGTGGTGTAGAGCTCATCCCTCCTCTACACTTCAAAGTACTCAGATCACCGAAAACGGCAATTCTAAATACTGTATATTTTTTTAAATCCGGCGAAGTGACGTTGTGGCGTCAAATCCGTGTTTACAGTCAGGAGGTTGGAACAAAGCTGTTTACGGCTTCATTCCAGTCTGTGGCTAGGTGTCGGAAGAGGTGCATCGTGGATTGGGTCTCCTGGTAGGACGGGAGGCCCGGTCAGAGCGGCGGAGGTGGCGGGAGGGGGGATGTCCCCTCCCGCTCCTCCGGGATAACATCCGAACAGCTTTTAGCCGCATCAGTTGTTATAGCAGAAATTTAATTTCAATGTCAGACTGTAAGCCCCATGTAAAGTCTGACCTGCCTACTACCTGAACAAGTTTATTATAAGTGTCTGTTATGGACATTGAGCTAACGTAGTAGATAGGACAACCTGACACTTCTGCCCTGATAAGGGAAAAAAATGAAAGAAATAATTAAAAAAAAAACATGTATTGCATGAGCAATGAGGGGTCAACATTATAAGAAACACAAAAATGGAAATTCATATTTCAGAGATGCCTATCCTGCCTCCATCTAACAACTGTACTTTTTTCTCCATCAGCTCATTCCCCACAGTTATTACCTTTTATATCTCGTCTTCTCTTTTAGATTCCTCCCTTTTAGATTGTAAATTCTAACAATCGGGGTCCTCTGATTCCTCATGTATTGAATTGTATTGTAATTGTACTGTTTGCCCTAATGCTGTGCAAACTGGTGGTACTATATAAGTTTTGTATAAAAATAATAATTTTAAATTACTACTGGTAATTTGTTATATGTAAAAAGTATAGTACAACAGTCAGAAAACTTAAAATCAAACCTCTTAAAGGAACACTAAAGGCAGAATTTTTATTTTGGTAAAATAACAAACATGTTATACTTACCTCCACTGTGCAGCTCGTTTTGCACAGAGTGTCCCTGAACCCAGTCTTCTGGGGTCCCTCAGCGGCTGTCTCGGCTCCTCCTCGCGAGAGATTTCCACCTCCATGCGAGCTCCCTCGCATGGTGAAAAGCTCTTGCGAGCGCGCTCCCGTGATACAGCGGTGCCCATAGCCGCCGACTGTATCACTCGGCTCTGCCCCCCGGCACGCCGCGTCATTCGATATGATTGAGAGCAGCGCCAGCCAATGGCTGCGCTGCTATCAATCCGTCCAACCTAGCCAATCAACGGCCAGGCTGGGAACCGAACAGGATGACGGGGACGCGCGCGGGACCTTCGAGGGGTGAGGTAAGTAAAACGGGGGCTTGGGAGGGGGGGGGGGTAGGATGCATTAAGGTGAAAAAACATCTACCTTTACAACCCCTTTAATGAAGTAGCCTTATTTAGTATGTAACCAGTTGTCATTAGGGTAAAATCGCCCATGTAACCTTATTTATAGGGTGCATGGAAAATGAAATAAATGTTTCAGGATAAATTATAGATATGCTTTCTTGCAATTTAGAATTTTAGTAGGAAGCCTGGCAGCAAACTTGATACAGATAGCTTACTAGTGCACCTCTTTCCAAACATAAAGGACAATTTTGGTTGCGGCTCCGAACCTCAGAGATATTCACTGTATTACTCAAAGCGGCTGGCTTAATCCATTGATCTGCCAATCAGCAGGTCTGGCATTCAGTGAAATTAGATGTCTGATACAAATACAATTTGAAGTCACCCCTGATTATGATAGAGCGGCTTTGCAACTGAGAACCTTTATTCAATCCAATCCACTGCACCACACTAATTTGAAGTACTACAATTGGAGAGGATGTAAATTAAAATGTCTGAGAACTCTTTCAATTCTGAAAGTGATTTGTGGGTTTTTGTTGCTGGTTTCATAAATCTTGATATCTAACATCTTTAGATGTGACATACACACAGTACAAATACAAAGGTGACAGCTTTAATTCCACTATCCTATACTTTTATTAATGCATAAACTGATTTATCAAACGCAAGGCAAATTAAATTGTGATTTGGGGTGTTACTGAGGCTTAAAGGTACAAAATCAATACTATTACAGTAAGTAAGAAAATTAAGATTAACAAGACTCAGTATTTGGTAAATATGAATTTATGTGTTCAGAGGAGAATTTATGAGAGCAAGGAAAACACATCCCCGTACCTGCTTTGTACATTAACCACTTGAGTCCCGGGTGCCATTTTAAAACAGCGCAGGGACATCTGATATTTGCCCCAGTGCACTTTTCATAATGGTCCCTGGGCTCAGCAGCTCCTGAGGGTCCCTGCAGCATTTAGTGTTGGAACCACCATAGGTAATAAAGCTCCCCTAAAGTAAAATTTACCATTCCACTACGTCACATAAAATTCACACTAATTTGATATCATTTTAATCAGCAAACTTTTTTGGTTATATTTTGCACTAAAAATAAAACAAGAAAGTAAAATTATGAAAAAGGATTAAAGGAAACCTGTACTGATCAGAATTTGTCAGCTGTGACCAGTGGCCTCCTTCTGAAAATATTAAAAGCATGTCCGTCTCCAGCTTTGGTACTTTCTAAATCACAGAACAAGTATGCATACTGTAAAGTCAGATCTCTTGATCTGCATACATTTTCTGTGTCTCAGAAAGTTTTGAAGCCTTTGGCTGACCATGAAAGTCAGGCAACTAGCATGTTCTGAAAATGCTAGTCGTTTTGTGGCCATGCCAATGCTTTGAATTCAACATTTTCAAAGTCACTGGTTCCAAACATTTTTTTTTTTACTTCAATTTGCTCTACACGTGTTCCAAGTCTTTAATTCAAAATGATTGCCGATTAACAAAGCCAGAAAACTAGCATTTTCAGAAAGAGGTCAGCATTCATTTATCATGTCAGCGGTATATGGTTGTTACCACCTGGGCCTGACCTTTATAATGACTGCCCATGTGAAAGAGAAATAAGCTTTAATATGTAGAGGAGTGAGGCCTCGTACACACGACCAAGTTTCTCGGCAAAAAACAGCAAGAAAACTGTCGAGGAACTCGACGAGCCAAAAAGAGAGCATGTTCTCTTTTTCCTCGACGGGAATGGAGAAAATTGGCTTGTCAAGTTCCTCGACAGCCTAACAAAGAACTCGACGAGCAAAACGATGTGTTTCGCCCGTCGAGATCCTTGGTCGTGTGTACGAGGCCTGACATATCCAATGTGTATGAGTGTTAGAACCATGGGAATCTCAATAAACAGGGTCATATTTATAAAGACTTTTGATGCACATTAGACAGATAAGATTTGCCCTATTTCTAAATCGCATTCGCCACTCACATGTGAAAAAAAATATTCACCATTCACCAGCTTTTGTTCTTTAACCAAAAAAGTGAGAGAAAGTACTTACTGTAACTTCTTCCCAATTTATAAAAGAATGAATGTTACAATCACTGCATGTACATTGAACATATTTACTTAAAAGCAATTGTAAAGGGAAAAAATCTATTTAAAAAAGAGCAAGCATGTTATATTTACTGCTCTGTGCAATTGTTTTGCACAGAGCACCCCCGATCCCCCTCTTCTTGCCCCTCCCTGTCAGTGCTCTGGGCTCCTCCCCCTGAGTCCCCTCATAGCAGTCTGCCTGCTATGGATGAATGGGAGCACTTGTGTAGGCTTTCTCCTTAGTGTCCTCATTTTTTCCATTGAGTCTCGGTCCCACCCCCTGCTTCCTCCTCACTGGCTGTGATTGACAGCAGTAGGAGCTAGTGGCTCCAGCTGCAACCTCTGAGCCAATGAGGAGTGAGAGAGAGCAGAGATACTTCTCTCAGGCACAGCGCTGGATCGGGATCAGGCTCGGGTACATCTTGGGGGTGGGGGGGAAAGCTACACTCAGAAGGTTTGCTACCTTAAATCATGGAATGCATTAAATTAAAACAAAACGATCTGCTTTAGATCCACTTTAAATTCTAGATTGCTTAGGTTCAAATAACAAATCTCTAAAAGAATTATTAATTGTCTGTGACAACTCACTGCTTATGGTGCTGAATCTGTGGATATAATAATTTACAAAGCTGGAGGAACAACAACTTTTAAGGTATCCCCATCCTTAAAGTGGATGTAAACCCCCTCCTATACCCAGTGAAGTGAACACAGCCTTAGATGATACACAATAATGAAACAAATCTCCCTACAGACATTTTACATCTATATCTGCTGTCTTTAGTTTTTTATACACTTTAAAAAGTGCACAATGTGTTCTAAATCTTTATTCCTGTTTCAGCAGTAGGCGTGGAGTCTGCGCATACACTTTGTGTGAGCTGATTGGAGACAGAGGAACACAGAAACTGGCAGAGCTGTACTGTGAGTAGACCAGCTCTCTGCTGATCTATCTCTAAGCACCCTCCCTGACACAAATTTCAAGCTGCTTTTTTCTCCTGTGTCAGAAAACTTGTCAGAAGTTATCATGCTGATAGCAGAATAACGGAGCAGCAGAAAGACATGGGACATACGGCTTTGAAGATAGATAATAAAACACTACAGAAAGATGTGCCCATTTTAAATTTCATGAATGGGGTTACAGCCACTTTAATGCCACTGGGCACAGTTGGTGCCAAAGAGTCTGGACTCAATAGCATTGAGACTAGTGCTTTGGGGGCTGCTTTTTTGGGGACCAATCTCAAATCAATGAGTGGAGGGTAGGCTGTTATCATCATAGTTACAATGGACAATGGGTTTGCAATAGCAATCTGCTATCTCAAGCTAGTGAATGTAGAAAGAACAAGTGAACTTTGGTAACTGTGCAATGAATGCAACATTCATCCTATTGAAGTTGAACAAAAGGTACAATAATCACCTCACCCTAATAAAGAATTGGTGCTGGTGAATGCAAAAAATATTTTAAATGACAAATATGTCAACACTCCGCTTATAAAAAGGTCAATGCTACTTGGCAAATATACAGTGAGGCCCGGATTCTCAGAGGACTCTATCGTATCTATGCGCCTGATTCTTAGAATCAGTTACGCATAGATATCCATTAGATCCGACGGGCGTAAGTCTCTTACGCCGTCGGATCATAACTGCAATTTTCCGCTGGCCGCTAGGGGCGTGTAAGCTGATTTACGCGTTGAAATATGTAAATTAGCTAGATACGCGAATTCCCGAACGTACGCGCGGCTGACGCAGTAAATTTACGCCATTTACGTTAGGCTTTTCCCGGTGTAATGTTGCCCCTGCTATATGGTGGCATAAGTGCGGCGCAACAATGTTAAGTATGGCCGTCGTTCCCGCGTCAAAATTTGAAAAAGTTACGTTGTTTGCGTAAGTCGTTCGTTAATGGGGCTGGACGTCATTTACGTTCACGTCGAAACCAATGACGTCCTTGCGGTGTACTTTGGAGCAATGCACACTGGGAAATTCCACGGACGGCGCATGCGCCGTTCGGGAAAACGTCAATCACGTCGGGTCACAGTAGATTTACATAAAACACGCCCCCCTGATCCAAATTTGAATTAGGCGGGCTTACGCCGGCCAATTTACGCTACGCCGCCGCAACTTAGGGAGCAAGTGCTTTGCCCGTCTAAGTTGCGGAGGCGTAATGTAAATCGCATACGTTACGCCCAGGCAAAGATACGCAAATGTACCTGAATCTGGCCCTGAATGTACAGTGAGTGCTGGGAAAAAAATGTAAATGCCTCTAGATTTATTTCCTCAGTAAGGGATACTGTTGTTCAGATGCAAGCAGCACCTACAGTAGTTTAATATTATACATTTCCAAAGGAAAAAAAAAGGAAAAAAGCTAATACATACAATACTAATTCCCATCCAAATCCACCAGGTGGAGTTATTTGTTAAAACTCCTTACCAAGACAATATAATAGGTCATGTAATAGTTCAATTCCAAAATGATATAATAGCAGCTTAATGTTCTCTCAACTGCCAGACAGTAGGATTTACCAGTACTTACCTGGATGCTCTGCATATATGGAGTCGTACTCATCACAGGTCTGAATTCCATCAAACGCATTAGTCACACATTCCCACCACAGTCCACGGCATTTGGTACTCACCTTTTTTAGAATAATAAAGGTTAATTATTTTGTACAAAACAGCAGTAGGTATTTATTAATTTAAAGTGTACATAACAGATAAGTGTAACAAAAAGCAAATAGTTCGATTTTGCATTGTTTAAATAGACAAGTCAAAATAAATTCAACATGAATGGTGGCTTTAGGCAGTACCAGGACAGATTTGTATAGTGCCCAGGGCAAAGATGCAGAACTGCAACCCCCTCGTCATGCATACCTTACAATAGGCCTATCTGTCCCCTTGCTCTGGCTGCTCAGGGTTGACATGAAGTGGGCACTGCACATACATGCAGGTTGTTGTGCATTGTACGGTGTGTTTTTTATGTCAGCTGTGAGAAGATGCGATGGAAAGTGGGCATGCTGAAGCACAGTGTGATAGCAATGCCTGTCAGACCAGCCATGGCATGCTGGTTGCTAGCAACGGATTTGGAGCGTGCGTGCAGTGGCCTTACCACTGTGCCAGGGGTGCATTCCCCTCCTGCCAACCCCTTGTCCCAGCCCTGGTTATAGAATCTAGAGGGAAAATCTCTGGATTATGAAGGGTTTATGCCTCTTCCTTTTCTTCCCAGCTCTCAAGAGTTCCTGATCAATTTGCTACTTTTTACACGTTACTTGTTCTACCACCCCCCCCCCCCCATTTACTTTTTGTTGCACCATCCAATTTTTTTAAAGATTTTAATGACACTTAAATAAACTCATTGGTTAAACATTTGGCTAGTAGACTTACATAAGCAGCTATATACATTTCAAAGTAAGCACAATACGTGAACCTATCTAACAAGTCATACCCTAGTGTTCAACGCATAAATGAGGTTTCTGGGCGCATTGAACATCCAACAAATCTTTCTTTTGTGCCATCTGTTCTGATAAGGTGCATAAAAGAAGGCCCGTGTTACCATTTTACTTTTTAATACTACATTAATTAAGTACCAGGTATATAGACACTTTACGCTGTGCTTTACCTCTTGTACATTCACATCAGTTCCTGCCGTTAAGGAGCTTACAATCTAAAGCCTTGTACACATGATCGGATTTTCCGCAGACAAAGCCTCTGACTTTTGTCTGAAGGGCGTTGGCCAGGAACTTGTCTTGCATACAAACGGCGCACAATTGTCAGCCAACAAACACAAACGTAGTTACAAATTACATGGTATTTTCAGCTCTATAGTGCCACCTTTTGGGCACCTTCTGCTAATGTTATGTTTGGTGAGCATTGCTTCCGAGCATGCGTGTTTGTACTTTGGACTTTTGTTCAACGGACTTGTGTACACACGATCAGAAAATCCGACAACAGACCATTGCCTGTGGAACATGTCAAAGCCTGCCATCCAACATTTGTCCGATGGAGTGTACAAACGGTCCGATTTTCGGTCAACAGGCTGTCGTCACACAATTCTTGTCGCAAAATAGTGTGTAAAAAGCTTTAGATTCCTATATCACATGCATACAATGAGGGGGTAGGATAGGTTAGGAGCCAATTAACCTAACCACATGTCTTGAGGAACTCAAGTACTCGAGGAAACTCAAATGCTTAGGAAGAACATGCAAACTTCATGTAGATAGTGAAAGTGACCAGCTCACTAATTAATTAACTAATTAATGAATGAATTAATTAGCTAATTAATAAAATGTGCTAAGCAAAACAGTATGTACAATCAGTATACCATGCTACTGAAGTAAAGGCAGCGTATGAATGGATATTTATTATAAGAAGGTTCAGAAGGGTCAGCATATGGAATTGTGTACATGCATTTACATATGCACACTGTGACTTATTTTTTTTTGTTCACCCTTACTGAGTTTTTTCCCTTTTAATGAGAGTACACACTTTATGTGGTTTGGTTCCAACATGAGTTGTGCCTGTAGGATCCAAAGCATTAGGGACAATCACATTTTTGTTTAAGGCACCTGACAGTCTAGTGGACTATAATCCTCACAGCAAAACTTTACCTATTAGTAAATTCACCGTACACTGGTGCCTGTGTATTGTCTGGGCACATAGTAAATCTTGTGAGTTTACATTCACCTTGTCCATATACAACTGGTGTGCCACCAAATGTGCATAGGTTTCAGCAATATATGCCGAGTGCGTGAGGAAGTGCGGGCTATGGGATCATAACAGCATTTTAGCTCAACTGTTAGCTATATTTTTTTATTATTTGAAGCGTCTCCTAAAAAAAAAAAAATGGTTTAGAGAGAAACTTAACCCTACCTACGTAAAACTAAATGTTATCACTCTAATAATTGCCCATTTATGATAATTAATATAAATACTAGTCCTTGGAGTTCAGAGTTACTTCCTTGTAGCGGAAGTTTCCCATGCGTCACTCTGCTTCCGCACTGCCATCTTGAAACTCCTGTTCTTGTTCCTTCCTGGTTTTCAGAAGCATGCACACCACAAGTTTCCATGCATGCACAGACACGCCACAGGTCTCTGCTAGATATTTCTGACCCATCCTGAGAGGGTGTCACTATTACACATAGCTCTCAACTGTCCCTGATTTTGAGGGACTGTCCCTAATTTGGAGCAATGTCCCTCTGTCCCTATTTCCCCTTCATTTGTCCTTCATTTTGGTCTGATCTATATAGTTGTATATAAAATGCACTATTTATCTTTTAAAAAGTGTTTCCCAGTGCTAAACCTTTCATCCAAATTATAAATTGCTACATTTAAAATTTTAAAAGCCAATAAAAAGAAATAGAAGTGGTAAAAAAAAAAGCCCTTGTGGATTTAATTAAAGCGGATGTGCCATTAAAAAAAAATATTAAAAGCCAGCAGCTACAAATACTGCAGCTGCTGACTTTTAATATTAGGACACTTACCTGTCCTGGAGTCCAGCGCCGTCCGCAGCAGAGGATGAGCGATCGCTCGTCTCTCTGCTGCTCCCCCCGCCATCCTCAGTGAGGGAACCAGGAAGTGAAGCGCTCCGGCTTCACTACCCGGTTCCCTACGGCGCATGCGCGAGTCGCGCTGCGCCCGCCGATTGGCTCACACGCTGTGTGCTGGGAGCCGAGTGTTCCCAGCACACAACGGGGGACAGACGGGAAGTGGGGAAAAACCCGTCTTTTGCCCGAGACGTGTGGCCGGAAGTGGGTGCAAATACCTGTCTTTAGACAGGTATCTGCACCCCCCTCCCCCTGAAAGGTGTCAAATGTGACACCGGAGGGGGGGCGGGTTCCGATCAGCGCGAGTTCCACTTTAGGGTGGAGCTCCGCTTTAACCCTTTTTTGGTTAATTCTCCTTTAAGGGGGTGTGGCAGGGGGCGTGTCCTATGCCTACATACATTTTTTACTAGGTGTCCCTCATTCCCAACTCAAAATGTTGAGAGGTATGCTATTACACGCTGCACTCACAGTGTAAAGATGTAAAGAGCGGCTCTGATGTCATCAAGTCCGCTTTGCTCTCAACAACAACGAGGACCACCAACTGCTTGAGAAGATCGTAAAAGACCCCCAATGATAACATGACCATCCTGAAGACATTGGGAAAATTATGGCTTAAAAAATAACATACATGCAGAGGTCTGGGGCATAATTGGACAGACTTTGGCGTTTTGCTTTAAGAATGTAGCACAATCAGAATAATTTAGAATTTTGTACTGTTTTGTGTTATGGAAACAGCACTATATTGCATGCATATAATGTAATCTAAACATAGTTAACAAGAAAGTATTGCAAAGGAAAATTTTCTTGCAATATTAGTTTCAGCTCAGTGGTGACCATCATGTAAACTGCACAACAAACAGTGAATATTGATGCTTTAATATGCATCCTGTTGCTAGATATGCTGCATAATGACTGCATTGCCTGACTCCATCACATTTTATTCATCCCTTCATAGCAGGTGTATTAAATAATGCTTCTCTGGTGTAGCCTGCTAACCCACAGAATCAATAATTATATTGCTTACTGCAGCAAATGAACACATTCAAATCCAAGCACCTTGATGAAATTAGTGCTGTAAATATAATAGCTAACTGGCAGAATACACCGTTAGCCCAACAGAGAGCAAACTTCCTTTGCAGCTTCTTATATTTCTCTGCGGCTCTGCAGGAGCTGTATGGCCATGGGTCATTTACTCGCCTGTACATAGTAAAAAAGTCTCTGAGGTCATTAGGCAGGGAAGGAAACCCACTCTATCACACATTAATGCCCCAGGCTTGCTCTTAGAGGGCCTGGCATTCATTTCAGTTTCACATACGTGAGAACAGTTGCTGTCATTAACTAAGCACCCTGCTAATGAGGCACTTTCATCCAACAATTCTTAAAAGGTGCCTTTGTCTATAGCAAGCAAGGTGAATAACCAAAGGAGACACAGAAATGTCATAATTGTACTTATTTTAAGTGTATGTAAACCCTAAAGTCTCGTACACACTACCGAGGAACTCGACGGGCGAAACACATCTTTTTCCTCGTCGAGTTCCTTGTTAGGCCGTCAAAGGAACTCGACAAGGCAAGTTTCTACATTCCCGTCAAGGAAATAGAGAACTTGCTCTCTTTTTGGCTCGTCGAGTTTCTCGACAGTTTCCTCGACGAAAATGTACACACGACCGGTTTCCTCGGCAAAAAAATACCTTGGTCGTGTGTACGAGGCTTAACACTTTTATTTGTTCCCTTTTGGTCTGTTAATAATACTATTAAAAGCATTTTGTTATATCTGCTCAATAAATGCAACAAAAACCCGGTTGATCCTGCCAGAAATTCAGCAAGCTCCTAACATCCACTGAAATCTCAAACACTGTTATCGGTCCTAACCAGTCAACTTATGTGAACTACAGAACATCTCCCCATATGCTATGACAATGAGGAGAGGGGGATATGCTCTGTAATTCTGCCATATTTACTGTCCTAGGGTAGCAACACTGCTCCCCTATAGATATAGTACACTGAGTAAATGTTGTCACAAGGTGAAAATAAATGAAAAGGGTAAGTGAGCAGACTAGGCTGCAGGGATGCCAATTTATGGACAGTTTGCAGAAATCAAACAATTTTTATCTGTCCATAAATATCCAAGAATGGTAACGGCTGCCCATAAAAAAGAAGGCAGCTGGTCAACTGAATGGTGATTGGGCCCTGGTGTAGGGGGGAACTCTGAGGACTCTGATGTAAGGAGGTACTCTGGGGACTCTTGTGCAAGGAGGAAGTCTGTGAAGTAAGGGGACACTCAAGTCTAAGGGGGGCTCTGATGTAAGAAGGGACTCTTGGAACCCTGATGTATAGAGAAATGCTAGAGACTTTATTATAAGGGGGACTCCGATGTGAACACAGGGTTCATCCTGACTGCTTCACTCTATATGTTGTTTTGTATGTTACTTACTCCTAACCCCTGCACTCTATACATTATGTTGTACATTACACAGTCCTCACCAAGGTGTTCATTGTCCCAACAGTTTCTGGTTTTTAATGACATTCTTCTTTAAAGTGGTCTCAGTAAATCAGTCCTTTTTGTATGCATGAAAGCATTTTCAATGGAAACGTTTAATTAAAAAAAAATGATCCTTTGTCCTGAGGTTTATATGTGTCTGTGAGGCTGTAAGTTGTGGTACAGTAATTAGGAATATTTTGTGAGTATAAGGACTGTTATATGTGTGCAGTGTATATAGTGACTACTAGGCACAGATTCTGTTTAATGATCCCCCTTTAAGTACTTCCCACTTTTAGCCAAAATCTAGCCATACAAAATGATCGCGTGGTTTATTTTTCCAATTTATCCCAGGGTGATCCAGGTCTTTCATTCTAGTCATGCTCACAATTTCTTAATTTTTTATTGTAACACCAAGCAGATTACTTGTTCTGAGTATTGTTAATGTTTACATATTGTTTATACTGTTTAAATATTGATTGTCTTAGTTTATAAAAGCTTACAATAGGAGTTTCTGTTATATTTTAGGATGTCAGTAAAAAAATGTGCTCCATCAGTAACTTTTCCATGTTTTGACAGTAAAAATTAGGTGCTGGAGGTTGGCAACCCTTCTAGGCTTGATGTTGATCATTATTACTGCTATATTGCTTGTCATGAATAGAAAGGTAAAAAACAAGTTGTAAACCTGGTTATTAGAGGCTGAAATACAAGACATCTAAACATAAAATAATGTGAATTAAACAGAAATATTACTTTATTGTTTACAGAATGTAATATGGACACAGGAGAGGGGGTAGGCCTTATGACAAATGGGTGGCATTACCAATCTTAACACTGAGGCCCCGTACACACGACCGAGTTTCTCGTCAGAATTCAGCCAGAAACTCGATCGGAGCCGCATTCTGCCGAGAAACCCGGCCGTGTGTACACTTTCAGCCGAGGAAACCAACGAGGATCTCGTCGGGCCAAATAGAGAACATGTTCTCTATTTCCTCGTTAGTCAACGGGGAAACTTGGCTCGCCGAGATCCTCGGCGGCTTCACAAGGAACTCGACAAGCAAAACGATGTGTTTTGCTCGTCGAGTTTCTCGGACGTGTGTACGGGGCCTGACAATTTGTCAAAATCAGCAGGACAGGAACACTAATAAGTTGCCAGATTTTTCCTTACGAATTCACTCCCTCTGTAGCTTAGACAGCGAGATATCTCTTCTAAAACTGGCGGGATTTAGCAGCAATCAGATTAGCGACAGAACGGCATCCCTCTGCAGGTTGGACATACAGGTGCCTTTTTTACGATCATGACACTGGTATTTTGTTGATATCAGCAGAATTGCCCATGTGTCATCAGCCTAGCAGTTATTCTTGGGCCCACTATTCTCATAAGCCCAAGACCTGCTACACCTCTTGCACTATGTGCAGGTAAGTTTTTTTAACTACAGTGTATTTTGAATCACTTTGGACAGTATAGGTCTTTTAAGGGCAAGAAATGTTTTACCTTATTGCATTCCCTGCATTAAGGGAAAAAAAAAGTTCTAGTAGTTGTATCGCTCACCTCCCTCCCTTTACATCTATCAACATTAAACCTCATCTGCCACTTAGTCGCCCAATTAGACAGAGCATTGAGGTCGGCTTGTAAATTGGAGACATCCTGTAAGGACGTTATTCCACGGCATAGCTTGGTGTCATCTGCAAAGACAGAAATGTTACTTTTGATCCCAGACCCTATATCATTTATAAAGATATTAAAAAGTAAGGGTCCCAACACTGAACCTTGGGGTACACCACTGATAACCTTTAACCATTCAGAGTAAGAATCATTTACCACGACTCTCTGAATTCTGTCTTTTGGACAGTTTTCTATCCATTTACAAACTGATATTTCCAATCCTGTAGACTTTACTCTACTCTACTATGAGCTGTGTGTGGGGAACTGTATCAAACGCTTTTGCAAAATCCAAGTATATCACGTCCACTGCCACGCCTCTGTCCAAGGTTTTACTTATCTCTTCATAAAAAGAAATCAGGTTTGTCTGACAACTTCTGTCTTTCATGAATCCATGCTGTCTGTTGCTTAAAATATTTTTGTTCCAGCAAGAACTCATCTATGTGGTCTTTTATTAAACTCTCCAGTATCTTCCCAACTATAGAAGGTAAACTAACAGGTCTATAGTTACTTGGTAAAGACTTTGTTCCCTTTTTAAATATGGGCACCACATTGGCCCTGCAGACATAGAAGACAAGGAGTCAAAAGCATCGGTAGGGCCCCCCAGAAGAAGAGGTTTAGGGGCGCTCCGGTAGGGCTCAGAGCGCCTCCAAACCTCTGGAAGAAGAGGTTTTGGGCGCGCTCTGGTAGGGCCCCCCAGAAGAAGAGGTTTGGGGGCATATATATTATTGAAGAAAAAAAAAGAATACAAAAATGATATAAAAAAATGTATAATCTCTTTTAGCAGTGTTGTATACAATATGCAAACTGAGCCATAGACAGTTTGTAAATATGTTAACAAATTAATGACTTTTAAGTTCAAGTCCAAGGTTAATTTTCTGGGGTTGATGTCTTATGCATATGCTTATTTATTACGCCAAAATACTTTATCCCAAAGCAATCAAGTTTTATTTTATTATTCTGACTGATATAACTAAGGAAGGTTACTGCACTTGGCATATCACCATCAATTTTTGCTTTTCTGCATTATAGAAGTTTAATATTTGAGTAAAGTTTAAAGTGAAAAAAATCTATTGAAGTATGTATGCTTAACTCAAAAAGTACCTTATATTGCTCTCAGTCGCCTCCAAATCTCCAATGTTTTTCTTTTTATTTGCTGATGTGACCTGATTTCCTCTAAGAGTGTGTCTACATTCACTTTCCATGATCCCACTGTATGTAGGAATGTAGCCATCGCCTCTTACTTACTCCCAAGGTGGACTAGGGACTATGCACTATGGCAGGCATCACTGAATGGCGAACCGCTGTCCGCAACCAGACTGACCCACTGTTCTGTCCAGACTGCTGCGGTGCCGCCACTTAGAAGCCTGTTGTGCCCTTCAATCATTACCACTGTCATCCTCATAGCCTGCAGCGGGACTCGGGAGGCATGACAGTTCTGGAAGAAGGGTTTGCTTCCCGAGATCACAGGCAGGTGATTAGTTACTAGGGAAGTCCTAGCAACCAATCACTAGCTTGCAGCTCCCACCCTCAATGCAGACCAACTGTGACTCCTGGTCTTCCTCCTGTCTGTAGGACGGGGGGATGTGAAGAAACGCTGCTTTGCGACAGTAATAGGCAGCTAAGTACAGTAAGGGGGAGCTGAGAGGGGGCTGAGGACTGTAATGGGGGGCTTACCACAGTAATGGGTAAGTTAGGGTGAATTATGGGGGGCTTAGGTCAATAAGGGGGCACTCAGGACAGTAATGGGGGACTCAGGAGAGTAAGGGGGAGCTGAGGACAGTGATTGGGGACTGAGGACAGTATTGGGGGAGCTGAGGAAAATGATGGGGGATGAGGACAGTAAGGGTTGCTGAGAATATTAACGGGGGAGCTGAGGACAGTAATGGCGGGCTGAGGACAGTAATGTGTAGAGGGGATTTTGAAGTGAAGGGGAGGGAACTGTGATATTAAGAGAGGGAATGTGATATGAGGCTCATTTCACATCTTAGCATACACATTTGTGCACGCACGTCACAAGTAGGGTAGCCTATTCATTTTAAAGGGCTCCCCTACCCACGAAAAAGACAGCACCATGCAGTTTGGTACATGTGAAAATGTGCCATAGGGGACGATGTGTGGGGGTGCCTTTAATAATTAATGACACCTGCACATTCCTCAGCCACAGATATGTGAACCTACCCTAAGAGGAGAGGGGGTGGTGACGTGAAGGATCTGCATCATGGCACAAACATGCGATTTGGACCTCTGCTGGAACAATAATTTCCTTACTTTTATTTCAGTGCCCCTTGACTATGGGATGTATGGTGTGCAAAGAACAGTGCACATGACCACAACTTACGCGGGCTGTTAGCTGCTAGCTGTTAGCTGTTAGCTGCTAACAAGTGGAAGTGAGAGAGGGAAACGCAGAGGTTTGAGAGCTCATTTAGAACATTACAAGAAGGCAGAAAAACACAGTAAGCAATGATTTCATGAAAAATGGATTACAGGGCCATTAGGTAATGGATTGATTTTGTAGACTAAGGAAATCGTTTAGTTTCATTTATAAAAAAATAAATAAAACCGCCAGTTTTTCTGAAATGAGAAAAGGACAGTAGTAAAGCTTTTGTCTCTTTCGTAAATCACCCAGACATAAGTCTAACATTACGGAACCCAAGTATATCTAAAGAACTGCTTTGCAACCAGATCTCATATTGTGCCTGTATTATAGAGAGGCTTCTCACTACATAAACATACTAAATTCCTTGATTATTATGCTTTCTTTGGAACGAATGTTTACATTGTTGAGGACAAATAAAGAAAAGCCAGGGCAGGGGAAAAATGAAGAGTGGAGTCCTGTGTTTATTGACTTGAAAAACATAGCCCAGCTGCTTTCATACTTTACCATATTCTGTAGTCAATAATATATATCTGTCATATTGACAACATATGCTTGAATAACAAATCAAACCGGTTTTATAAAATGTACGATTGAGTCGCATTTTTACCACCCCCACCCTCCAAAGCTGCAGTAGGCATAGGGGTGTTTACATGGCGTGGTAACGATGATTTGAAATGTAGCAATCAGCGGCAAGCAAACCTGCCAAAATGTGACACATTCAGGCAAACAGGGAAGCGCCAAAAAACATCCCACATTGCACACGGTTTCAACGCATTTGTCATCAAAAAAGGCGTCACATCACTTCCTCACTGTCCGTCAATCACCTCTGGACCACGATCTGAACATAAAACATAATTAGGAGGAACGGTGGTTTTTTACATTTGTCTCAATCGCCCCTTATTTCTTTTAAAATTAGCAAATAAAATAATTTTTTTCTATGGGTTCTTTATTAAAAAAAAAAAAAAAAGACAATTGGATAATGCAATAGCCACCCCACCGGTGGCTATTGCATTATCCAATTGTCTTTTTTTTTTTTTTTTTTAATAAAGAACCTGGAGCTTGTGTTTATCTGGAGCAATAAACACAAGCTACATATAAAAAAAAGTGAACGGCACTGCAGTAGATTTTTAGCACATGCAATCAGGCCCTACATATAGAAAAAATAAGTTCAGGATGACTGCCCTTTTATTAAAGAGACAAAGTGATATACAAAGAAAATCTGGAATAAATGCAATTTCTGGCTTTACTGTTAACAGGCTTCAGGCCTCGTACACACGACCGGAAATGTCCGCTGAAACTGGTCCGCGGACCAGTTTCAGGGGACAGGTCTGATCGTGTGTACAGGCTAGCGGACAGATTTTCAGCGGACAAATGTTTCTTAGCATGCTAAGAAACATGTCCGCTGGAAAGCTGTCCGGCGGACATGTCCTCTGGTTAGTACACCTAACCAGCGGACAGATATCTCCCGCATGCGTCGAATGGATTCGACGCATGCGTGGAAGTATTTTACTTCCTGGTTTGGTGACGTGGCGGCGTCAACGTCACCGCTACGTCACCGCGCTGTCTGTCCGCGGGGATTTCGGTTCAATGGTGTGTATGAGGCCTCACTGTTAGCGGCCGTCCTCAGGCTGGAACATCCATATAACTATACCATACAAGTATATATAGAAAGAGAAAATATGCACCAGGAACCAATTAAGCAATAAATACTTATTTAGCAAAACAACTTTAAGAATTAATTTGTATCTCAAATCTCAGAGTATGAAAAAATAAATATATATTTATTTGAAATTATGTGCAATGATTTGGGTAATATAATGCAATGGGTGGTAGTGTTTTTGAATGCTTTAATTTTTCTTTGAATGGTGCCGTTGACATCTGGGTAAACCAGAAGTGATGTGATGTCATCGCTTCCAGGTTATCATAGTGGATCAAAACTCACCCTGGCTTTGTTAGGCTGTCCGACCAGAACGCAGATGTGCAAGCTATGGGCTCCCGTCTCCTAGTGGGATAGGAGAGCCCCAGCAAGCCGTGGAAGGTGGCGGGGGGAGAGGACGTCCCCTCCTGCTGCTTGTAATAGCAATCAATCGACTAGTTAGCCACTGCGATTGCTATTACACGAGAGCCGACTGCCGGCTCTAAAAAACGGTATTGGGATGATGCCTGTGGCTGCAGGCATCATCCTGGTATAATTACTGAAAGTCCAGCGATGTACAGGTACATCGCTGGTCATTAATCTCTTGCAGACCGCCCCACATACATTTACTGCAGGGTGTTGGCTCTTCTGTGCAGAATCACGTACAGGTAGGTGATTCAGCACTTTCGGGTCTGCGTTGCTCAACAGAAGCAGAGCGGCGGCCTGTTAGTAGGGAAGACATAGATCCTGTGCTTCTTCTAAGCAGGAGCACGGATCTCTGCCTTCCCACAGTTAAAGCACCCCCCACACAGTTAGCAAGCACTCCCTAGGGACACATTTAAAGGAGAAGCTCATTTGGCTGTACTTCTCATATGGGTCACAGGAGTGCAGTTCGTTTTGCACTCCTGTGACCCATTTTCAGCAGAGAGCGGGCTGAAGTCCACTCTCTGCTGACGTCACCGATTTCAGTCCAGGGACCTCGTCATCACGACAATAAAGCCTGGATCTGCCAGGTGCCTGGACTGACACCCCACTCAGCCTCTCAGCGAGCCACTGAGAGCCTGAGACAGCCACTCCGCCCCCACCAAAGCTCAGCACTCCAATGAGTGAGAAGGGGGAAGAGCAGGGAGCTGTGACTGACAGTCAGAAGCTCTCTGCTCATGGAGCTCTGAAAACTCAGTGCAGAGGTGCTGGGGGACAGATGCTGCATCCACCTAGGTAGGTATGAATCTCATAAATAAAAAAAAAAAACGTTACTTCGCTTTTAACCCTTTGATCGCCCCTGATGTTAACCCCTTCCCTGCCAGTGCATATTTTTTAGCACTGATCACTGTATTGGTGTCACTGGTCCCCAAAAAAGTATCAAAAGTGTCACTTAGTGTGCGATTTGTCCACCTCAATGTCGCAGTCCCACTATAAGTCTTTGATCACCGTCAGTACTATTAAAAATAAAATAAAAAATTCCATAAAAATACCCCATATTTTTGTAGACGCTATAACTTTTGTGCAAACCAATAAATATATGCTTACTGGGATTGTTTTGACCAAAAACATGTACTAGAATACATATTGGCTTAAATTTATGAAGTAATTCGATTTTAAAAAATTTTTATAGACTATGTTTTCTAGCAGAAAGTAAAGAATATTGGTTTTGTTTTTCAAAATTGGCAGTTTTTAGTGTTTATAGCGCAAAAAATAAAAACCACAGAGGTGACCAAATACCACCAAAAGAAAGCTCTATTTGTAGGAGGGAAAAGGACTTCAATTTTATTTGTGTACAGCGTTGCACGACTGCGTAATTGTCAGTTAATGTAAGACTGTGCCGTATCGCAAAAAATGGCCTGGGGTAAAACCTTCCGGGGCTGAAGCAGTTAAGTGGATTAATAATAATGTAGGCTCAGTTCATAGAGTGAGGTACAAAGTGCAGTAATCCATGACAAGATATCATAATTCACCTTACAGATATATGATTTCATAAAACTAAAGCCTGGCTATTATAGGGCACTATATTTGGCATGTCGTCATCGCTCTTTGCAATGCCTTAACAAATAAGCCCCATTGTGTCTACTACCACTCAGACCTTTTTTAGAAACAATCATAATTAAAATGTCTAAAATATTTAAGGACTAAGATCTTCAAATACTGACTTTAATGTACAGTATATAAAGCTTCTAAAAAAGTTAACGCACAAGTCTCGAAAAAAGTGACCTTAATCCCAAAGGCAAAATAGTTGTTTGTCGTAAAACGTCTTACCTCCAGAGAGTCATCTGCATTTTCCATCCAGCAGTCAGTCCAAGTTGCCACAATAAGGAAGCCAGCAGACACAAAAGCTAGGCAAACCCCCACATACTGGGACAAGGTCCGTAATATACCAAAACTGGCACTTGAGGAGGATCCTTCAGCTGACTTCATGTATGCAATGAAAGCCTCAGAACCTGCTTTTTAAGGCTTATTATATATTTCAGTATTAGGATACCAGTAGATGTGATCCAGAGCAGAAAGAAAAATAGTAAATGTGGCTGCTTGGTAGGTTCCTCTCCTTTACTGATTATGAATCCTCAGATCCCTGAACACCACCTAGTAAGGTCAACCATGATATATTGCATTTGTTCGGGAAATCTAGGTACATTTTAAGTATGGTTAGTTGAAGGGGTAGGATGGGGGATAACTAAAAACAAAGACGTTCCCATTACAGAGATCTGTTAATTATTGACTGGCTACTACATGGCCTTAGAATACATTGGTTTTTAATGCTATGACAAGTCGAGTTCAGCTGGGTTACAAGCCTGAAAAAAATCTAAAGATATTAGAATGAGCTGAAACTTTGCAGTATGTCAGGTCAACAGTTAAAAAGTAAACAACATCAAGTACAGTACATACAAACAATAAATGACAATAATGCAATTTTTATTCAATGTCAATGCTTGTTTTTGTGCTAAAGTCACTGCTTTTATCGCCTTTGCCATTCTCCCAGCACAGATCAGCCACAGAAATCTGTGATGACAAATTCTCTTTGTTTTTATCTAGCAGGCTTTTCTTTTCGTTAACGGCTATAGATCAGAATACCAACTTTCTGTTATGCAAACATGTAGGCTAGGTTTTTATATGCTGTTTGCAGTATTATATCAGTCAACATCCCTAGGTCCCTATGTCTTACGGCATATTGGGGGATGAGGAAAACTCTGATTTTGGAAGAATAAGAAGTAAGAAAAGTAAATTAGGTCTTTCTTGACAGTGTTGCAGAGTACTTCTTGTCACAGGAATAGAAGCTATGTGATCTTTAGGTAAATAAGAATAGAGACACCACAACCAACAACTAGAAAAAAGTACATTTAAAGTAGAACTAAAAGCAAAACTTTTTTTTTGCATATACAGTACACTATATTGTCAAAAGTATTGTGACACCTGCCTTTGCACGCACATTAATTTGAATGGCATTCCAGTCTTAGTCCGTAGGGTTCAATATTGAGTTGGCCTACCCTTTGCAGCTATAAAAGCTTCAACTCTTCTGGCTGTCCACAAGGTTTAGGAGTGTGTCTATGGGAATGTTTGACCATTTTTCCAGAAGCATATTTGAGAGGTCAGGCACTGATGAGGATGAGAAGGCCTGGCTCGCAGTCTCCGCTCTAATTTATTGGGTTGAAATCAGGATTCTGTGCAGGCCAGTTAAGTTCCTCTATCCCAAACTCGCTCATCCATGTCTTTATGGGCCTTGCTCTGTGTACTGGTGCGTAGGAAGGGGCCATCCCTAAAAAGTTGGGAGCATAAATTTGTCTAAAACGTCTTGATATGCTGACGCTTTATGACTTCCCTTCACTGAAACTAATGCTGCGTACACACGATCATTTTCCGGGTTGAAAAAAATGAAGTTTTTTTTAATGTCATTAAAAACGATCGTGTGTGGGCTTCAGAGCATTTTTCGGGTTCTGAAAAACAGGCAAAATTATTTTTTTCGGGTTGTAAAAAATGGTCGTGTGTGGGCTTTAACGACATGAAAAATCCGCACATGCTCAGAAGCAAGTTATGAGACGTGAGCGCTCGTTCTTGTAAAACTACCGTTCGTAATCGAGTGAGCACATTCATAACACTGTACCAGACAGAAAAGCATCAATCGTCTTTTACTAACACGAAATCAGCTAAAGCAGCCCAAAGGGTGGCGTTATCCGAATGAAACTTTCCCTTTATAGTGCCGTTGTATGTGTTGTACGTCACCGCGTTTTGCTAGAGCATTTTTTTTTCATGATCGTGTGTAGGCAAGGCCGTTTTAATGATCTAGAGCCTGAAAAACATAGTTTTTTACAACTCGAAAAATGATCGTGTGTACGCGGCATAATGGGCAAAGCACAACCCCTAAAAAACAATCTCACACCACAACCACCCTCCACAAAATGATTTGGACCAGTGCACAAAAAAAGTTCATAAAGACATTGATGAGCAAGTTTGGGGTGGAGGAAATTGACTACCCTGCATAGAATCCTGGCCTCAACCCTACAGAACACCTTTGGGATGAATTAGAGCTGAGACTGCGAGCCAGGCCTTCTCGTTCACTTCAGTGCCTGACCTTACAAATGCACTTCTGGAAGAATGGTCAAACATTCCCATAGACACACTCCACCTTGTGGACAGTCTTCCCAGAGAAGTTGAAGCTGTCATAGCTGCAAATGGTGGGCCAACTCAATATTAAACCCTACGGACTAAAACTGGGATGCCATTAAAGTTCATGTGCGTGTAAAGGCAGGTGTCTTAATACTTTTGGTAATATAGTGTATATAGGAAATCCCCCCTGTCAAATGTTTTACCATCAGTGTCCTATTGTGGAGATTTCTCTTAACTCCTGTCCCAAAGCCAAACAGAAAGTGACAGCAAATCCCTCTAAAATGAGGAAATCACTGGTTGTCCCCAGGGTCACCAGAACTAGTGTCTTCATTAGATTCCTGTTCTGGGGACAACCCAAAATTTGGGATTTTCTTTTACTTAAAATTTCGGTGATAAAGATAAACATAAGAAACAAAAAGGTAAATTGCCCTATCAGGGGCACAGACAGAAATAAAAACCTGACTGGAGTTTGAATTCCTCTCCACTTGATTCAAAAGTAAAAAAAAAAAGTGTTCTGTACACTTTATATGAGGAAAGGGGAAAAATAGCACTGGACCCCTAAGGTTATCCTATTAGTATAAACAAATAGCCAGTCCCCCTACCTATACCTAGCCTTTGCAGCAAGTAGCAAATGTCAAACAAAACAAAAGAAAGTTCCCAGCTCAACTTACAGACCAGCCTGCAACCAACCAAACTATCCTGTCTAAGAGTATGCGTTAAAAACAGGGGTTTAGTTTGCACACATTTTCAAAAACATGCATAAGCTGCAGAGGCACTTCACGGCACCACAGTATTATCTGCAGTCTTAACTCTAAATTTTGACTGTCTCCATAGCAGAAGCACATGTATTATAATGAATAGACAGATGAGCCTGGAGGGAACCCACCCCTCCTTAAAAGGCACTAGGGCACACTGGATACCCAGCATATAGCACAATGGCAGCAAAGGTGTTCAGTGCATCCCCTCACCAGTATCCTATTGGTATTGCTATCCTAAGGTATTGATGTTGACATAAGTGATCTGGTTCCTAGGCAGGCAGCTTCTACACCCCAGAGAATCTCCACGATCTCCTGGGCTTTTAGTGTAATGTAACATAAATGTAAATTAAAGTACCACACCACTGCCAAAAGGTCCAAATACAACTTTATTCTCATAAAAGTCTTGAGGACAATCCAAAGAGTACACGTTTCAGGAGTCCAAAAATGCCCTCTTCGTTAGGACGTGAGACTGAAAACAATGTGAAAGTACTAGAAGTGAACTTGAACTTTAAAGGGGTTGTCAAGGTTAGTTTTTTTTCACCTTAATGCATCCTATGCATCCTACGTCTTGTCAGCAAGACCCCTGAAACATGTTAGCTACTCCTTGTATTGGACCTTTTGGCAGTGGTGTGGTACTTCCGTTGGACACAATATCACAATATATATTTATAATCTCTTTCAGTTTTAAATGCATAGGGCGGAACTTCAAGCTTAATGATGAACCTCTAGCTGATGTCATATTCGGAACCAAAGTGCGCGGTGGCCATCTTTGGAGAGAGAGCTTTCTGAATTTCTAAGGGTAAATTACAGTTTTATGTTATGTAAATGCAATTTTACCTAATTTTCAACTGAATAAACATTCTGTCACTATGTGGGGTTCCACTTTCTTCTGTATATAATATCTAGAACAGGCTTTGGGCCATGATCTTGGGGGCGTTGGTTTCTCCATATTAAGGAGCTGGAGGAATATCAATTGGTAACATTAGAGCTGCACTATACTGGTCTTGTATATATCTGCCATTTTTTTTACTTGTTAACACAAGGGGTCAAAATCATCTGGTGAGTGAGGTGTTGAAAACTTGTGGTTTATCTTTCCCTGGAGGATCACTATGTTGGAGCACTCTTTTACGGAGAACTACAGTCACTATTTTATTGGATTTTTTCACAATACACAGACACTTATGAGTGGACTGTTTATATATTTTTCCATGTATATATTTTTAGGGCGGTTATTTATATTTGGTGCTCTGAGTAATTGGCTGGGAAAAATAGAAACCAGGGTATTCTCAGGAATCCATTTGTCATATTTCTATCCTCACAGCGCGGGTTTCTACCTAGCTATGCACATACACATACAGAGAACCCAGCAATGGCCACTGGTCTTACATTGTTCATTATGACATTAGTGAGAGAGGGGCATTGACAAGGCTAGTTGAGGATCTTTAGGAGTAGCAGTTGTCACAAGCAAAACCATTAGGAACAAAGACAGTGGGACCAGGGCCGATTCTAGGGTCACAGGCTCCTGGGTGCAGAAATATTTCTGGCGCCCCCACATGGGCGTGGTTATTTTACTAACCCCTCCCCTGTACAAATGTTTATATGGCAATGACTCAACCGCAGAGATGCTCCCCCATGAAGTCGTCATTAGCCTGGGATCCTTACATGATCAGTTAACAATAAACAAAATACAGGAAGAGAAGCAGAGAACTTAATTGGGACCTGGAGGGGGGTCTTTCTGATGGACACAGAGAGGGCTTCTGTTAGAGAGTCTGTTAGAAAGAAACCCCAGACATATTACAGAAATGATCCAGGAAATGGTCAGAGACTGCAGACATAGTACAGGAGATGGTAAGAGACAGCAGACTTAGTACAGGAGATGGTCAGAGACTGCAGACATAAAACAGGAGATGGTCAGAGACTGCAGACACAGTACAGGAGATGATCAGAGACTGCAGACACAGTACATGAGATGATCAGAGACTGCAGACATAGTAAAGGAGATGGTCAGAGACTACAGACATAGTACAGGAGATGGTCAGAGACACATCAGTTCCCGACAGAGATATACCTTTGCTCAGAACACTAGTTCTGGACGGACACAAACAAGGAGAGAAGGAGAACTCTGCCACTTCGGCCCTGTGCACCCTGCCTAGGATCGGCCCTGAGTGGGACCATTAATTAGGGTACGTATTACTCTGTGTTGCATCATGCCATAAAAAATAAGCAACGTATTCTTCATCTGCTAGGGTGGGTAAATATATATATATATATATATATATATATATATATATATTTCTAGCATTGCCTGAAATTAGGCTTTATGTCAATGTGGGGGGAGGAGGTGGTGTGTTGTACACACTAATGGCTTCAGCGTATGTGGAAGAATGTAGTCACCCTACAAGAATTTCTAACCATTTGACTATTATCCCCAAGCTGAGATTCATAGGAAGATATTTAGGCATGTTTCCCTTGTGTGCTAGATCTTGATCTGGCACTCCATTTATTATAATAATAATAAAAAAAACACACAGATAAGAAATGTGCAAATAGCCAGCAATTAATTTGTTACATTAGACAACACAAAGCAAATCCCTAACAACTAGTCAGATATTAGCATTTGTTAGTCATATGCTGAGCTGATTTATTCAATTCTGGTTAGATGATCTGGGTTAAAGAAAACCACTGTGATTTGTACCATCCTAAGAGATAATTTAATAATCAAATAATTATTGCTCACTTCTTCTAGTTAAACCAATGTTTACAAAGAATCCTGCACTGAACAAAACTCACTATAGTTTCTTGTGGCAACGATCTTATACCCTTTAAATTGGTTGTAAACCCCATTCATGAAATTCAACCTAAGCACATATATTTGAAGTGTTTACTTATCACTCTCCAAATCTCTTAGTGTGGTTTATCTCTGGTGCTTTGCTCCTCTGGTATCAGCAGAGTCACTTCTGACAAGTTCTCCGACACATGAGATAATAGGTGCTTAAAATTTGTGTTGGGAAGGGAGATTAGAAGAGAGCTTGTCTTCAGATTACAGCTCTGCAAGTTCCTTCCTTCCTCTGCCTATGTGGAGGGGGGGGGGGGTATGCCTTTATCCCGATCAGCTCTCACACAGTGTAAGCCCAGACTCCCCACCCCCTGCTGAAAGAGGGAGAAAGATTTGTAACACGATGTGCACTTTTCAAAGAGTGTAGAAAGCTGGAGACAGCAGATATACAAGTAAAACTTATGTAGGATGATTTGTTTCATCTCTGTGTATCATCTGAGGCTATTCACGTCGCTGGGTATAGGAGAGGGTTTACAACCATTTTAATGATGAAGCTGTCTGATTTGCCAATATGCTTAGCATATCTCCTAAAGCATACATCTAGGATAGTTGGCTATCTATGGCTACCATAACTTAGATGAGTATCAGTGAGAGCCATGCTAATTATGTGCCCAGCCCTTGCAATACTATGGGGGTGATTTACTGAAACTAGAGAGTGAAAAATCTGGTGCAACTCTGCATAGAAACCAATCAGGTTTTTTTTTCCCATCAAAGCTTAATTGAACAAGCTGAAGTTAGAAGCTGATTGGCTACCATGCACAGCTGCATTGGATTTTGCACTCTCTAGTTTTAGTAAATCTCCCCCAGTGTGTTTTTTTATTTTTGTCACATAAATTACAGAGTAACCCATGAAGTATTTCTTTCACTAAGAGCAGTTTATGTTTTTATCAAAATTGGATTTGGAGTTCACCATGGGGCTAGTGTTTATCAGAGGTCTTCTTTAAGCTTAGCTATGTTAGATATATTTTAGCATCTTCCCAGCTAAAAAATCAGCAAGCACAACCACTTGCTATATTTTTATCACAGAACATGTTCATTATGATGCATTTCATATTCACTATGCTTTACCTAAGAATTACTTTTTAACATGTTGTAATATAACAATACATCTACTCCATGTAACAGTAATTACCTATGTGGCATTTCATTAACGCCTATGCTTTCTAGTGCCAGTGAACAACACCTTTTCCTGGAAAAATATAGATCCCTGGGACTAATGCAACATACTGTAATTCCAATTTAATTTCCTTCTTACTAGATAAAAAAGAAGATGCAATGGATTTACATGAATCCTGGTTTGTATCAAAACCCTATCCACCGTTTGACTTCTCATAGAAAGCTAATACATCAACAGTTTCACTGATCTCTACCTAATTCTTTTACCCACTTCTCTCCCAGAGATTCAAACCCAAAGGTTATAGAGGTATCTCGGCTTCACCCAAATTATTATTTCTATTTGTTTTCTAGATAATGATTTTCATAAGGAAAGAAAATAAAAAAATGCATATTGCTGGGATTTTTTAATATGGGATTTATGCAGAGTATTTTACCCCAAAATATAATTCACAAATCCTTCTAACTACAAGGATACTTCATGTAGCAATGTTTTAAAATCTTACTTGGATAAATAGTTAAAGGACAACTATGCTTGTTTTAATAACAAATCAAAGGGAATCAGTGCCGGTTCACACAGGGGCAACACGACTTCCAGCATGACTTTGGGAGGCAACTTGGACACGACTTGAGTATGAATCATCAGGCAACTTACAAGGCAACTTCAAGTTGCCTCCAGGACAGTACAAGGCAACTTCAAGTCGCCTTCAGGACAGGAGGCTTTCCAGTGGCCAATGAAACAACAATCAGCTCTGTGGGGGGGAGGGGTTTGCCTGAGAAATGTATGTTATCTTTGTGTATTGTTGTTTCAGTTAAGACAGTGATCCGACTTCTGAGGCGACTTCCATTGAAATCAATGGGTACAAGTTGCCTACAAGTCGCCTAGAAGTCGAATTGAAGTAGTACAGGAACCTTTTCTGAAGTCGGAGCGACTTCAGTAGTGTACATTAAGACGGCTACCATTCACTTCCATTAATTTTCTCAACCACACGACTTGAGACGACTTGGGGCGACTTCAAGTCGGATCCCAGGTCGCCCCAGTGTGAACCGGCTCTAAGAGCCCATTCACACAGGGACGACTTTGGATCCGACTTCAAGTCGCCCCAAGTCGCCCCTAGTCGCGCTGCATGAGAAAATCAATGTAAGTGAATGGAGCCGTCTTCAAAAAAGGTTCCTGTACTACTTCAATCAGACTTCTAGGCGACTTGTAGGCAACTTGTACCCATTGATTTCAATGAAAGGCGCCTCAGAAGTCGGATCACTGTCTTAACTGAAGCAACAATACAGGAAGATAACATACATTTCTCAGGCAAACCCCTCCCTCCCACAGATCTGATTGTTGTTGATTGGCCACTGAAAGTTGCATTGTACTGTCCTGGAGGCAACTTGAAGTTGTCTGATGATTCATACTCAAGTCGTGACCAAGTTGCCTCCCAAAGTCGTGCTGGAAGTCGTGTTGCCCCTGTATGAATGGGCTCTAAATATAACAAAATAACAATTCCACCTAAATTATTTTCTATTAGAGAGAAGCCATTATCCCAAAACAATTTTAATAATAAAAAAAACATTATACCCTGTATTTTTTCTACATTATACACTACAATAGTTATATCTGTTTTAAAGCCTTTGGGGATAGACAGAGAGACAATTAACCACAGAGTCTTTTTTGTTTTGTTTTTTCTTTTAACTTAATGTGCTTACAGTGCAATTTTCAGTATCTTTACAAGTCTGCAAATTACTTTATATACAGTAGCAAAAGCTCTTTTTTTTTTTAAAAAAAACTGTACCATTTATCATATAAAAGCAGCCCTTTAACTCCAGACAGGTGACTTTGTCTAGGCTGAGATGATGTCATCAGTCTGCTGCAGACAGGAAGCAGCATTCACTAATGCCCGGTACACACGATCGGATATCTGATGGAATCTAATCGGATGGATTTTTTCGTCGGATATCCGATGAAGCTGACTTTCATCAGTCTTGCCTACACACCATCAGTTAAAAATCTGATCGTGCCAAAATGCGGTGACGTACAACAATACGACGAGCCGAAAAAAAAATTAAGTTCAATGCTTCCGAGCATGTGTCGACTTGATTCTGAGCATGCATGGATTTTTGACCGATGGAGTTCCATACAGACGATCACATTTTTTTTTTATCCATAGGAAAAATTTAAAACATGTTCTATTTTTTACACCAATGGGAATAAAACCGATGGGGCCCACACACAATCGGTTTGTCCGATGAAAACAGTCCATCGGTCTGTTTTCAGCAGACAAACCGATCGTGTGTATGCGACTTAAGTCTCCTTTCCCAGTGATGAGACTAGAACATTGTAATTTTATAGCAAGTCACAAGGTGACAGGCTGTAGTGGGGCTGATCTGTCAGGATTTACATGATAGTGTCATCTCTCAGCCCCCATATCACCCAGCATCTGAGACCAGGATATGGAAATTGACATTAAATGATTCCTAAACAAATATGGTGATGTCCTTCTCTACAGTAAAGCTGAACTAAAATATACTTGTAAAGTTACACCTACATAATACTTAGTAGACATGTACTTAATGAAAAAAAAGTATATTCAATGCTAGAACCACTTTAACTAAGAAAGAATAGCATACGAAGACTGCAAGGACGTTCGTTTTTGCTAATTATCTGGCACTTAGGTCATAGAAGCTTTATCTTTTATATTAAGTGTTTAAGCTTTGCTAGAAATTTTACAGGGATAGTGATATTTGATCATTTCTAGTGGTCTTTTTTACTGTTTAGAGATACTTCCGTAGGGTGGAAAATGTGTATTAGACTGACTACTAGTTTGGGGTTAATTTCTCTGCATCCCTTTATGGTCATTTACAGTTTATGCCCAGCCAAAACTTTTTTAATATATATATAGATATATAGATAGATATATCTCACTGTGTCCCCGCTGCAGACTTTCCCTCACTCTCTGTCACCAAGATAGCAAGCAAGGGTAAATCTCTCAAACAGAGCCCCAGATAGCAGTTAAAACTAACAGCAGTTTAATCCTTTTCCTTTGGCTTGACATACATTTCAAAAGTTTATTTTTAATATATCTTACCTACACTTAGGCAAGAATTACCACATTGTGAAGCAGAACCCTTCTATTTAAACCTTAGTAGAAGTGAACAGGGCCGGTGCTAGGCAATATGGCGCCCTAGGCAAGACCAGCTATGTGCGCCCCCCCAAAAAAAAGAATGTCCCTCCTTGGTGTCACTGAAATAAAAATGTCCCTTCATTTGTGGTTTCACTGGAAGGATGAACGTCCTTCTGTCTGTGTTGTCAAGCGAAAAATTGTCCCTAGGTCCATCATATGTTTTGTGCACCAGTAAGTGGGGTGGTAGGAAACTGGCAGGGGGGATGAAGATGACAGGGGGTATGTTGGTAGGAAGTTGACAGGGAGGATGAAGATTACAGGGGTGGGTGGTAGGAAGATCACAGGAAGGATGGAGATGACAGGGGTGAGTGGTAGGAAGCTGACAGGGGTGGGTGGTAGGAAGCTGACAGGGGTGGGTGGTAGGAAGCTGACAGGGAGGATGGAGATGACAGGGGTGGGTGGTAGGAAGCTGACAGGGGTGGGTGGTAGGAAGCTGACAGGGAGGATGGAGATGACAGGGGTGGGTGGTAGGGAGATGACAGGGAGAGTGGAGATGACAGGGGTGGGTGGTAGGAAGCTGACAGGGGTGGGTGGTAGGGAGATGAAAGGGAGGATGGAGATGACAGGGGTGAGTGGTAGGAAGCTGACAGGGGTGGGTGGTAGGAAGCTGACAGGGGTGGGTGGTAGGAAGCTGACAGGGGGGGTGGTAGGAAGCTGACAGGGGTGGGTGGGTAGGGAGATGACAGGGAGGATGGAGATGACAGGGGTGGGTGGTAGGAAGCTGACAGGGGTGGGTGGTAGGAAGCTGACAGGGGTGGGTGGTAGGAAGCTGACAGGGGTGGGTGGATAGGGAGATGACAGGGAGGATGGAGATGACAGGGATGGGTGGTAGGGAGGTGACAGGGAGGATGGAGATGACAGGGTGGGTGGTAGGGAGGTGACAGGGAGGATGGAGATGACAGGGGTGGGTGGTAGGAAGCTGACAGGGGTGGGTGGTAGTGAGGTGACAGGGAGGATGGAGATGACAGGGGTGGGTGGTAGGGAGTTGACAGGGAGGATGGAGATGACAGGGGTGGGTGGTAGGGAGATGAAAGGGAGGATGGAGATGACAGGGGTGGGTGGTAGGAAGGTGAAAGGGAGGATGAAGATGACAGGGGTGGGTGGTAGGGAGGTGACAGGGAGGATGAAGATGACAGGGGTGGGTGGTAGGGAGGTGACAGGGAGGATGGAGATGACAGGAGTAGGTGGTAGGGAGGTGACAGGGAGGATGGAGATGACAAGGGTGGGTGGTAGGGAGATGACAGGGGGTGATAAAATGTATGACAGGCCTTGGAGGTAGGGTGGTGGGATGCCAGGAACAGGGGGATGATGAGGAGCATGATGACAGGGGACAGTAGGTGGCATAGCATTAGGTCTGTGTGTGAGGTCAGCAGGGATGTTCGGGGCCCCCTCGATCAGGCAGTGACATCACAGGAAGGATGCTGTCAGTGTCGGGCAGTGGACTGTCATTCACAGTACCTCTCCGATGATCGCTGCCTTGGCAGGTCTTCCACACTACGGCCGTCCATCCAGGAGAGGAGGTCAAGGAGCTGCTCAGCGGCGGCAGTCATTATTCGCGCTCTGCACATGGTAGGAGATCCGCAGAGTGCGGGAGAAGGGGGAGGAGCCGGGGGAGGGGGAGCACATGGATCCACCCACTGACTGGATGATCGAGGCTGTGCCAAGCTCCCAGCGCCTCCTCTCCCTCCACAGGACTGTGCAGCGGTAAGGACTACTACTGTCTGTCACACATTGAGGGAACCAGCGGCCGTGGCTGCGCTCTAGGCGGCAGTGCGCTCTAGGCGGCTGCCTAATTCGCCTAGTGGTAGCGCCGGACCTGTAAGTGAATCAGTGACAATTACATTTCATACAGTGCCTTACAAAAGTATTCACCCCCCTTTTGTGTTTTGTTGCCTCACAACCTGGAATTAACATTTCTTTTTAATTTGTTATTGTGAATCAAACATCAAAATAGGACAAAATAACAGAAAAAGTCAATGTGCATAACTATTCACCCCCCTAATGTCAATACTTTGTAGAGCCACCTTTTGCGGCTATCACAGCTCCAAGTCGCTTTGGATAAATCTCCATGAGCTTGCCACATCTTATCAGTGGGATTTTAGCCCATTCCTCCTTGAAAAACTGCTCCAGCTCCTTCAAGTTGGATAGTCTGCACTTGTGAACAGCAATCTTTTATGCCCTGTACACACGATCGGTTCATCCGATGAAAACGGTCCGATTGGATTTTTTTTATCAGATATCCGATGAAGCTGACTTTCATCAGTCTTGCCTACACACCAGAAAGGGGTATAACAGGCATGTAAGACAGGCTGAGATCAGGTGTCACTGGGGTCCGATGTTGTCCAGCGGTCTGTATACGATGGAATCAGCTGTAGATGACAAGGTGACAGCAGATGGAACAGCCAGGCAAGGAGACGGGGGCTGGCGCACCGAAAATGACGTAGCGTGGTGACGTGGTGTGGCTAGCAGACAGGGACCAATGGGATGACTCGTTTCACAGCATCAGCTGCTTCTTCAGATTCTTGATGCCCAATCGAGGAGGACGTCATGGATCTGAAGAAGCAGCTGATGCTGTGAAACGCGTCATCCCATTGGTCCCTGTCTGCTAGCCACACCACATCACCGCGCTACGTCACTTCCGGTGCGCCGGCCCCCTGTTTGCGGTCCATCCTGAGATGCACGCCGCTCTGTATGGCGCCTTAGTACGGATTATCGTCTCCTCGCCTGGCTGTTCCGTCTGCTGTCACCTTGTCATCTACAGCTGATTCCATCGTATGCCGACCGCTGGACAACATCGGACCCCAGTGACACCTGATCTCAGCCTGTCTTACATGCCTGTTATCCCCCTATATTTGTGAGTAGCCATTTGGCTGTGTGTGTTGTATTTTATCTATTAAAACATACTTACTGCACTTAGATCTGGCGCATCCCTGTTTTTTCTTGTTTACCAATTTCAGAGCCAGCTTCTGCTTTCTGGGACTGCTGCCACCAAGTGCTATTTTGGACTCTGTTATGAACTATTATATGAACTAGCCACGTCCTTACTCATGATAATGTAATTAGGTCTATGGTCACTGCTGTCTGTTACCTACCTTCCCTTGCGCCATCTGACAATATTTTTTTATTTTGCCTACACACCATCAGTTAAAAAAACGATCATGTCAGAACGTGGTCACGTAAAACACAACGACGTGCTGAGAAAAAAGTTCAATGCTTCCAAGCATGCGTCGACTTGATTCTGAGCATGCGTAGATTTTTAACCGATGGACTTGCCCACTGACGATTGTTTTTTTCTATCGTTTTTTTTAACCACCAGATAATTTTAAAACAAGTTCCTAGTTTTTTCACCGATGGATAAAAAAACGATGGGGCCCACACACGATCGGTTTGTCTGATGAAAACGGTCCATCAGACCGTTTTCATCAGAAGAACCGATCGTGTGTACGCGACATAAGTCTGACCACAGATTTTCTATTGGATAGAGGTCTGAGCTTTCACTAGGTCATTCCAACACATTTACATGTCGTTTCCCCTTAAACCACTCAAGTGTTGCTTTAGCAGTGTGTTTGGGGTCATTGTCCTGCTGGAAGGTGAACCTCTGTCCTAGCCTCAAATCACACACAGAGTGGTACAGTTTTTGCTCAAGAATAACCCTGTATTTAGCATCATCCATCATTCCCTCAACTCTGACTAGTTTCCCAGTCCCGACTGCTGAAAAAAAAAACCACAGCATGATGCTGCCACCACCATGTTTCACTGTGGGGATGGTGTTCTGTGGGTGATGTAATGTGTTTGATTTGAGCCAGACATAGCGTTTTCTTTCATGGCCAAAAAGTTACATTTTAGTCTCATCAGACCAGAGCACCTTCCTCCATACATTTTGGGAGTCTCTCACATGCCTTTTCGCAAACTCAAAACGTGCCATTTAGTTTTTTGCTGAAAGTAATGGCTTTCATATGGCCAATCTGCCATAAAGCTAAACTCTATGGAGCATGCGGCTTATTGTCGTCCTATGTACACATACTCCAGTCTGAATGAATGAATGACTTGTATAGCGCTACACATGCGAACTGAATCGCCTCTAGGCGCTTTTTCCAGCCAGTGTCTGCTTGGCTGGTGCGGTCATTTTACCCCGTAGGATTTCGACACGCTGGGACACACAGTCATACACACAGATACACATATATATACTGGGACACATTTTTGGACAAGATCCAGCATGTCTTTGGAGTGTGGGAGGAAACCGGAGTACCCGGAGGAAACCCACACAGGTACAGGGAGAACATGCAAACTCCAGGCAGATAGTGTCGTGGTCAGGATTCGAACCAGCGACCCTTTTGCTGCTAGGTGAAAGTGCTACTCACTACACCACTGTGCTGCCTTGTCTCTGTTGTGGAACTCTGCAGTTCCTCCAGGGTTATCTTAGGCCTCTGTTTTGCCTCTCTGATTAAGCCCTCCTTACCCATTCCATGAGTTTTGGTGTGTGGCTGTCTCTTAGCAGGTTTGCTGTTGTTCTTTCCATTTGGTTATGATAGATTTGATGGTGCTCCTAGGGATCATCAAAGATTTGGATATTTTTTTTTATAACCTAACCCTGACTTGGACTACTCAACAACATTGCCCTTTACTTGTTTGGAGAGTTCCTTGGTCTTCATGGCAGTATTTGGTTAGTGGTGCCTCTTGCTTAGGTGTTGCAGCCTCTGGGGCCTTTAAAAAAAGTGTGTATATGTAATGACAGATCATGTGACACTTATATTGCACACAGGTGGACATCATTTCACGAATTATGTAACTTCTGAAGGTAATTGCACCAGAGCTTTTGATGGCTTTAAAAAAAAAGGGGTGAATACATACGCACATGTCAATTATCAGTTTTTTATTTCTGAAACATAGTTTTATGTATATATTTTTCAAATTTTACTTCCCAAACTTAGACTGTTGTGTTCTGATCCATCACATATAATTCAGATTAAAAAAACATTGAACTAAAGGCTATAATGTAACAAAATAGGTAAAAAGCCAAGGGGGTGAATACTTTTGCAAGGCACTGTATGTACATTTTCTTACACTAAGACGGGATTTACACACACTTGTGAATCTATACAAAATTTCACTGATTGGACCTCCATGCATTTTAATTGAACACCCCTGCTTTAGAAAATACAGCGGTGTAACAATGGCCAGCAGCAGAACAGCTTTTAACAGGGAAAATAGTCCTAATTGGTGTATACCTAACTTTTATTTATTTTTATGGCAATAGGGTGGTGTGATGAATGTAAGTGATATTATGTGAGGTGGTTTAGGTGTACGTTGTTCTTTTTTGTCAACACAACACCAAAGTATTCTCCCAAAGGAAACTATAATCTTCTCTTCTTCGCATTCTGATAATGCGCATTGGCGTAGGCTTATTCCATTGTTGTCACCATTTAAAAAGACACACAAACAATACCAAGCACTCACAGTGTGTGCTAGATAAATAGGAATTTGTGTAGTAAAGGGACTCAAGGGAGCAGCTATGAGCCAAACAGAGAAAAGAGTCTTGAATGCTCACAAGTCTTTATCTTTTATGGTAAAGTTCAAAGGGGAGTCCACAGGTGTAGGGCTCACATAGGGGGATAAACAATTTGTGGGTACAGGATTGGAATAGGAGACAATGCACAATCCGCATCTTCAGAGCATATCAGATTAGGGATGGATCTGTAATTGCAGTACAGGATTAGTAAAATATCATGACATTTGTTTGTAAACAATATCCACACTTACATTTAAAAACAGAGATGTGCAGCTTCGAGCATTCAAAAAAGGCCTGTTAAAAAAGCAATAGCAGTCAGTAACAATTAGGAAATATGTCCTGTGAAAAAAACACATGCTGCCTGTTATCACTGTTGTGCACATGGATATAGACAGGCTTTTAAAACGCTGAAGGACACCAGCAGCATTATAATTCCTTCCCTTCCTGACCACTCACAATTGTTTACAGCATTTTGATACCTGCTGGACATTCAGTAATGCCGCATACACACGACCGTTATTCATGTCATGCAAAAAACAACGTTTTTCTCGACTTGATTTGTCGTGATTCCTCTCAAGCCTGCCTTGCATACAGACGTTCGGGAAAAAAAATGCTCAAGCGAAGCGCGGTGACGTACAACATGTACGACGGCACTATAAAGGGGAAGTTCCTTTCGAATGGCGCCACCCTTTGGGCTGCTTTTGCTAATTTCCCCATCTCATAACTTGCTTCTGAGAATGCACGTTTTTTCCCCCTCGTAAAAGCGTACACATGACTGTTTTTCAAGAACGATCTGAAAAACGTTTTTTTTAGCCCATTCTTCTCCTCGAGAAAAATGCTCTGGAGCATACACAAGACTGTTTTTCACGACCAATTTAAAAAATTGCATTTTTCTCGTCATGAAAAACGGTCGTGTGTACGCGGCATTATGGTTTACTCAAGAGACCAGCCAGTGCCTCCAAGTCCTACACTAATCTGTACTAATGAACTCAGTAACATTTCCAATGCTTTCTCTGTCACAGCTAAGCACATTGTCATTGCTGGGAAATTAAAAATATCCATTTGAAGATATAATATAATGCTATAAGTATGTAATGATCAATTTTATTAAAATAAAAGAGGAATGAGAGAGAAATTATATTAGTCTGGATGTTTGTAAAGAAACCAAGGTGTCTAGAGTTTTGTTTATAATGCAAATAACCTTTCTCTGTTCCGAACAAACTGGTGCTTGTCAGACCATGTGCAACAGGGCGTTCTATAGATACACCTGGTAGGATGTCTACAGAAGTTTCTGCAGGCACCACTAGAAGTCACTGTTTGCTCTCTTTTTTCCTTTGTGCCAATCTGTAAGGCTTTGTTTATGAATCCTCCTGACCAAGGGTTGAGGTTACATGAAGACTTGGTGGGAGAGGTCAAGGGGTCTCACCCAGGAAGCAGAACACAAGGCAGCAGAATCAATACTGTATGTGAGGGGTGAGTGCAGAGGCTTTACCCCATTTGGGAGCACCCTTCTTTCAGTATGGGCAAAGCAGAAAGCCCCAACGACTTTCTGTGGAGGAACATTTCTTGGGAGCAGTTACAGAGAGCACAAAGATGTAGCCACCAAAGGGACACATGCAGTAGGATAAAGGTAGGCCTTAGGTTTGTAGTCAGAGAAAAAGTGGGAAAAGTGATCCACTTTCAGAACTTACTGTGGAAAATTATCTTGACCAGTGCAGCACCCCTGCTAATACGCATGTTGTCCTGACCGTTAGAACGATATGTGTAAGAACTGAACATTCATTTTTAAAGTTTGCCATATTTTGTTATACATTGTTTTACTATAATTGTGAACTGTAACTGAAGAAGCTAAATTGTAGTTTTATTTGTACATAGTTACCAATTCTAGCAAAGCATTGAAAGCAAGAAATGTCTGGTTAACTAAACTCTCACCGTCAACATTGACTATTTTCATCCTTATGTCGCTAGCTTTAGAAAATCGATAGGAAGATACGGTTGTGCTCATTTCTTGGATATCTTTTTATATCCCTTTCCTGTTTTATACAGTTCAACTATCTTTTCCCGCAGATTCTTTGACAATTGTTTTGCTTTTACCATGACTCAGAATCCAGAAACGTCAGTGCAGCATTGGATGAAAGATGCAAGGGTTTGGGTTTGTCAGGAGTCCAGAAACTCATTAACCTTTTATAAACACACACTAATTACAAGCAAACCAATCACAGGTTAAGATGGTTACCTTTAGGGTGCTTTCACACTGGGGAGGGGGCGGCGTCGGCGGTAAAGCGCAGCTATTCAGCCACTAGCGGGGCGCTTTTAACCCCCTCTATCGGCCGAAAAAGGGCTAAAATCACCTGCAAAACACTGCTGCAGCGGCGCTTTTCCAGCAGGTTCGGCCAGGCTGCCCATTCATTTCAATGGGCAGGAGCAGTGGAGGAGCCGTGTATACACGGCTCCTTCACCGCTCCAACGATGCTGCTTGCAGGAGTTTTTTTAATGTCCTGCCAGCGGGCTTTCACACTGGGACTGCAGGGGACTGCAGGGGAGCCATTTTTCAGGAGCTTTACAGACACTGGCCCGGATTCAGAAAAGACTTACGATGACATATCTCCAGATACGCCGTCGTAAGTCCAAATGAGGGCCGTCGTATCTATGCGCTGATTCATATAGGCAGTTACGCCTGAATTTGGCCAAGATACGACGTCTCTTACGCCGTCGTATCTTGGGTGCATATTTACGCTGGCCGATAGGGGCGCTTCCGTAGATTTACGCATTGAATATGCAAATGACCTAGATACGCCGATTCAGAAACGTACTTGCGCCCGTCGGATTTAGCTACGTCGTTTACGTAAGGCGTCGGTCCGGCGTAACTTTACCCCTCATAAAGCAGGGGTAAGTCATGTTAAGGTATGGACGTCAGAAACGTCGGAACAGCATCGTATTTTACGTCGTTTGCGTAAGTCGTGCGTGAATGGGGCTGGGCGTATGTTACGTTCACGTCGACAAAACATTGAGCCGACGTATCTTAGGGAGTATTTGCGACGTGACTCTGAGCATGCATGCGCATGCGCCGTTCGATCGGCCATGCATTTACATGGGGTCCCGTTTCATTACAATACAACACGTCCACTGCCTTGCTACTTTGAATTACGCGGGCTTATGCCGGCCCATTTACGATATGCCGACGTAACTTTGGAAACAAGTGCTTTCTGAATACAGTACTTGCCTCTCAATGTTACGTCGGCGTAGCGCATAGGAGATGCGTTACGCCTGCTCAAAGATACGACAATGTATCTGAATCGCGGCCACTATTTTTAACCCAAAAGCACCTGAAAGAAGCCCCAGTGAAAGGGGTCTAAATAGCTCTGTTATCATTCATATTCTCTGAAAAATGGCCAAGAAATCATAAATTCTGTCAGGGTATGTAAACGTATGAGCACAACTGTATATTTACTTTTAACTACTTAACCCCCGGTCAAAGACCAGAGCACTTTTTGCGATTCGGGACTGCGACGCTTTAACTGACAATTGCGCGGTCGTGCGACGTGGCTCCCAAACAAAATTGGCGTCCTTTTTTTCCCACAAATAGAGCTTTCTTTTGGTGGTATTTGATCACCTCTGCGGTTTTTATTTTTTGCGCCATAAACAAAAATAGAGCGACAATTTTGAAAAAAAATAATATTTTTTACATTTTGCTGTAATAAATATCCCCCAAAAATATATAAAAATTTTTTTTTTTCCTTAGTTTAGGCCGATACGTATTCTTCTACATATTTTTCGTAAAAAAAATCGCAATAAGCGTTTATTGATTGGTTTGCGCAAAAGTTATAGCGTTTACAAAATAGGGGGTATTTTTATGGCATTTTTATTAATATATTTTTTTTACTAGTAATGGCGGTGATCAGCGATTTTTTTTCGTTACTGCGACATTATGGCGGACACTTCGGACACTTTTGACAAATTTTTGGGACCATTGGCATTTTTATAGCGATCAGTGCTATAAAAATGCATTGGATTACTATAAAAATGCCACTGGCAGTGAAGGGGTTAACACTAGGGGGTGGGGAAGGGGTTAAGTATGCCTGGGTGTGTTCTTACTGTGGGGGGGGGGGGGGGGCCTCACTAGGGGAAACACTGATCTTCTGTTCATACATTGTATGAACAGAAAATCAGCATTTCCCCCGCTGACAGGACCGAGAGCTCTGTGTTTACACACACAGCTCCCGCTCCCTGCTCTGTAACGAGCAATCGCGTGTGCCCGGCGGCGATCGCGCCCGCCGGGCACACGCACGGGAGTCGGGGGCATGCGCCCCCTAGTGGCCGCTCGAAGAGCGGACGTATAGCTACGGGCTCTCGCCCAGGAGAGCCGACCTGCCGCCGTATAATGACGGTGGCTGGTCGGCTAGTGGTTAAACTTTATTTTTTTACATTGCTTCTACTTCTTCCTAACTTCTGGCCTGGGACAAAATTATCTTATACATCCCAGGGGTCTTCACAGGCATTTTTTATTTTCTTTCATCTGGAGGAGGTGAGGTTCTCAACTTAACACACACTTGTCTGTATGCCTGAGCTAAAGGCAGATGGATTTGTTTAAGTAAATGCTACCTGAATCATCTGCCCAAGATGGCCATGACTTAAAATACTAGGGATGTTTTTTGAAGTGATTTCCCAACAAAATAAAGCATGGAGACATGGATGAGTGGGTGAGTTTGCTTTGAATCTTAAAAATGAATTCAGAACGTTTTCAGTTGTTGATGCTTAGTTACAGTTAAGTTCCACTTGAATGTGTTTGTTATAAACTATAAGCATCAGAATGAGGTTTAGTTTGCTGTGCAATCAGCCAGAAGATACGGCAGAGTACCTTGTATATAAAGGGCTGGTCAGTTGTTTATTAAAAGGGTTTAAAGGCACAAACGAATTGTAGGGTAGAGCTACCCCCAAAGGGGCCTCTGGTATTAACATTTCCCCAACAAGTGGAGAGGCTGCCTGTCTCCACAAGCAACAGTCCATTGACACTAGCTCCAATAAACAGTCTTGAGGATGACTTTTATTGCTCAAAGAACTTCAACAGGAGAGGGAAACTGGGACATGGGATACTCCAAAATGCTCGGTAGTTAATAAATAGAAGACAATCTTTCCTAGGAGTAAGAATTAGTGTTGGAAAGTCTAAGGCCCCATAGCTGAAAACCATGGGACATGTCTCTCATGCCAATGCCTTATGCCAATGCACTACTTCCGGTACCTATTGCAGCTTCCAGTATACTACCAAGTCTCAAGATTCAGTTAAAGGTCGCTACTCACAAGTCCCAAAGACAGTTCTCTCCTTAGAGCTTCCTCCTAACATGATCTAGTTAGTGATACGGCACTTCTCAGAACCAGATCCCTGGTGGTGTGGCTCTACAATCGGCTCCAAGCAAAGTACACTTTTGGCACTGCTAAAATCCTCAAGAGCAGTTGTTTTTCTGTGGGCAGTCTGAGGGCAGCAACCCCTCTGGCTCTGGAACCCTCTGGTATCAAGTGTCTCAAACTATGAATCTCCATTCTATCTACTGGACAGTCCCCACCCCCCCCCAAGAATTGGCTTTGTGATGGATCTCGCATACCCCAGGTGGGCACATCCACCAGGCCTGTGTCTCCTGTCCTTACAAACGCACCCGCAGCCTGCAGATTCACCATAACCAGCCCTTAACCCCTCAATCACTAGACAATCCACACAGGTGTTGGGGGTTAAACATGCAGAGCATAAACTGTTTATTAAATACAGGACATACACTTTTACACACAGTTAGGGACACTCCCCTTAGCTTTGTCATAGAGGGGAGGGGGTAGGGGACAAGAAAGAACCAATGGAAACTGAACACTTGTACATTGAAACAGACTATAGATAAACATAAAGGGATTATGGTAAGCACATGGCCAATCCGCCCTATAGGCTCACTATGCAAGCCGCTTAGGGCCCCCGCAAAGCTGCGAAGGGCCCCCCAAATTACTAGAGGCCCTGCCTGGTAAGAAGTCATTTTCGCCCTCTCACCCCAGATTAAAACTCTGCTCTTTTGATGTCAAGAGACAGTAACATTCAAGCGCCCAGAAGCGATTCAGTTCGCATGTGCCGTGCTATATAAGTTTTTCATTCATTCATTCTCAACTCGCTGGCTGCATGGGAGAAGAGGCAAGAAGTCAGCACCCCTTGCTTCTCAATTTAATTTAAGATGTCATTTCCGAAAGCAGAACACCCCCTCCCCCCACTTCTCAACTTTCTTTAATGTGACATGTCACTGCCGTCAGCGTCTCCCGCTTCTCATTTTTAATGCGCCATGTCATTTTTCTTAGGGCCCCAGGGAGGGCAGGATCGGCACTGGGTAAGCAGGCAGCCTCTCAATACACATCCCCTGTGGAGAGATGTCTCCAGTTCAGACCATTTGTCTATGTGCAATTTACCAACACAATTAGACACAGCAACAAGAGGGGGGGATGGGGGAGAAGGGATGTAGCATTACATTCCATTATCTCAATGCCAGCTTGTCCCCAGGTCTCCAGTCTCTTCTGGGCCATAATCTGTGGGTAGGAGGCCAGCCCACAGTCCCTTCCAAAACACACAGTGACAGTGGCTTCCGTCACAGGCTTGAACCTGCTAAATATTCAGTCTCATTGTTTAGATTTTTTACCCTAAGCTCTGGAAGCTTTCACAGGCAGTTGGAAGCAATCGTGTTTCCAGCCTGTGAGACCCCTGAGCAGACCACACAAATGATCATTGCTCCTCTGGTTACAGAAGGAGCCAATATGGCTTGCACCCTATGCAAGGAGGGTGCTACAGCAATTTGGTTGGGAACATGCAGTAACTTAGTGAAGGAAGGTCTGTCAGCAGTGAGCTAGAAAGGTTGCCTGGGTTCCCCGCTCTCCATCTGGGCATCCATTCAATAGGCTTCAGCTGTTGAACGAGACCCAAATAGATGAAGCCAGGACCATGGGTGTATACAAGGACACACTAGCAAGTTAATGTCCCCAAAGGCCCTGAGGAAGATGGAACCTCTGTAGCTGGGCAGTAAACTGGGAGGGGGGACTTGGGTACTGTCGGCCATCCCTGAAGAGTAGAGGATTCTGGTGTAGGAACAGATATATCATGCTGTATAAGGGGGTGCTGGGACATCCTGGGTTAGACAGAGCATAGTCTTTGGTTGTAGGCCAATAGCAAGGGGACTTGGCTACAACTCGCAGCTAGAAGTGCTACAAATGTCCTTTCTTAGACTGACTATGGGAACAATAAGGTTTACCTTCTTATCTGCACTTGGGCAATATCAGTGTTGCAATATGAAAACAGCACACTTTGCAGTATTTTAGCCATGCAGAGTTTGGGAAAAAAAAACACTGTACAACATAATATAAACTCCAATTGCTGAGGATATCTTTAATCTAACATCCAGCTGTGCAGACTTCTGGGCTAGGCAGTGAGTTGATCACAGCAGAATAAAATGATACATCCGGGGGCATTCTGTACATGAACGCTGCCCTCGGTTTGACATATTCCAAGGAAGTGGCGTTTTAATCCCTTGACAGTTTTATGAACTCTTACTAGCAGCCGACTGAAATGTAAAGATCATTTTTAAAACTTTAATGAATCAAACACTTTGTATTGCAGTTATATATTCTATCAAATAATCATCAGTGATCGGTGAGTGTGTCTGGAATGTTAGGGGCTCTCAGTGTTCAGTGATGAGAAATGCAGATCCTAGACAAAGAAAACGCTCCTGCTGTTTTCCACACCCTGGAGCTGCATTGCATAGCTGGGTGTGACAGCTCCCACAGAACAGCAGTGGGAGAGGTGAGTCTGTAGAGGAACAAGTTCCAACAGCCAGATTCCATTTTGTGAACCACTGCGAACCAGCTTTTATCAGGAAAGCACAAAATAACAATCACAGCAGTATTTTCTTTAAAAAAAAAAAAGACCATCTCATTAATGTTAAACATGTCTTCTGAACGTGGATATAGACTTATTCACTAGGTACTGCTAAGTTCAGTAACCATTGTACCCAATTAGATTTCACTTTACTGGAGTAAGATGATACAGTATTTGTATATTTGAACTGTTTATTTCATGACTATGCTTAGTAAGTCTGCTCACATAATTTGTAATAAAAACATCTTTGCCATTCTTCCCTCCAACCACTTTGCATATTATTTTATATATACTGTGATTCTGTACTTGCCAAATATGCTGCAGAAATCTCCCTCCACTGAGTCTGGTTGCAACCATTTTAATCGTGGACAGCTGAAGCTGCTGCCTGTTCACTTCCTGGATTAACACAGACACACAGAGGCACACCTCCAGCTCTGCAGCTCTCATTGACCATCTTATGACTCACCCCCCCTCCCTTTCTAGCAAGAGTGAGAGGAAGAGCTGTGCATGATGTCATAAGTCTAGGCTAATGACCAGAAAATAAACAGGAAGTGGGCTGTATTTACTGGCACAAAATATTTTACTATCCAAAGCTAAAACAAGCCTCGTACACATGATCGGAATTTCCGATGGAAAAGTCCGACTGTGTGTTTGCCACATCGGATTATTTCCATCGGAAATTCCAAGGAAATTCGTCAGAGTTTAGATAGAGAACATGTTCTCTTTTACTTGGGAATTACCATGTGATTTTGGTCGGACAAAGGTCTGACCGTGTGTACGGGGCTTAAGAATTGGTAAGCTGCAATATAATGGGGAGATTTCCTAAAACTGGAGCACACAGAATTTGGTGGAGCTGTGCATAGTAACCAATCTGCTTCTCACTTCAGCTTGTTCAATTAAGCTTTGAAAATAAGGGCTGGTTCACACTAGTGCGATGCCAGACATCGCATGTGATTCGCACCATATTGCTGTGCAGATCACATGTGATGTCTGTGCGATGCAAATTCAGCCATACGGTATGGCTGAATTTGCATGGCATTCAGACCAAACTAGTGCAGGACCGTTTTTTTTGTCCGCACCGGAATCAGCTAGCATGGGTGTTCACACCCATGCCATCCGAGTCTGCAAATCGCGCTGTTTTTGCCAACTGATTGCAGGATGACGTTAACTTAACATACACTCCACAATCAGTTCGCACAACAGGTTATGATTTTGATGCAGTGCAAATTTGCAGCGATTTTGCAGTGAATTCGCACTGCATCTAGTGTGAACCGGCCCTAAAACCTGGAAGCTGATTGGTTACTTTGCAAAGCTGCACCAGATTGTGTGTGCACCAGTTTGTAGGAAATCGCCTCCAATGTGTGCTGTTGGGTTTAATATCACTTTACTGACACTGTAATCTATTTTCATTTAATCTTTCTTCTATGATAGTTGCGGTCCTTTGCACTGCTCTATGCATGCTACGATTCCCAGAGTCCTTACTCTATAGCAGGGATAGGCAATTAGCGGACCTCCAGCTGTTGCAGAACTACAAATCCCATGAGGCATAGCAAGACTCTGACAGCCACAAGCAGGACACCCAAAGGCAGAGGCATGATGGGACTTGTAGTTTTGCAACAGCTGGAGGTCCGCTAATTGCATATCCCTGCTCTATAGTCTGTCTCGGGAGCGAGCAAGAGTATGTGGTTACATTGTTACATGCAGTGGGACCATGAGGAACGAATGTAGCCTTCCTCTACCAGGAAGACAGATCACAGGAGCAGAAAAACAAAAGGAATTTGGAGGAGGCTCAGGGCAATTGAAGGTACTGTACCTGAATAGAATTTTTATTTTTTAAACCAGAGTTTAGCATTACTTTAAGTGCAATAACATAGCTCCCTGATTTCGATGGACTGTCCCTGATTTGGAGCAATGTCCCTCTGTCCCTCTTTCCTCCTCATTTGTCCCTCATTTTGGTCTGATCTATATAGTTGTATATAAAATGCACTTTTTTTTTAAGTGTTTCCCAGTGCTAAACCTTTCACCCAATTTCTAAATTGCTGCATTTGTAAGTTACAAAAGCCAATATAAAAGAATAGCAGTGGTAAAAAATCACTTGTGGGTTTAACCAATCATTTTTTTGTACAATTCTCCTTTAGGGGGGCGTGGCAGAGGGTGTGTCTTATGCCTACATACTTTTGCTAAAAAGTGTCTCTCATTCCCATTTCAGAAAGTTGGGAGGTATTCAATAACCTATAGCATCTTGTACTGGTCTACTCCAGCAGAGTGAATTCTGATTGGACGCTGTGGACTACTACTACTACTACACACATTGAATAGGGTCATATGTGTGTAATATGCCTAAAATAAAAGAAACAGCTTCTTAAAAAAAAGCTATTTGTTTTCTGTTTACATTTTTCCAAACATGAAGTCAAATGTAATGACAATTCACGTTACTGCTTATTTACTAATTTACATACACACATAGATTATCATTAACTGCAATTTAATGGTCAGTATTCAAACAAGCAGCAATCAGTCAAATCAGCAATCATGCCCTGGTAAAATAAGTTTAGAAATCATCTTACTAAATGCATGCTTGATTTAGTGCAAGCAATAACAGAACGTTTCAGAATACAGTAGTGTTGCTTTTTTTATTATTGTTTATTTATATAAGAGAATAAAGCATCCATCAGAGCAAAGTACAACAGAAAAGGTGCAATGTCTCGCCTAATATAAAGACGATGCAAAATGACACGGTAATGTAATATAAAGCGAGATTGCGGAAATGCAAATTAATATAACATCAATAATTTCTCACTTCCAAAAATGAGATTAGAAAAAGCAGCCCCAAGGGTGGCGCCAGTGGAATCGAACTTCTCCTTTATAGTGCCGTCGTACGTATTGTACATCACCGCGTTTGAGAACGACGAGATTTTGTCTTGACAGTGTGTATGCAAAGAAAGCTTGACAAGATTCTCGACAAGCTTGACAAGAACCTCATTGAGGAAAACAACGTTTCTTTTACGACGAGATTCTCGGTCGTGTGTACAAGGCTTAACATTTGACGTGTTTTGTCTGGTATGTTGTGTTCATTTAGGCTTTTATAAATTCTGGATATTAAACCCCTATTGCGTGGCGAAGTAAGACAAATTTGTTCAAATATAGTGAAAGGGGTTTGGAGGGTAAGTGAGAAATTATTTTGGTAGAAAAGCTTGATGTTGTAGTCAGAGAGTTCAGTTTCTGTAAGTTTATATTCTGCTCGCAAATCTGGAATGTATTATTTTTTATGAGAGATTTTAGGTTAGCTAGTTTGAGAATTAGTCATATAGTATATTGATTTGAGTTTAGGTCGGGGGGGGGGGGAGTCCCCTATGAAAGAGGCTAGGGGAGGAATCTCAGATGAGATGTTAAATATATGCTTTTGTCTCTGCCATAATAGTAGATTTTGGTGTACTACTTTGTTGAGGTGGCCAATTCTTTGAGCTTTGATGGATTTGGACCAAGGAAGGCCCTGAAGGTGGTACGGTAGGACAGATTGTTCATCAAATAATAGCCAAGGTATCTGGCGGGACGGTGAATACCATTATGCAAGTTGTGTATATCTAGCTGAAAGATAGTATAGCCATAGGTTGGGTATACTCAGCCCTCCCATCGACTGGGGTCTGAACATCAATGCATATCCAAATCTAGATTTTTTATTTTGCCATATGAACTTGTTTATCTCTCTCTGTATAGATTCTAGGGTGTTTTTAGGTACCAAGAGAGGAAGTGCTCTAAAGAAGAAGAATAATTTTGGAAGTATAACCATTTTTGTAGGAACTAACCTACCCATAAACAAAATATGGTATGTTGACCATGATTTGATTACATTTCTAATGTTTTGGAATAATAGATTCTAGGGTTTTTAGGTACCAATCGAGGAAGTGCTCTAAAGAAGAAGAATAATTTTGGAAGTATAACCATTTTTGTAGCAACTAACCTACCCATAAACAAAATATGGTATGTTGACCATGATTTGATTACGTTTCTAATGTTTTGGAATAATCTAGGGTAATTAGTGTGGTATAGGGTCTTGTAAGATGGGGTGATATGGATGCCTAAATATCTGAAAGATTCTAAACACCATTGAAAAGGAAATGTATCTTTTTATATAGCTGTCAAATCAGGGGGGCAGTTGATTGCAAGGGCTGAACATTTGGATACGTTTATACTTAAACCTGTGAGGTCGTGAATTTACTTCCTCTTTAAATGTAAGTTACGCTAGCTGAACCATCTAGCTGCAGCAGCTGTCAGTCTGTCTTAGGCCTGTTTGACAAAAGGCTTCAGCTTGTATAAGAGCAGTGTGAACAGCAAGCTTTTACAAAGCACTTGCAGAGCTTTCAGCAAGCTTTGTTAAATTGTATGTTACCCCAACACTTCATATTCCTGATATGTGCCTTGTGCACTGTGTACTTGTATGAAAAACTATCCTGTTCTCTTTGTTTTGCTTCCTTTGTGTGAAACACCAGATGTTCCTTCCAGTCTCTCTGCTTTCCTATTAAAAACTGGCCACGCGAAGCAGGAGAACACAATGTGGTCAGTTCTCTAGGCATGCTGGGAACTCAGCCTGCTCCCCTCCAATGATTAGACCTGTCCTGACACGCCCTTCCAGCACAGCCATTCACTGGGAATTTCAGTGTACTGCCCCCCCCCCCCCCCAGCTCTTATGCAGCTGAGAACAGAAGGATTTCTTGCTGTATTCAAAAAAGGTAATTTATTATGTTTATTTAAATCTATAAATATATATAAAAAAATGTTTGCCTTGCATTTGTATTTTAAACTGAATGGGTTGTTTTACAGTGAACATTTGCAATCATTTTAAAACGTTTAAAGTACCATTCAACTCCAGTTTGTAAATGTTGAACACAGATCCTAATGGGAGTGGTGATTGCCATTTTAAACAAGCTATTAGTAGGTTTCAGCACTATTTAATGCTTGTTTAACCCCCCTGGCGGTGTTCCCGAGTCTGACTCGGTGTCGCCTCGCTGAATCCACAGGCTTGGTTTACTTACCTTGTCCCTGGATCCAGCGATGCCACCGCGCTGTGTGAGCGAGCGGGTCCTCGCTCGATTCACACAGTGTCCTCCTGTGCCGCCGATCTCCGTTCCCTGCGACGTTACGACGCACGGGAGCGGAGAACAGCGCCAAATTCAAAAAGGTAAACAAACACAATACATACAGTATACTGTAATCTTATAGATTACAGTACTGTATGTAAAAAATACACACCCCCCTTGTCCCTAGTGGTCTGCCCAGTGTCCTACATGTACTTTTATATAATAAAAACTGTTCTTTCTGCCTGCAAACTGTAGATTGTCCATAGCAACCAAAAGTGTCCCTTTATGTCAAAAATGGTTTTAGAGCAGCTAGAAAACAGCGATAATAAATTATAATCACTTGCAGAATTGTGCAATAGCGATTTGTGGGGAAATTCGTCATAAAAAAATAAAAGTAATGACAGCGACAATTCTGCAACTGAGCAAATTTCAGTGATTTTGAGTTGATTACATTATTGAATAATTTTTATTATAATTATATTATTATTTGTTATAATTATTTATAATTATTTATTATATTATAATTTATAATTTTGTTTTTAAAAAAATGTCATACCCGGGATGCCTACTAGACTCTTGTTTGGTCAGATTTAAGTGAGTTATTCCTAAGAATTACAGGCCTACAGTACAAATCACCAAATTTCATTGCAAATAATGGTACCGCTTTCAGCACCTTTTTTCTGAAAGAATCATACCGCCAGGGAGGTTAAAGCCTGCTAGCAGCTTGTTTAAAATGGCAATCAGCACCCCTATTAGGGTCTGTGTAATACCTTACCAAACAAACTGAAGGGTACTTTAAAGGCTTAGAGAAAGCTGCTCAAAGCTTGCACATTGTTTCATAAAAGCTTCACACTGCTCTTATATAAGCTACAGCCCATGTGAAACAGGCCTTATGCCGCGTACATGTGACCGTTTTTCATGTCATGGAAAAAACAATGTTTTCCTCTCAAGCCTGCCTTGCATACGCACGATCTTGATAAAAAATGCTCGAGCAAAGCGCGGTGACGTACAACGGCACCATAAAGGGGAAGTTCAATTCGAATGGCGCCACCCTTTGGGCTGCTTATGCTAATTTGCCATCTCATAACTTGCCTCTGAGCATGTGCGTTTTTTTCCCCGTCGTTAACCTCCCTGGCGGTATTATTATGTCTGGAATTTTGTACCAAAAGCGGTACAATTATTTTGCATGGAAATTGGCGTTTTATATTGTAGGTCTGTTATTCTTAGGAATAACTCACCTAAATCTGTCCAAACAAGAGTCTAGTAGATATCCCGGGTATATGATAAAGTTTGAAACATAAAATCATAAATTATAATATAATAAATAACTATAAATAATTATAACAAATAATAATGTAATTATAAAAAAAATTATTCAATAATGTAATCAAATCAAAATCACTGAAATTTGCTCAGTTGCAGAATTGTCGCTGTCATTACTTTTATTTTTTTATGACGAATTTCCCCACAAATCACTATCGCTCAATCCTGCTTTGATTATAATTTACTATCGCTGTTTTCTAGCTGCTCTAAAATCACTTTTGACATAAAGGGACACTTTTTGGTTGCTATGGACAATCTCCAGTTTCCAGGCAGAAAGAACAGTTTTTATTTTATAAAAGTACATGCAGAACACTGGGTAGACCACTAGGGACAAGGGGGGTGTGTATTTTTTACATACAGTACTGTAATCTATAAGATTACAGTATACTGTATGTAATGTGTTTATTTACTTTTTTGAATTTGGCGCCGTTCTCCACCCGTGCATCGTAATGTCGCAGGGAACGAAGATCGGCGGCAGACAGGCACTGTGTGAATCGAGCGAGGACGCCGCTCGCTCACACAGCAGGGATGCATCACAGGATCCAGGGACAAGGTAAGTAACTTGTGCCTGTGGATGCTGCGAGGCAGCCCCGAGTCTGGCTCGGGGATACCACTTTTAGTATTGAAATCTTACCCCGAGTCAGACTGGAGAATACCGCCAAGGGGGTTAATGCGTACACACAACCATTTTTCACAACGAGAAAAACGATCATATGTAGGCTTTAAAAAGGGGGGAAAAACACACATGCTCAGAAGCAAGTTATGAGATGGTAGCGCTCGTTCTGGTAAAACTAGCATTCGTAATGGAGATAGCACATTCGTCACGCTGTAATAGACTGAAAAGCACGAAGACTGAAAAAGCGCAAATCGTCTCTCACCAAACTTTTAATAACACGCGGTAACACAAAATCAGCAAAAGCAGCCCAAAGGGTGGCGCCATTAGAATGGAACTTACCCTTTATAGTGCCGTTGTACGTGTTGTACGTCACAGCGCTTTGCTCAAGCATTTTTTATCACGATCGTGTGTAGGCAAGGCAGGCTTGAGAGGAATCAAGTCAAGAAAAACTTTGTTTTTTTCAATGACATGAATAACGGTCGTGTGTACGCGGCATCAGAAGGAGTCATAAATCTTAGCTAATGACAACCTTGGAGCAATGGGCTTCCGATTAAAGGTGATGTGGGTAAACGGAAAACTGTATGTTATGACAAGTATTAAGGATATCTTTAACTTTTTTTTAGAGCGTTATCTCACATCACTAGTTTATCTCAATTTAGTACTAACATTTAAAACCCTTTTTATATCTAAAAATCATATAAATGACCATTTGATATAAAGGTTTTAGTTATACATCAACATCGGGTGTCAGATGAAAGCATGGTAAAAATGTCACCGGGGTGTCTGTTAAAAAACATACATATGCAGCCACCGAGAGTGTTTGTATTCAAGCCACAAAGTCATGGTCTGGCTGTTGGACCTTTCAACTTGCCAACTCATGTTTGTGGGTAGCTATAGAATTTTTTTTATAACAGATCATCTACAGATACTCTTGGGTTCATGCATGTTTTTATTACTAAATAAAGAACTTGTTTGCATGCCTACTGCTGTGAGGAATGATACTAAACCCACATAGTGGTTTTAACGTAAAAATGTTGGTCTTTTAGTAAACACAACATGTATGAACATATCCTAATTTCCTGTGACTATGATCTGAGAAAAACTTAAGTGAAACTAGTAGAATGACTTCACAAGTTCAATATGTAAAGCTTCACTCAACAACTATTTTTTTGAGACTTTCGGCCTCGTGGTAGTTTGATGATATTGCACCACTGTCTGTAATTCCGTTGTCTAATTCCAATCATTTGCATTCTAGTATCAAATCAGGCATGGCTGGAGCTAAGGCCATAATAAGACTGTTTGCTCTGCTACCATTTTACAGTAAGTGGCTCATTACGTTCAAAGTCTTCTACAAGTGTCACTTGTCACTAGAGAGATCTGTTAATTGACAATTGAAAATCCATAACTTAGAATGTTTAACCTCCTACAATTCTTCTGCTTAATATATTTCAGCTTACAATGATAAAATATGCTGGTTCCTGCAAGAGCTTTACAGAACTTTGCCATGCATATAAAAGTAATAATTATCATCCCTTTATGAGAAAAGGGTTATTATGTGAAAGGTGCTATAATCAAAGTATTCTTGCCATTGAGTTTCCAGAAAAGGCAATGCAAGACCATTTTTTCCCTCAGGATTAAAATTATATGAGGATTATGCATGAAAAGTGTGTTAGCAAGAACATTGTTGTTCATAACAACCAATCAGAATGGTTATATTAATTATAACACTGCAGAAATAACAGATGGGAGCTGAATAATAGCTACGGTTAACAAGAAAGTGGTATAACACTTATCATACATAAGCCCCCCTACCCCCATCTATCTATATATATAAAACTCAACGTGTGTGTGTATGTATGTATGTATGTATGTATGTATGTTCCAGCATCACGTCCAAACGGCTAAAGATATTAACATGAAACTTGGCACACATGTTACTTATATGTCAGCAACAAACATAGGATATGTGGTTTAACCCTTACCCACCCCCATTTGCCATGGTCGGGGTTTTCCTTTAAAGTCCCATTCAACTCTATGGGAAATACATGTTACTTCATAACTTCCAAACGGCTGTAGATATTTCGATAACACTTGGTCACATGTTACTTATATGTCCACTTAAACTATAGGATTGTTAATTTATCCCTTAACTACCCCCATTTGTGAGGGTCGGGGTTTTTGTTTAAAGTCCCATGCAAATCAATGGGAAATGTATGTTCCCACATAACTTCTGTACGCCTGGAGATATTTCAATAATACCTGGTACACATATTACTTATATGCCAAATAAAAATATATGACAGTTAAATTAACCCTTACCTACACCCGTATATAAAAGATGGGTATATTTATATTACTATGATTTTCCTCCCCAAAAGGTTAAGATAGGAAGACCGGGCAACGCCGGGTATTCAGCTAGTAACAATATAAAATATAATCTTTCAATGTTCCCTTATTTCATATTATTTCAGATTCTCATGACAGTAACCTTCAGCTTCACCTTTTCTTCAAACCAGCCACTAAAGCAAATAGGGGGTCTTTCAGATGTCCCTTGAAGGCAGAAGCTTTTTGGTTACATTTTGTTACAAATGCTCTGTATAAAAGGATTGAAAACCTTTAGCTGGATAGTGCCGGATGCCAACACCCGCACACCCAAGACCAACCTGTCTTAAACCAATGCAGTGCTATAGCACCGTGGATGTGAGTCATTTCTGAAATGTTGGGTTGAAAATATTTTTATGCAGAAAATGTATAAAAAACTATGAGGTATAAAACAACTGAGACAATCATGTACCGAGAACATAATACGGATAAAAGGAAATGACAAAATACTTTACCTCTCACTATGTATTTATAATCACAATTCACATAACAAGAAAGAAAAAAAAGATAAAAACAAAATGCATTGTTTTCAGATTACTGACTGTTATTTAAGTAAGGTTTTAAATCTTCCATACGCTGTTAGAATTTTGTTTGACCGGTCATAGAAAAATTGTTTATCAGAATTTTCTTTCTTGCCATCTTTGAGTCAACTAATTTGATTTGAAAGCTCTTACAATTTCATCCAGATCTACTATTGTAATGGAATCCTAGATGTATTAAACAAGCTGCTTCTTCAAATGTTCTCATCACTATGATTGAAAATGAACATAGATTTAGCCCAACTAACCATTAAAAAATGCATCCCAAAAATAGAGCCGCCAAGTGTTGTAACCCTCCCTTACTCCATGAAGAAAAAATATCAACCTATTATTGTCCATGTTGTTTGCTCTGTTATTCTGTTATTTATCAATGGACTTCACATATAACAGATGCATTTTTTGATATATGAACTAAGAGCCCTACTGTGTGGTCAGCGCTCTGAATAAGATACACTTTCCTATCAGATGGAAGCACATGTATATTTTTATTGGCAGACACTCTGGTATAGGCTTTATTGATATCCTGAGTTTTGTATATTGAATCTGCTAGATGACCATGATTGTTCTATTACTGTATATAAGATACATATGATATATTGATATTTATGCAGGTCCCTGCATTAGGTACTTTTAAATGTGTGTTTTGGTAAAGAAAAAAGCAATACTGTATTTGTTGTAGTTTTGTTAATGAGTAGATATGCAAGTAAGACCCACAAGTGTTGAATTAGATTGTGCTTTATCCCAATGAGAATAGTATGATGTCAAATTGAATGTGTTTGACGCAGTCCAGGGTCTCTTTTAGGCTTCGTACACATGACCGAATTTCTCGGCAAAAACCAGCAAGAAACTTGCTGGGAGATGTTTTTTTGCCGAGGAAACCGGTCGTGTGTACATTTTCGTCGAGGAAACTGTCGAGAAACTCAATGAGCCAAAAAGAGAGCATGTTCTCTATTTCCTTGACAGGAATGGAGAAAATTGGCTTGTCGAGGAACTCGACGAGCAAAACGATGTGTTTCACCCGTCGAGTTTCTCGGTCGTGTGTACGAGGCTTCAGAGTATTAATATTGCTCCAGTTAAGAGATCTCTGTTTCTCCTTATGCATCTTTGAGTTTTTCAGTGTGGCCAGGGATTTCATCATAACCAACATAGACTGTGGCCTAGGGTGGTACGGGTACCAGGGGTGTACACAACCACACGTCACTTTTTAGACTGGACCTTTAAACCTACAAGCAAACTATTAAAAGATTAGGATGGCATTTTGCCTATTCTTTTAGTTCTAGGTACTGATCCATCCTCCAGAGTGAAGAAACTGTCTCTTTCAGCATATCCCCTTTGAATTTCTACAGTATGTGCTTCAATTTACTATGACATCTGGTTCTGTTAGTATGTTACTAAGGCTCGCCAGTCACTGTTATAGGAGTCAGATGCATAAAGCAGTTGGCCTAGAGAGTAATGAAGTATATTTCCGGCCCTGAATTCGGTACCAGATTGTGTTTTTTTAAAGGCATTCATTTCAAAGGAACAGTAGAAAGTGTATTGACAAAAAATATGAGCAGTTTTCTAAATTATTGTTTTTTTTTTCACATCCATTCTTTTAAAAATGCATACAATTATTTGATATATGAGGGAGCAGGGGAAAAGGTAGGCAAAAGTGTTTTCTAATGGCGCCTTATGCAACAATGTATGTTTACCCATTGCAGTGCTTGGGAGAGCCCCACTCTCCCTAGCACTGCAATGGGTAAACATACATTTCTGCCTAGGGTTTTCATTCCCCTGGAGTTTAGTTTTAAAGTGTATCTAATCTGAAGAATAAGAATTGTTATATATTAAAGCCTACCAGCTCTTAGATGTGTTTGCTAAATTATTATTTTTTTCAGGCTTTTTTCCTCCTTGTTTTTCACCTATTTATCCTGCCAGTAATACACTTCCTGTCCTAGGATGGCAAAACTTACACACATCTATGAAGAAGCAGTGTTGTCACCTCGTCCTTTTTCTCATTTCTATAGCACAGTGATTCAAAGATTAGGCAAAGTCAAAATGATGTTGTGCCAATCTAAGTGCAGCAATATTAATAACACATTTAATTGAGTAGTATTGTACTCACTGGGCTGGATTCAGGTAGATTTGCGCTTTTTTTACGGAGGCGCAGGGCAAAATTTTTGCCCTGCGCCCCCGCAAATTTACTACGCTGCCCTTGATTCACGGAGCAGTAGCTCCGTAAATTGCGTGGGCGCGCCGGCAAAATGCCCGGCGTAAGCGCGCGCAATTTAAATGATCCCGTAGGGGGCGGGAATCATTTAAATTAGGCGAGTTCCCGCGCCGATCGTAGAGCACATGCTCCGTCGGGAAACTTTCCCGACGTGCATTGCGGCAAATGACGTCGCAAGGACGTCATTTGCTTCAAAGTGAACGTGAATGGCGTCCAGCGCCATTCACGAATCACTTACGCAAACTACGTAAATTTGAAATTTTGCGACGCAGGAACGACGGGTATACGTAACATTGGCTGCCCCTAATAGCAGGGGCAGCCTTACGCGTACGCAGGGCTCGCATAACGTTGTGAATCGGCGTTAGTATGCAATTTGCATACTATACGCTGAGCACAACGGGAACGCCACCTAGCGGCCATCGCAAGAATGCAGCCTAAGATATGCGGGCATAAGAGCCTTATGCCGCGCATATCTTAGGCTGCAGTCGGCGTAACGAGGTTCCTGAATCAGGAGCATTCGTTACGCCGGGGCAAGTAAGCAATTGCGCTGTGTAACTATGGTTACACAGGCGCAATTGCTTCTTGAATCCAGCCCACTGGAAATAGGATAAAAGCAGGCACATCTTTATGAGCAGCAGATGGACATCAGGGATCCAGAGCAGTATCCAGTCAGTGCTGTGGGGTCTTGCTCGGCAGCGCCAGTGGTTTATGGTGTCCCACATCTAGCCAACACCGGAAAACACTGGCGCTGCCAAGCAAGACCAGCTTCCACTAGGCACTACTCAGTAAGTGCCCCAGACCAAATGCTATAGCTGGGACCTTGATGAACATCAGCAGACTCGAGCAGGACTGCTTCAAAGAGGCAGCAGCCCCTGGGGCTGGGAACTTCTCCAGCAGGACAAGAACCAGGCGGCTCCAGACCTCAGACTATTTATGCTCCTCCCAGGCCACCTACTGTGCTCCCCTGAGATAGGCTGAAGCACAATAAATATTCAAGCTACCCATTTGGCTCTCCCAGACCTCTATGTACTGGAAGCCTCCATAATGCAGGGATGAGGTCTCTTTTCTTTCGCATAGGTTGGTATGCCTAATGTGTCTGCTCTGTCACAGGAAAAGGTAAAATAAGTGCTGAAAATTACACTCTTAGGTCTGGGTTATTGGGACAAAGCGATTCCTACAGTTTTTTTTTTACAGGAAACTACTTAAAATCCCTCCAGTTATTGTGCCTGTGTGTTTCCTGCACTGCAAAAGTATGCCTTTGGTCATTTGGCATCTATAACCAACTTTAATTGGTAATAGTAAACATGGTCTTTTCCCACATGACTCAATAGATTTCAGTGCTTTATTATCACATTAGAAAGGATGTATATTTTCTAATTGTCATAGAATTGCAACTATTTCATGTCAGGATGGTGCGAAGGGTGAAGCAATGCTGATGTCTGATGTCTGTCTGGTTCTGTGGTTTCCAGGGACTTTTCACTAATCTAATTTCAGCTTGGTTTGCAGACCGACTTCCCTTTTTTCTTCAAACCATGTGACGCATGTCTGATAACAATATCATATAAGAAAGGGGTGCAAGGGTGAATTATGAATAATGATTATGTATGATTATTCCTATAGAAATCAATAACATATATGCATATGCGATATAAAGGATACATATGTGATATAGAGAATGTGTTTGTGCATTGAAATAGGCATTTCATTATCTTACTTTGACCATTTTTTTATCACATCCAATTTAGCTTAAAGCAGAGTATCACCCAAAAATGGATACCGCTTTAAGTACTGGTGACCCCCTGACATGCCACATTTGGCATGTAATTTTTTTGTGGGGGGAGCGGGTAACCCAGTTTTGACAGGCATCTAGCTCCCACTTCCTCCCCTGGCCCTGTGGCGCCGGAAGGAAGTTCACCTCTCACCCCCTCCCTCTGTGCAATCTTCTGAGACATGTCACAGGTCCCAGAAGATTGCCCGGCAGTTCACATGCTCAACATGGCTTGAGAATGTGTAGTGTGCATCCAGCTGTGAAGCCACAGCCGGCGCCCACAGTTACAATACTGGCGCCATTGAGAGGAGGGGAAGAGGAGCGAGGCTTAGTGCACCCGCATTGCTGGACTGTGGGACAGGTGAGTGTCTGTTTATTAAAAGTCAGCAGCTACACGTTATGTAGCTGCTGACTTTTAAATGGGTGGAACTCCGCTTTAGTATTGCAATTGTGAAACTGCCACCTTCTGAAAGGAATGAGAAAATTACTAATTTTATCTCCTGTAGGATCAATTATTTTGGTAGAAAAGATAGCTTTTATGGAGTAATCCTTTCCTACTGCAAGAATATTCATTTTATTAGGGTTTCTTTCATCCATTTTGCACTGTTATTGCCTCTCAAATTAACAGCAAAATGTTTTAATAATCAGATATAAAAATAAGTGAGTTGTATATATCAAGCCAAATGTAGCATTCCCCTGGCCGAGAGCAGCATGTAAAACCCACAGCTGCAGAATGGACTGACAATTACCCCAGGGCTGAGTTTGTGGCTAATAATGGGGGCACTGAGAAACATTGGTCACCAGTCCCTTTGGTGTCTTTTAAAGACTTTTATTGATTCACAGAGAGAGATGTTGGGATCTGCAGATACCTATGGCTACAGCTACAGACTCCAAATTTGAATCCAGCTTGTACAGAGAAGAGGACCTTTAAGCTAACACCAGCATGTCTGTGGATAGCATCTCCATCTGGTTAGAAGCATGTATTCTCTAATGCTTCTGTGCATTCCCCCAGGCCTCTGTGTGTCCTCCCAGGGGTCACCGGGTCCCTGCAATGAGCAAACCTCTTTCTAACTCATTCTTCCAGGAGGTTCTCTTTCTTGGTTGTCCATCTTGATTTAGCTTCCCCCTCAACCAGGCAGGAGAGCTTCCGAGGATCATTTTTGGCCCCAATGCTACTCTGTGCACACATCACATGTTAGGCCCAAACAGGCTACATGCCTAACCAGGGCCGCTGATAGGCCAGTACAATTGGCCCTGTTGTACTGGGCCCAGCCATTAGGGGGGGGGGCCCGGGTAATCTGAACAGAGTGGGAATTGATGCAGATTAAAAAATAAAATATTCCTCCAGCCAGAACCCCATGACCCATCACCAACCAATCCAAGCACAGCTCTCTGCAGAGACAGAGCCACCCATGCTGCCAGTTGCCATAATGTGCTGCAGACAATGCCACTCATGCGGTCAATGCCATAATGTGGTGCAGACAGTTCCACCAATTCCATAATGTGGTGCAGACAGTGCCCATTATGGCATGGGTGGCACTGTTTGCACCACATTATGGCATTGGCAGCATGGGTGGCACTGTCTGCAGTACATTATGGCATTGGCGGTGTCTGGGGCGGCGACAGGGGTGGGGCTGAGGGATGGACCAGGGGCAGGGCCAGGGGTAGGGCCCCATCAAGTAGGCTGTACGGGGCCCCATGATTTCTATCAGCGGCCCTGTGCCTAACAGATAAGATTACAGATCACACACTTTCCCAGGCTGAATCCTGGGGTAGGGGAAGCATCACAAGGTGAGGCCCAAATAGTAATTCTTTCCTTCATCATGCACCCCTGGCAATAAACCTCCTAGTGGTTGACCACAGGGAACATAAATGTTCAGAAATCCAGCATTACTGTGGTTTCTAACTTTAATGCCATAGTTGCCAACAGTCACAGATTGCCAGGGATATTCTTGTAAATCAGACAGATGTTCCACTCAGAGCTTGTCCTGGGCAGAATCCTGAAAATGTGTCTCTGTCCTGGACAGCAGGAGTTTGGCACTGACACAGTTAAAGCGGTTGTAAACCCGCAAAAAAAAAATTATTTTGTTCACCTGAAAAGTAAAAGCCATAATGAGCTAGTATGCACCGCATATTAGCTCATTATGAAATACTTACCTCAAAATGAGGTGTAGGGAACTCACCTGGTCCACGCCGAGCGAGATATCATCTTGTTAGGAGGCAAGTACTTTGTGAATACAGTACTTGCCTCTCTGACTTAAGGCGGCGTAGCGTAAATACGATACGCTACGCCGCCTTAAAGTTGCGGCGCTCTCTGTGAATCTACCTAAAGAAGTTTTATTCTGTTCAGTAATTTTTGAAAAATTTGGTTTTTAAGGCCCCGTACACACGTCCGAGGAACTCGACGGGCAAAACACATCGTTTTGCTCGTCGAGTTCCTTGTGAAGCCGCCGAGGATCTCGGCGAGCCGAAATTTCCCATTGAACAACAAGAAAATAGAGAACATGTTCTCTATTTACTCGCCGAGATCCTCGTCGGCTTCCTCGGCCGAAAGTGTACACACGGCCGGGTTTCTCGGCAGAATACAGCTCCGATCGAGTTTCTGGCTGAATTCTGCCGAGAAACTCGGTCGTGTGTACGGGGCCTAAGAGTTTCTAGCACTTTAAATTGAGTCTATTAGCTAGATTCAGAGAGAGTTACCACGGCGTATCAGTAGATACGCCGTCGTAACTCTGGATCTACGCCGTCGTAAATTTAAGCGTACTCTGGAAACCAGATACGCTTAAATTAGGCTAAGATACGAGCGGCGTAAGTCTCCTACGCCGTCGTATCTTAGGGTGCATATTTACGCTGGCCGCTAGGTGGCGCTTCCGTTGTTTTCCACATCAAATATGCAAATGAGCAAGATACGCCAATTCACGAACGTATGTGCGCCCGTCGCAATTAGTTACGCCGTTTACGTAAGAGATACGCCGGCGTAAAGATAAAGCTTCTCCCTAGGTGGCGCAGCCCATGCAAGGTATGGACGTCGGAACAAGCCTATCTTTTTACGTTGTTTGCGTAAGTCGTACGCGAATAGGGCTGTGCGTAAGTTACGTTCACGTCATAGGCAGTGTTCGACGTATCTTAGGCATTCTATCCGACGCATGCGCACTGAGATACGTCCACGGACGGCGCATGCGCCGTTCGTTGATAACGTCATTTATGTGGGGTCATGCTTAATTTCCCTAAAACACACCCACCTCTTCCTCATTTGATTTAGGCGTGCTTACTCCGGCACATTTACGCTACGCCGCTGTAACTTAGGACGCAAGTGCTTTGTGAATACAGCACTTGCGGCAGCGTAGCGTAAATACCATACGCTACGCCCGCACAAAGTTACGCTGCCCTACCTGAATCTGGCCATATATAATTTGTTGATACTCCACATTTTTAATTTGCTTTAATACAAGAATATTGCCCATTAAAAAGAATGTGTCACTTTTCCCATTTAGGGCAATGTTTTAAATGATTTACTGAATTATTATGCAGTTGTGTTGAAAGATTTGTGACCATAACCCAGCTAGGTTTACAGATAACTTTTAAGGTGACAGAAAGCCAATGAGCTAGTTATACCTACATTTCTGTCCCTAGACACAGTCCCTACATCCGACTCTGTTGACAGCCTATTTCCACAAGGCACTTAAGAATAATGATAAATTTGAAAGCAGCTCAGCACCTAGACAATAGAAAACGCAACAAGTGAACCTTGTTCTAAAAGAACATTAGTTACATGACCTGTTATTGAAGTCATCAGTCTAGTTCCTCTTCCATGCTGTATCTGTACAGTGATACACTTTCAGAAAATAAGTGGGATGAACCTGAAAGTGCACAGACTATGAACAAGGTAACAAAACAACAGATGGTTAGACTGCATAAACTCTTACAAAGTATTCTGCTCTCTATTGCTTTGTAAAGTCAGCCTGTCAGGACAGCTTTTACCTGTCACGTCTTGTCACAGATGTTCTTTTCAGGACTTGAGGATACAAATTCCTGGTTTCCATAAATTATGCTAATTCCATCTAAGGCAGAGCAGACCTATATTTATCACATACAGTAATGTCACGGCAACTCTTATGCCGCGTACACACGATCATTTTTCAGCATGAAAAAAAAACGTTGTTTTTCAGCATGTCCAAAAAACATTGTTTTTCAGCATGTCCAAAAACGTTGTTTTTCAGCATGTCCAAAAAACAACATTTTCCCAACTTCATCATTAAAACGACGTTGCCTACACACCATCGTTCTTAAAAAATGATCTAGCAAAGCGCGGTGACGTACAACACGTACGACGGCAATATCAAGGGGAAGTTCCATTCGCCTTTGAGCTGCTTTAGCTGATTCGTGTTAGTAAAAGATGATTCGCGCTTTTCTGTCTGTTACAGCGTGATGAATGTGCTTACTCCATTATGAACGGTAGTTTTACCAGAACGAGCGCTCCCGTCTCATAACTTGCTTTTGAGCATGCGCAGGTTTTTTACGTCGTTTTAGCCCACACGCGGTCATTTTTTACAACCCGAAAAACGACATACAGTAGTTTAACCACTTACCCCCCGGACCATATTGCTGCCCAAAGACCAGAGTACTTTTTGCGATTCGGGACTGCGTCGCTTTAACAGACAATTGCGCGGTCGTGCGACATGGCTCCCAAACAAAATTGACGTCCTTTTTTTCCCACAAATAGAGCTTACTGTTGGTGGTATTTGATCACCTCTGCGGTTTTTAGTTTTTGCGCTATAAACAAAAATAGAGAGCCAATTTTGAAAAAAATGAATATTTTTCACATTTTGCTTTAATAAATATCCCCCAAAAATATATAAAAAAAAAATTTTTTCCTCAGTTTAGGCCGATACGTTTTCTTCTACATATTTTTCGTAAAAAAAAAATCGCAATAAGCGTTTATTGATTGGTTTGCGCAAAAGTTATAGCGTTTACAAAATAGGGGGTATTTTTATGTCATTTTTATTATATTTTTTTTACTAGTAATGGCGGCGATCAGCGATTTTTTTTTCGGTATTGTGACATTATGGCGGACACTTCGGACACTTTTGACACATTTTTGGGACCATTGGCATTTTTATAGCGATCAGTGCTATAAAAATGCATTGGATTACTATAAAAATGCCACTGGCAGTGAAGGGGTTAACACTAGGGGGCGGGGAAGGGGTTAAGTATGCCTGGGTGTGTTCTTACTGTGGGGGGGGGGGGGGTGGCCTCACTAGGGGAAACACTGATCCTCGGTTCATACATTGTATGAACAGAAAATCAGCATTTCCCCCGCTGACAGGACCGAGAGCTGTGTGTTTACACACACAGCTCCCGGTCCCCGCTCTGTAACGAGCGATCGCGTGTGCCCGGCGGCGATCGCGCCCGCCGGGCACACGCACAGGAGTCGGGGGCGAGCGGGGGGCTGGGCGCCCCTAGTGGCGGCTGGGAGAGAGGATGTCATATTACGTGCTCTCGCCCAGCCGAGCCACCTTGTGGACGTATAACGACGGTGCGTGGTCGGCAAGTGGTTAAACGATGTTAAAAAATGCAGCATGTTCGAATTTTTTTTTTTGTCGTTTTTCAGAACCTGAAAAATGATGTGTAGCCCATGCACACACGATCATTTTAAATGACGTTTTTGAAAAACAACGTTTTTTTCATGCCGAAAAATGATCGTGTGTACGCGGCATTACAGATAGCAAAACAACACCATTAGGCACGGTTCACACTGCTGCAATGCAAATGTGACATGATTTTTAGTGGGATTATGCAATACGGCTTTGATGCGACCTTGCCTATTCTTTGGGCCCAAATTGCACGAAAGTATCACAGGAACCTTTTTCCAATGTCACGCCCTGCTAAGTCACATTGATGAAAATGGGTACCATTTAAAGCGGATCTCCACTCTAAAGTGGAGTCCCGCTGATCGGCACCCTCCCCCCCTCCGGTGTCACATTTGACACCTTTCAGGGGGGAGGGGGGTGCAGATACCTGTCTACAGACAGGTATCTGCACCCACTTCCGGCCCTACGATGCGGGAAAAAGACGGGTTTTTCCCTTGCTTCCCGTCCGTCCCCCGTTGTATGCTGGGAACACTCGGCTCCCAGCACACAGCGGGAGCCAATCGGCGGGCGCAGCGCGACTCGCGCATGCGCCGTAGGGAACCGGGCAGTGAAGCCGGAGCGCTTCACTTCCTGGTTCCCTCACCGTGGATGGAGGGGGGAGCAGCAGGGTGACGAGCGATCGGCTCGTCATCTGCTGCGATCGGCGCTGGACTCCAGGACAGGTAAGTGTCCTTATATTAAAAGTCAGCAGCTGCAGTATTTGTAACTGCTGGCTTTTAATATATATTTTTAGTGGCACATCCGCTTTAATTTAATGTGTTTTTCTTTGTCATGCAAATCTGTGTGACTCAAGTCACATCAGCAGTTGCACTACTGTGAACCAGCACTTACTGTATGCTAACCTTAATGCTCAAGTCTGCAGACACTCTATGCAGATATAAAAGACACAAAGGAATGCAGTTCTGTACACAACAATGTCCCACAGTGTCCATATCCTATAGGCTGTCCTGCAGGATCCATGGTAACAATTCAGAGTGGCAGTGAGGTGGCAACCGCAGGTAATCTCTCTACTTTCCAGCATCTGGACCTAAAAGAAAGCCACTCCTGTCAGACAGAGTGATCTCTGCCCACAACGAAGAGGGTGGTAATATTAATGCCACTGACCATCAATGAAGGGAGAAAGGATTAATAATTCTGCCTCTGACCACCAAGCAAGGGGTAGTCAATGTTACTGTAGCGGTCTCCCCCACCTCCAGAGGCCTGGTGGTGACCCCCAGAGTCAGGGAGGACTGACATACCTCCTCAGGATGCAGATTACTAGGCATAGTGGGTGTAGTGCAAGGTGGAAAGATGGGCGCTAGTCACTTTTAAAAATGAACAAAGAGAGTTTTATTTTTGTTAACGGGAATGCTGGGAGAGAGGAATAGGGCACAGGACACCCTTAGGTAATGCAATAGCAAATTGGCAGACTCTTTGGATAAAAATAGAACTAGGCAGATAGCAATACAGAAAAAGGGCCTTTAGATCTGTATCTTGTAGCAACTGCTGTCTTCTATGGCAATGACTTCACTCACAGTATCCAACTGTAGATCCTCAAGCTCAACTCACAGTATCCCACTGTAGATCCTCAGGCTTAGCTACCAGCTACCTCAAAATTCACTCACAGCTACCCGCTGTATTCTTCAAGCTTCACCCACCGCTACCCGCTGGGTTCCTCGGACTCACAACTACCTGCTGGATTCCTCAAGCTTTACTCACAGTTACCTGCTGTACATCTTAGATGAGTTCTCTCCTGAAGCTTTTCCACCACTTCACAGTCCTTGGCTGATGAAGTGTCTGCTCTGGTACTCCTTGAAAACTCCATCCCTTTGACAAGTGCCTCCAGCAATAAAAGTGGTTGACCCTCTGAAAACTTCTTCCCCTATGCCTCCTGGCAATGATCAGTCTCCCCTTGGGCTGAGCCCCTTAACACTTGACTAGGCCTCAGGCTTCAGGCCTACACCTCTGCTGCTGCTCCACACACACCCACCCAGGCCGCAGCCCCAATCACCTGGCTCTCTCCAAATAAATAGACTGTTTGAGCAGCCTCAGTGGTCAAAGAAACTTCTACTGATTGGCTGGAAAAAGCATATTCACTCATAATCTGAATTTACTGTAATCTATCATTCTAATGCCAAAGGCAACAGTGCCACCTCATAACAGAATAGAGAAATCAAGTTAAACTCAAGCTTAGGAGAAAACCATTTGATCAAGACTACAAATTAGCCAGGCTTGTTACCACCTAACACAACTAAATTTACTAGCAGCCCTGTTAAGGACAAGGGTGGTACATTGCTAACACTGATCACCAATGAAGGTTGAGGGAGTGATATTAGTGCTACTGGCCATCAATGAAAGAGGTTTGCAATTACTGCCATTGACCATCAATGAATGAAGGTTAATATTACTGCCACTGACCACCTGAGAAAGAGAGATAATATTCTGCCACTGATCACCAAAGAAGAGGAAGGTAACATGGGACTGCAGACCCCACAATAACACCCTTAATGCAATAAAACAAAATCAACGTGAAATAGAAAAGTTAACTAAATGAAACAAAAGATCATGGAAAATATTAGGCAGCAGCCTTTTATTGGGGTTAAACACATGTAAGTAAAATCAATAAACTTTCCATTTAATCTTTATTTTCCATGACTATCATCCTGGTTTGGAGCTGTGATGTTTGTAGACTTTGTATACTGAAAATTTCTAGTTCAAGAGTTGGCAACTGTTCAGGGGGTCAGCAACAGCACCTGGCCCGCCACTGCTAAATGTCCGACCCATCAGTGCCCGTGATTAATTTATGGGCACCCAGCCCGCGGACATTTTCGCTGCTGTCCTCTTCATTGGACAGTGGTGAGCGGCTGATATCACAAGGCTGGATGGGGGCTGGAACCGCTGGAGTTAACTTTTTACATTAAACAGCAGGTGATTGGTTGCCAGGCAATCCTAGCAAGCAATCACCTGCCTATTATTGTGAAAAATTAACCAAAGCAGTTCCCGCCCCCATCCAGACCTGTGATGCCGATCTCTGCTGTACACCTGTGTAAGGTAGGAGAGCTCTGACTACACAGTGTGTTTTTGTGTGTGTGTGGGGGGTGGGGTGCAGGAGGGCAAAGGACACTACAGTGGGGGGGGTGCAGGGAACAGAGGACACTGCTTTGGGGAACACAGGAAACTTTCTATGGGAGGGTGGGCAGGAGACACTATGGGAGTGATGTGAAGGGGGACAGAGAACACTGCTATAGGGGTATAGAGGACACTATAAATGTCCATCAGTGCTGTCTATCAGTGCCCATCAGTGCCACCTATAAATGCAGCCCCATCATTGCCTCCTCTCATCAGTGCTGCCTTATCAGTGCCACCTATCGGTGCCCATCAGTGCCACCTCATCGGTGGTGCCTCATCAGTGCAGCCTCATCAGCGAAGGAGAAAAATTACATGTTTGCAACATTTTATAACAAACTATGAAAAACTTTTTTTTTCAAAATGTTTGGTCTTTTTTCATTTGTTTAGCAAAAAACAAAAAACACAGTGGTGAATAAATGCCACTAAAATAAAGCTCTATTTGTGTGAAAAAATTATAATGAGATTTGACTTGGGCAGAAAGGGGGTAAAAATTCCCAGTAGGCAAGTGGTTAAATGTATTTTTTACATCAGCAGTGTTTGTGCTTAAATTTGGCCTGATATCGGCCCCTCGCTGTCCCTGTACAGGAGGGTTGCAAAAACTGCGAAGAAGCATCACAAAGAGCCATTCGGTTCAAGAAGTGTGTTGATAGGAAGAGATAGCAAAGTGATGGAGAGATGAGTTAATCATTGTGTTGCTTCACTGTTTAGTCACAGAGTGGAGAGTGTCTATGACAGTCTGGGCTCAGCAGAAGTGGGTGTGCTGAATGATGCTGGTCATCACGCTGAAGACATCTAGCGGCGAAAAAAAAAAGTACTGTGGGGGACAGCTCTGGGTTGAAAGCAAATATACTACCAAAAACTGTTTTTTAAATTTGAACTTTTAAGGGATTAGTCTTTTTCAAGTTGTTATTTTTGTCTTAATTTTTTTTTTAAGTAACAAACAGGTCATACTTACCTCCGCTGTGCAGCTAGTTTTGCACAGAGTGGCCCTGATCTTCATCTTCTGGGGTCCCTCTGCGGCTGTCTCGACTCCTTCCCGCTTCTGGTAACCCCCCTGGGACGCTCCCGGGTCCTGTGTTCAGCATCCATAGCCGCCAACTACAGGACTCGGCCCCGCCCCAAGGCTCTCGCGTCATTAGAGTTGATTGACAGCAGTGCGAGCCAATGACTGCGCTGCTATCAATCTATCCAATGAAGAGCTGAGAAGAGCCAAGAAGACTGGGCCGAGATCAAGCACGTTCTCGATGCGAGACTTTCGAGGGCTCAGGTAAGTAAACCGGGGGGGTGGGGGGCTGGAAAACATCAGATGTTTTTTCATCTCAATGCATAGGATGCATTAAGGTGAAAAAACATGAACCTTTACAACCCCTTCAAACTCTGCTTTAGCAGTTAAAATATGTATGTATGTATACAGATACTCCTCGTTTAACGACTTACCTGTCTAACGACCGATTAGACTTACGACCAGCTCTCCCCACTCGAACAACTATACATCACTGTACTGTACACTATAGTACAGAATTTTTGTTTGTGTTCTGTACTTATGCAAATTAAAACAACGTTATTGAGCTGGGGTTTTGTGCTTAGACCTTTTTTTCACACTACAGTACAGTAGCTAAGAATGCTTAAAATAGTGATTACTTGTGGCTCCGCGTTTAACGACCTGGTCGTTGGAACCGGACCTGGTCGTTAAGTGAGAAGTACCTGTATATATGTACACAATGTCATTATACTACACATTATAGATGTGTACTGTAGTTTATCATTCAAAAGGTTTCTTTCTTCTACTGAAGGACAAATTATAAATTACGGCTCTGCCAATTTACTCCAGACGGCTAAAGTTCCCTAGTGATTACCCAGTTTACTATATACCAAATATTGTCCAAAACACATCTGGTAAGTTTAAGGGAGTAAAACTGTCTTCCTCCGATAACCCATCTAAAAGTTTGATGAGCACGCACAATGAGTTGCAGTCTAACTGAAACACACATGATAGGACATGATCATCTGGAGGCCAAAGACACACCCTATTGCACAAGCTTATTTTTTATATTTAGTTCAAAACAGTGAATATTGAAGGCGCACAAAACCACAAATGAGAAACTTACAGTAAAAATGTTACTATTCATCTATTTGGTGTTATGCTAAAGCTATGCTCCTAAAATTATATGGGCGGATATATTTAAAGCAGAACTAAACTCTGTTAATCAACAACAATTATTTGTAATCCTTATTCTACTTGCATTAGTAAATAGATAGGAAGGTATATTATATTTACTGTATATACTCGAGTATAAGCTGACCCGAATATAAGCCGAGGCACCTAATTTTATTACAAAAAGCTAGGAAAACATATTGACTCGAGTATAAGCCTAGGGTACACAATGCCCATCTGCAGCTTCACCGTGCCCATCTGCAGCCTCACTGTGCCAATTTGCAGCCTCACTGTGCCCATCTTCAGGCTCACTGTGCCCATTTGCAACCTCACTGTGCCCATTTGCAGCCTTACTGTGCCCATCTGTGCTAATCTGCAGCATCACTGTGCCCATCTGCAGCCTCACTGTGCCAATTTGCAGCCTCACTGTGCCCATTTGCAGCCTCATTGTGCCCATTTGCAGCCTCACTGTGCCCATTTGCAGCCTCACCTTGTTTACGGTCTCCCACTGTGTCATGCAACTGTTAGGCAGTGTTCTTTCATACAGCGGCTATCTACTGTAACAAAGCCCTGCCTCCTCATCGTCCGCGTTAGACGGAAAACTGATTCAGTTTCCCATGATTCTATCAGTGTTCCTTCTATCACAGGCGAGGAGGAGACAGGGCTTTGTTATAGTGGACAGCCGCCGAACAGTTGCATGACACAGCGGGAAATGTCACTCGACTATAAGCCAAGGGGGCTTTTCAAGCATAAAAAATTGTGCTGAAAAAGTCGGCTTATACTGGAGTATATATGGTACTTGTTTTAAACTTTTTTGGCCTAGGCTAAAATAATGTCATACATCCCCATAGTCTTCATAGGCACACCCTGCTGCCCACATGACTGAGCTAAGGGCAGATGATTTCTAGAAAATAATTGCTAAATTAATTATCTGCCCTTACTCAATAATGAATGCAGCTAGAAATCTGATTTTACAACAAAATAACACATGGAAACATGGATGGAAGGGTGAGTTTGGTTCACAGATAAGTGAAGTTCTGTTTTAACCACTTAAGACCCGGACCATTATGCAGGTTAAGGACCTTGCCCCTTTTTGCAATTAGTCACTGCGTCGCTTTAACTGACAATTGCGCGGCCATGCAACGTGACTCCCAAACAAAATTGGCGTCCTTTTTTTCCCTACAAATAGAGCTTTCTTTTGGGTATATTTGATCACCTCTGCATTTTTTATTTTTTGCACTATAAACAAAAATAGAGCGACAATTTTGAAAAAAAATCTATATTTTTTACTTTTTGCTATAATAAATATCCCCAAAAAGATATAAAAATAACTTTTTTTTCCTCAGTTTAGACCGATACGTATTCTTCTACCTATTTTTGGTAAAAAAAAAACGCAATAAGCGTTTATCGATTGGTTTGCGCAAAATTTATAGCGTTTACAAAATAGGGGATAGTTTTATGGCATTTTTATTAATAATTTTTTTTTTACTACTAATGGCGGCGATTGGTGATTTTTTTTCATGACTGCGACATTATGACGGACACATCGGACACTTTTGACACATTTTTGTGACCATTGTCATTTCTACAGCGAAAAGAGCTATAAAAATGCACTGATTACTGTGAAAATTACAATAGCAGTGAAGGGGTTAACCACTAGGTGGCACTAAGGGGTTAAGTGTGCCCTAAGGGGGTGATTCTTACTGTAGGGGGGTGTGGCTGTAGGCGTGACATCACTGATCGTCGTTCCCTATATAAGGGAACAGACGATCAGTGTCACTGCCACAGTGAAGAACAGTTCTTCAGCTCCTGTGAGCGTTCGCGGGACACCGGCGGGGATCCGGTCTGCGGGTCCCGGGGGCGTGGTCACGGAGCTTCGGACCGGGGCGTGCGCGACCCGCGGCTGGGCTCTTAAAGGCAATGTACAGGTACGTGCCTGTGCCCAGCCGTGCCATTCTGCTGATGTAATTGTGCAGGAAGCGGTCCTTAAGTGGTTAAAATATATCCATAGTTATATTGTGAAATCATATATTTATTTCCACTTTGCATTTCACAAATTTCTAGTCTACACCTATTACTCTGAATGAGTCTGTAAACTTACTCTGTGAAGAGCTCCATGCATTTACCTCCTTGAATTTTGTGACACGTAATTACTATGCCCTGTGAGTAGGCACTGCTGCATCATGCATTTTACAGAACCTGCCTTGTGAACTACAGAGGAATTTCAGGAGGTGGAGTCAGTACAAGAGTCTCGGCTTGGAGGTAGCAAGGTACCATGGGATATGCAGTCCTTAAAAAAGAAAACAGCATAAGAGAAGCTGCAATGCATGCTGGGAATCCAGGAAGTTGTGGAAAAATACGTCCAGCAGACAGGCATCACCCACAACATGAAAGGAGTTTTTTTAAGTAAGCTTATTTTTTATTGTCAAATATAACTGCTGTTCCTATTGTTATTACAATGCTGATGTTATAAAATGAAATTGTATGATGTGACCACGAATCACCTTTTACAAGTCCAATTAGTTTTTCAGTTTAAGTCAGCTGAATTCATTCCAGGAGAATAAAAACAAGGTTGTGCAAAGTCTCAGGCCGCGTACAAACAGACCGTTCTCATCGGTTAACCGATGAAGCGGACTGATGGTCTGATGTGCCTACACACCTTCAGTTCAAAACCGATTGAGTCCAACGCGGTGACGTAAAACACAACGACGTGCTGAGAAAAATGAAGTTCAATCCTTCCAAGCATGCGTCGACTTTTTAACCGATGCTTTTGCATACTAACCGTCGGTTTTGACCTATCGGTTAGGCGTCCATCGGTTCAATTTTAAAGCAAGTTCTAAAAATTTGGACTGAAGGATAACTGACCGATGGGGCCCACACACCATCGGTTTGGACCGATGAAACGGTCCTTCAGTCAGTTTTCATCAGTTTTGACCGACCGTGTGTACGCGGCCTAACAGTTTATTCTCATTAGAAAGCAGCAAAAGCCTGAGTAAAGAAAAAAAAAACTGTCCTTTTTTTAGCTACCTGAATTACTTATGTAGCCCCTAGATTACATTTAAATAGGGATTAGATTTAGAACTGCGAGTAAAGTTGTGAGTTTGTTTCAACCCTCTGAATATATTCACTGGATAGGAAAGAGACAGCCATGAGCCTTTGAATATGCCCTTAGTAGTAAAAGCCTGAAAAGACAGAAAAGCTGGCGCTTTACAGAAAAATTTTGAAACAGTTAAAGCTTATCTGCCTGTCCTAGTATAAGGAATGCTCACGTATCATTCATGTTTCAACTGGTCTACCTTGCTTTGGGTTTGTTTTGTGACAGCATGATACTGTTATCAGGAACATAGTATACGTGTGATGCTACCTATCCTAAAACTGATTCATAATTTCAACCAGTATGTTGTCATATGATTGAAAAAGAATATAATTCAGAGGGATTATAATTTATCAGTCTATCACACTTAAAATGTACGGTATGTCCAGCAAAAATTTTTGATAGAGTAGCACTGGGATAGAAACAATGCTATTTAGGGCTTCTCTTCCTGTCCGGCTGACATGTTACCAGACAGGAAGTGAAGGTAACTCCCCAGTTGCAACAAAGAGAGACTTAAAAAAAATGCTAATCAGTTAAGTGTAGGCTAAAACTCCTGTCAGATTTTTATTTTTGTCTATTTTCCTATAGCAGATTTCCACCTAACTTCCCCTCTGGTTGAAACCTTTCTCAGCAGGACAGGACATAAGCAGGACCTCTAATGGAGCCCTGGATAGCAATCAAAACTACAGAAATATTATTTTTTTTGCCTTGACATCCACTTTGAGGTGTCAATATACCATTTCTAACAATCCAAGTCCTTTGGACCACTTTACCAGTAGGGATGAGCCGAACACACCCCTGTTCAGTTCGCACCAGAACCTGCAAACAGAACAAAAGTTTGTGTGAACTTTGGAACCCCGTTAAAGTCTATGGGAGTCTATTTGAAATCGAAGGTGCTAATTTTAAAGGCTAATATGCAAGTTATTGTCCTAAAAAGTGTTTGGGGACATGGGTCCTGCCCCAGGGGACATGTATCAATGCAAAAAACAGTTTTAAAAACAGCAGTTTTTTTCGGGAGCAGTGATTTTAATAATGCTTAAAGTGAAACAATAAAAGTGAAATATTCCTTTAAATTTCGTACCTAAGTGGGGTGTAAAGTATGCCTGTGAAATAGCTCATGTTTCCCGTGCTTAGAACTGTCCCTGTCCCACAAAGTGTCATTTCTAAAGGAAAAAAAGTAATTTATAAATCACTCGCGGCTATAATGAATTGTTGGCTCCCAGCAATTCATAAAAAATTCATTCATAAAAAATAAAAAAAAAGCATGGGGGTCCCCCCAAATTCAAATACCAGGCCCTTCAGGTCTGGTATGGATAGTAAGGGGAACCCTGCCGTCAATTTAAAAAAAATTACGTGGGGTTCCCCCCAAATATCCATTCCAGACCCTTCAGGTCTGGTGTGAATTTTAAGGGGAACTCCACCAAATTTATCAGAATCTGGAAGACCCCTTTAACAAAGGGGACCCCAAGATTCCGCCCCCCCCCATGTGAATTAGTAATGGGGTACATTGTACTACCAATTCACTAAGGAAGTGTAAATAATAGTAAAAAAACACACACACATACACCATAGAAAAAGTCCTTTATTAAAAAAGAAAAAAATAATCCAGCGGTGGTAATCCACTCTCGATCCCCGCTCCAACGTTGTCGGTATCCAGCGACGGGTGATCTCCTCTCCGCCGGGGTCCAGCGATGAGAAGATCCATCCAGGTCCACGATCCAGAGCGCACACATCGCCAGCGGCCTGTCTCCACCGGAGACAGCCCGGCGAATGACGCGGCTTGAGCCAGTGACAGCTCTTATATAGGTGAGGCGGGGCCACCCGTGAGGTGACTCCGCCCCCTCTGACGCAAGGGAAAGCCTGGGCTTCCCCAGTGACGGAGTCAGAGGTGCGTCAGAGGGGGACGGGTCACGTGACGGGTGGCCCCGCCTCACCTATATAACAGCTGTCACTTTCTCAAGCCGCGTCATTCGCCGGGCTGTCCCTGGTGGAGACAGGCGGCCGGCGATGCATGCGCTCTGGATCATGGACCTGGATGGATCTTCTCATTGCTGGACCCCGGCGGAGAGGAGATCACCCTTCGCTGGATACCGACAATGTTGAGGGAACTCCACGCAATTTTTTTTAATTTGGGGTGGAGTTCCCCTTAAAATCCACACCAGACCTGAAGGGTCTGGAATGGATATTTGGGGGGAACCCTACGTCATTTTTTTTTAATTGAAGGTGGGGTTCCCCCTTAATATCCATACCAGACCTGAAGGGCCTGGTAATTGAATTTGGGGGGACCCCACGCTTTTTTTTTATGAATGAATTTTCTCTGAATTGCTGGGAGCCGACAATTCATTATAGCCGCGAGTGATTTTTAAATTACTTTTTTCCTTTAGAAATGACACTTTGTGCAGGGACAGTTCTAAGCAGGGGAAACATGCACTATTTCACAGGCATACTTTACACACACCCTAGGTCCGAAATTTAAAGGAATATTTCACTTTTATTGTTTCACTTTAAGCATTATTAAATTCACTGCTCCCGAAAAAACTGCAGTTTTTAAAACTTTTTTTGCATTGATACATGTCCCCTGGGGTAGGACCCAGGTCCCCAAACACTTTTTAGGACAATAACTTAATAACTCATCCCTATTCACCAGGCTCCTTCCGGGACACAGTCTGGCTCAGAGCAAGATTCTTGGATTCACTACAACACATGGGGGTTGATTTACTAAAACTGGAAAGTGCAAAATGTATTGCAGCTCTGTATAGAATCCAATCAGCTTCCAGGTTTTTTTCTTGTCAGAAGCTGATTGGCTACCATGCACAGCTGCACCAGACTATGCACTCTCCAGTTTTAGTACATATTACTTTTCTGATCATTGTGTAAAACAAGGCCCACAGTGGACATGGGGCACACTAGGCATGTCCTGGCATGAGCGGCCTGATGGTAACAGGGTGAACTGGCAGGAGGTGGCCGCAATCCACACAGGGCTGACGTGGGCTGTGGTCGTTGCTTACCTCCCACTGTGTGGCCATGTCCATGTCTCCTCTCCCGCTGTAACGGGAAGATCTGTATCCTCTGCAGAAACTGTGCATCCGCTGGATTCAGGCAAAACAAGCCGAGTGCCAAGCTGCACCCGAAGATTTAACTGAACTCAGTTAACATCTTATATGCTAAATGGTCGGCGAGGACACAGTCATGAGTCATTATTATTAACAATGGGGATACATGGAAAGTTACATAATTTCACTGTGGCTGTAGCATGAAGATGGGGGGGGGTTGTGGGTTGGGAGCCTGTTACTAGAGAAAGGGAGTGATATTTGGGAGGGTTGGGGGTCTATCAATGGGGGTGGGTAGTAGGGTAGTGAAGGTCTGTGAGTGGGGGGGTGGTTGGGGGAAAGGGTCTGTCAGTGTTGGGAGGAGTGGTAGCTGGGGTGGGGGAAAGGGCAGTAGGTAAGGGGGTTTGTCAGAGAGGGATGGGGGTCTTTTGAGGGGGGTGGCAGTTGGTGGGGTTTGCATTGCAGTGCGGGGGACAAGCTCTGTGGGTTTTGCTTTGCTGGCTGCCCCCGCCGGCTCATGGAGAGATTGACTACTCGGTCTGGAAAGTATCAACCTGTTTTTATTTTTTGTCCCAGTCCGGGCCTGTGTATGATCACAATATAATTTCAGCCATTCGGTTTCCAGTGATGCACACAAGTCAGTTGTGCCCCAAAGAAGACTGTATGCATAACAGCATGTTGGCAGCTCTTTTAAAGTGTTACTAAACCCAGGACCCAGCATTCACTATATCTGGTCTCCCACAGTACACAGGACATGGAAATGCAATTATTTTAGTAAATATAAACTGCTAAACATCTTTTCTCATCAGCAATATATAGCAGTCATGTGACATCTATCATCTATCAATGTCTGGTTAGCGCTTGTAGGAGGAGTTTTCATTCTACTCTGACTGTCCTATCAGGCTGCAGGACCCCTGACCCCCTGTCTGGACAGTGCTGATTGGCCCTGTGCTGATTACATGCACCCTCTCAAAAAAAAAACCTCTAGCAATACACACCAAACTGAGCATTTCAGAGTGACTCAAAAGGCTCTGTCTTATCAGGAGATGGATTGGGGACAGTGGAAGAAGGGGAGGATCGGGGAAAACAGGATCAAACAGCTTTTTTATACAATGGAGGATTAACCACTTAGGTATAACTGTGAGTACAACAAGCATGCTTTACTACATATATACTGTAGATATATACTGAGATATACTGATTTTACTGTTGTGGGCTTAGTAACATTTTAAGCCGCCATATTGAGTTGATGTGCATGTGCAGAATCTAAAACTATAATGAGAAATAATGTATATGTAGCACCCTCCTAGTTAGGATGCTTTAGTAGACGTACATTTTCGGTTGTGGCTTCCCTATAGCAGGTTCAACTACTTCCCCTGCATTCCAGTGAGTTCTGGAATATAGTGGGTGGGACAGGCAGACCATGACCTGAGTATGCATGCAGCCTAAGCCAATATCTGGTCAGGAGAGTGGCAAGCAGGGGGTTGAGTAGTGTATAAATTGTCTGAGGCCTGGAACAGCACTCTCTTGTTCCTGGGGGAAGAAGACCCAGCCTGAGGGATGAGGCCTCCTGAGCTGTCATCTGCAGGGCAGAAGAAATTATTTTTGGGGTCCCAGCTCCAGCAGTTCAGGAAGTTTTGCTGCAGCTGAAAAAGTGCAGAAAGTTTTGCAGAGGATCCAAGCTGAAGGCACCCAGTTTAGAGATTGACTGATACTATAAGAAGCATTACAGTATCCAGGGCACAGTGAATACTAACCTTGAGGATCCTAAAGACTGTCTTTGGTACCCTTTGGGAGAGCTCACAACAGTTACTGACTCAGGTTATACCCTTGCCAATAGTTGTAGTTCTCTAAATGCTGGGTTCATGACAGTGGATGCATGTTGATGAAGCAGATCACTTACAGGTGTCCTCTATTGTAATTCTGTAAAAACAATAAGAAAAGTGAGAAACAGAAACATAATGGGGGAAAAAAATAAAAAAGCAGCTCTAGTTGCAGTACTCGCCTCCTATCTGGCACTGTCCACTACAGTAATTCCTCAGTCTTTTTCCAGGCTCAATGACTCCCAGGATCATTCAAGCTGGAAGACTAAGGACATTCTGAGAGTGCAGGGCATCATGCACGTGTTTACTGAGGGATCACCACCTGCACTTATAGGGGTTGATTTACTAAAGGCAAGTAGACTGTGCACTTAGTAAAGTGCAATTGCATTCTGCAAGTGCAGTTGATAAAGAGCTTAGTAAATGAGGTAAAGCTACACTTTGCAAAGAATACTCAATCACGTGCAAGGGGAATAAAAAAAAAACAGCATTTTTGCTTGTACATGATTGGATGATGGAAGTCAGCAGAGCTTCTGCTCATTTACTAAGCTCTGGAGCAACTGCACTTTACTAAGTGTACAGTCTATTTCCCCTTATTAAATCAACCCCACAGTGTAAAGATGCAGAAATCAGCACTGATATTTTTTGCATCATTGAGGCCTGCCTACCACCAGGAGGAGATCCAAAGAGGAAGAGAACCACATTGTATTATATGATTGGCCTTTAGAAACCTTAGAAATATACAGTGCCTTGAAAAAAGTATTCATACCCCTTAACATTTTCCAAATTTTGTCATGTTACAGCCAATAACGTAAATGTATTTCATTGGGATTTTATGTGATAGACGAACTCAAAATGGCACATAAATATTGGGACATCGACACAATTCTAATCTTTTTGGCACTATACACCACCACAATGGATTTAAAAACCAAACGAACAAGATGTGCATTAACTTCAGACTTTCAGCTTTAATTTGAGGGTATTTATATCCAAATCAGGTAATTTGTGACTCCCACTTGTGCCTCCCACTTTTTAAGGAACCAAAAGTAATGGGACAGATTAACCCTCCTGGCGGTATCCCCGAGCATGACTCGGGGTTGATTTTTTCTACCAAAATCGGTAACCCCGAGTCACGCTCGGGGTAACTGTGCAGAGCCTGCAGCGTGCGCTGGCTTACCTTCTCCTGGATCCAGCGATGTCACCACGCTGTGTGAGCGAGCGGGACCTCGCTCGATTCACACAGCGTCCTCCTGTGCCGCCGATCTCCATTCCCTGCAACGTTACAACGCACGGGAGCGGAGATCGGCGCCAAATTCAAAAAAGTACACAAACACTATACATACAGTATACTGTAATCTTATAGATTACAGTACTGTATGTAAAAAAAAACACCCCCCCCTTGTCCCTAGTGATCTGCCCAGTGTCCTACATGTCATTTTATATAATAAAAACCTTTCTTTCTGCCTGAAAACTGTAGATTGTCCATAGCAACCAAAAGTGTCTTTTTATGTCAAAAATGGTTTTAGATCAGCTAAAAAACAGCGATAAAAAATTATAATCACTTGCAGAATTGTGCAATAGCGATTTGCGGGGAAATTCGTCATAAAAAAAAAAAATATTGACAGCAACAATTCTGCAACTGAGTAAATTTCAGTGATTTTGAGTTGATTACATTATTGAATATTTTTTATTTTAATTATATTATTACTTGCTATAATTATTTATAATTATTTTTTATATTATAATTTAAAATGTTGTTTTTAAAAAAATGTCATACCCGGGATGCCTATTAGAATCTTGTTTGGACAGATTTAAGTGAGTTATTCCTAAAAATCACAGGCCTACAGTATAAAACACCAAATTTCCTTGCAAATAATTGTACCGCTTTCAGCATGTTTTTTCAGAAATAATCATACCGCCAGGGAGGTTAACAATCATAAATCAAACTTTCACTTTTTAATACTTGGTTGCAAATCCTTTGCAGTCAATTACAGCCTGAAGTCTGGAATGCATAGACATCACCAGACGCTGGGTTTCATCCCTGGTGATGCTCTGCCAGGCCTCTACTGCAACTGTCTTCAGTTCCTGCTTGTTCTTGGGGCATTTTCCCTTCAGTTTTGTCTTCAGCAAGTGAAATGCATACTCAATCGGATTCAGGTCAGGTGATTGACTTGGCCATTGCATAACATTCCACTTCTTTCCCTTAAAAAACTCTTTGGTTTCTTTCGCAGTATGCTTCGGGTCATTGTCCATCTCCACTGTGAAGCGACGTCCAATGAGTTCTGAAGCATTTGCCTGAATATGGACCGATAATAATATTGCCCGAAACACTTCAGAATTTATCCTGCTGCTTTTGTCAGCAGTTGCATCATCAATAAATACAAGAGAACCAGTTCCATTGGCAGCCATACATGCCCACGCCATGACACTACCACCACCATGCTTCACTGATAAGGTGGTATGCTTTGAATTATGAGCAGTTCCTTTCCTTCTCCATACTCTTCTCTTCCCATCACACTGGTACAAGCTGATCTTGGTCTCATCCATCCATAGGATGTTGTCCTGGAACTGTGAAGGCTTTTTTAGATGTTGTTTGGCAAACTCTAATCTGGCCTTCCTGTTTTTGAGGCTCACCAATGGTTTACATCTTGTGGTGAATCCTCTGTATTCACTCTGGTGAAGTCTTCTCTTGATTGTTCACTTTGACACACATAAACCTACCTCCTGGAGAGTGTTCTTGATCTGGCCAACTGTTGTGAAGGGTGTTTTCTTCACCAGGGAAATAATTATTTGATCATCCACCACAGTTGTTTTCCGTGGTTTTACGGTTATTTTGGTGTTGCTGAGCTCAATGGTGCATTCTTTCTTTTTAAGGATGTTCCAAACAGTTGATTTGGCCACACCTAATGTTTTTGCTATCTCTCTGATGGGTTTGTTTTGTTTTTTCAGCCTAATGATGACTTGCTTCACTTATATTGACAGCTCTTTGGATCTCACATTGAGAGTTGACAGCAACAGATTCCAAATAGCACACTTGAAATTAACTCTGGACCTTTATCTGATCCTTGTAAATGGGATAATGAGGGAATAACACACACCTGGCCATAGAACAGCTGAGCAGCCAATTGTCCCATTACTTTTGGTAGCTTAAAAACCGGGAGTCACATATTCAGACTGTTGTAATTCCTACACCGTTCACCTAATTTGGATGTACCTACCCTCAAATTAAACCTGGAAGTCTGCAGTTAAAGCACATCTTGTTTGTTTCATTTCAAATTCATTGTGGTTGTGTATAGAGCCAAAAATGTTAGAATTGTGTCGATGTCCCAATATTTATGGACCCGACTGTAATTGTGAAGTGGAACGAAAATGATACATGTTATCAGGGGGTTACTAATGCGCAAACCACAAGGGTGATGAATGATCTAATAACCTAATTAAGAGCAGCAGCCACAAGAAAGGTGTTCACACACTGATAATATATGGAGAAAGGGGAATAATGTGGCAACTACTAAATATCCAATTAATAACTAACAATCAATTACACTGCAAGTAAAGAAAGGTGCCAAGTAATCCTGTGAAAATACTGCAAATAATAAATTAAAACTAATCATGCAATATAAACTCCTGTGCAAATATGCAATAAAGGTGCAATAAAAAGCGATGCAATCAATCTGTGCCCAAATCTTCATGTGCAAAGATGCAAAAATAATAAAATGGATGTGCAAATATGCAAATACATATTTGCACATGCATTTTATTTTCAGGAAGTACAAGTGTCTATCTACAAGTAATAGGGGAAAAGATATTAGGTCTACAGTGCATACACAATTTTATTTACATTTTTTTTATGTTGATTAGGATGATGAAGGGTAACAAATATAAGTCAAGGAGAGCTTGGGCAGTATACTTGTTGATTATAGAAATTTTCCATAATAACTAAGATGATTTCAATTCCAATGTAACCTATCAAATATAATAATCATCTTTATTTTTTAACATATCTGTTTTAAAATTCATCCAAGGGGCCAGATTCTCGTATAATGGCCTAAAGTTGCGGCGGCGTAACGTATCTCATTTACGTTACGCCGCCGTAAGTTTTACGGGCAAGTGCTTGATTCACAAAGCACTTGCCTGTAAAGTTGCGGTGTAGCGTAAATCCTCCGGCGCAAGCCTGCCTAATTCAAATGATCCGGGTAGGGGGCGTGGATCATTTAAATTAGGCGTGTTCCCGCGCCGAACGTATTGCGCATGCGCCATCCCTAAAATTTCCCGACGTGCATTGCGCTAAATTACGTCGCAAGGACGTCATTGGTTTCGACATGAACGTAAATGGCATCCAGCCCTATTCAGGGACGACTTACGCAAACAACGTCAATTTTTAAATCTCGACGCGGGAACGACGGCCATACTTAACATTGGCTGCGCCTCATATAGCAGGGGCAACTTTACGCGTCGCAAATCTTACGTAAACTTCGTAACTTCACTGCGTACGTTCGGGAATTCGCGTATTTTGCTAATTTGCATACTCGATCGGGAAAACAACGTCGGCGACACTTAGCGGCGAAAAACTGCATTCAAGATCCGACAGCGTAAGAGTCTTACGCCTGTCGGATCTAATGGTTATCTATGCGTAACTGATTCTATGAATCAGGCGCATCGATACGACAGGCGGACTCAGAGATACGACGGCGTATCAGGCGATACGCCGGCGTATCTCTTTTGAGAATCTGGCCCAAGGACTGTAACATATTCTTCCAGTTTGTTGTGGCTGTTTGTCAGTTTTTGTTCAATGTGTCTGATTCCCTTCTAATTCACAGTTACATTTAAATCCCTGTTAACTGTGGTTGCTTCTAAAAACAACAAAAGAATACTTGTGCCCAAATGACTGGTATTTATGTAAAAGAAACCAAAGTGATGGTTGCCTGATTCATCTATTTTTCCATGTTATTGTTCACTCTATTTATACAATTTTATATTATTCTCCTCTATGTGCGGAGAACACCTGGCTTTGCAAATATCTATTATGGATGAGAAGTGAGAACCAAAACAATGACTTCAGGGCTGAAATCTACTTAGCCGTTAACCTAAATCAGACTAGAAAAAACATGTTGTGTCAGGAGCAGTGGTGGGAGGTTGTGAAGAAGAACTGTGTAAGGGGAGTGATTATCCAGCTAATCCAATGTTATTCTAAGGAACACCACTAGGAGAACATCTGATGGGAGTTTAAATAAGGCTGCTAGTCATCACAGTTCATTTAGGCGTCGGACTAACCAGCTACTCATCCACTTTTCTTATACTAAGTTTGCAGACTAGTTTCAGCCTTATTATTAGATATTTATTAATACAACCGAGTAGAACTACTGTATATTCAAGCAGTAGCTATACATCCCTGTTGTAGAAGATGGCCAATTCAGGCTTACAACTTTTAGGATTTGCCTTGGCTTGTATAGGATGGATTGGCTTTATAGTGTCCGTAGCTATTCCCCAATGGAAGATGTCTTCGTTTGCCGGAGATGCCATCATCACAGCACAGATCACCTATGAAGGCTTGTGGATGTCCTGTGTCATGCAGAGTACAGGGCAGATGCAGTGCAAATCCTACGACTCTCTTCTGAAATTAAACAGTAAGTATCACTTTTCTCACTTTTTTACCCTTTCTTTTTTATACCTTTAGTATAGTTCCAATACTTCCAATACTTCCAAAAGTTCCAATACACGCATACGAAAACATGTATATAAACCAACTTTTCTATCTATCTATCTATCTATCTATCTATCTATCTATCTATCTATCTATCTATCTATCGGGTACTAAAACTGGAGCACACAGAATCTGATGTAGCTGTGCATAGTAACCAATCAGCTTCCAACTTGTTCAATTAGGTTTTGACAATAAAACCTGGAAGCTGATTAGTTACTACGCACAGCTGCACCAGATTCTTGTTCTCCAGTTTTAGTAAATCTCCCCCAGATTTTGCAAACTCCAGATCTATCTATCTATCTATCTATCTATCTATCTGTCTGTCTGTCTGTCTGTCTGTCTGTCTGTCTGTCTGTCTGTCTGTCTGTCTGTCTGTCTGTCTGTCTGTCTGTCTGTCTGTCTGTCTATCTGTCTATCTATCTATCTATCTATCTATCTATCTATCTATCTATCTATCTATCTATCTATCTATCTATCTATATGTCTGTCTGTCTGTCTATCTGTCTGTCTGTCTATCTATCTATCTATCTATCTATCTATCTATCTATCTATCTATCTATCTATCTATCTATCTATTTATCTATCCATCTATCTCTCAATCATAGGTGTGCATTAGGGTGTGCACCCCAAAGCTCAAGCACACACTACTGATCACTCACGATGTTCATTGAGAAAGGAAAGGGGATGGTCAATTACATATTTACCAGCCCCTTCCTCCACTCATCCTAAAACATCCCTGCAGCAACAGCTGGCGGGAGAGGAGGGAAACTGGTAGCACTGCAGGGAGAAGGGGGGAGCCAGGGCAGTAGGGGGATCTGTGCTGTAAAGGGTGATTAGGGTGTGCCTGGGCACACCTGGCACACCCTGTGCGCACGCCTATGCTCTCAATCTATCTATCTACACTATCTATGTATCTATCTATATGTCATATGTGTTTATATTTTAAATTACCAATGAATATGAGATGTTATATAAACAAGGTTTTAGTATTTTTCCTCAATTTCTGTACCTGTAGAAAAGCAGAACATATTATATAATATTTCACTGGGCTATAGTGGCTTATAATAAATAATTATGGCAATATGCCAAACCATAGAATAAAGCAGAAGAATAGTTATGCAATATAGTTGGTTTTGTTTCATTTACACATTGGAACTTGTGTGTTGTGAACTTTAAATACTAACCTACCAACTACACATTGCCAATCCTGAGATTTCGGGCTTTATTTATTAAGTGCAACACAACCAGTGCAGTAACCAATGGCAACCAACCAGCAAATCATTCGCTGTACATTTATTTTTACACATTATATGAGGAAATCTTTTTTTTTTTTTTTTACTATGCATCATTTTTTCTTTTTACCATGTAGGCAAAAATGACCTCATGTAATGCAGTAGTTGGAGAGTTACAGATAACGTGACATTGGTCTGTTTACTAATGGAATCATTTGATGTTTTTTTTTAATGCACAGTAAATTGTTTCTCCGGTAGATTTATGTAAAATAAAGGAAATAATTGTTAGCACCGGAAATATATCACTTTCCAGTTTTCTTCAAGAAGTTAATATCATAAGTCTTCCTAAGGATTTAAACCTGGCTGAGATGGCAGAGCTTTTTTTTTGGCTAGCAACAAGATCATCACTCATGATGAGCTGATAAATCCGAAACAATTGCAGCAATGACTAAACATGCACTATCTTGTGATGCCAAAATTGCTGTAATTGTTTTATAGCTAATACAGATTATGTTCTTTCACGTAACATGCTCTGTTGGTTCACCTGTTTTTTTTTTTTTTTTTTTGTTTTTCTTTGCCTTTATCAATTAATTGTGTACAGACATACCCAACTTTTAAGTACACAATGAGGTTTATTTACTAAAGCTGGACAGTGCAAAATCAGGCTCACTTCCTCATAAAAATGTATAGTGGTGACACTGAAAACAACACTTCCTGTCTAGCCATTTGCTAAAAGTTGGATATTTTTCAGAAAATTAACTCCTTGGTGCTAATGTTTTAAAAATTAAAGTGTATGTCCAGTCCAAACTTTTTTTGTCAATAAGGGTTGGACTTAGTCTGGAAGGATTAGAACCCTTGTATTTTTTTTTTAAGATATCCAAGGCTCCATTAAAATTAGTTTTTTTGTGACAGTAAATGAGAGACAATGGGGGTTATTTACTAAAGGCAAAACCACTTTGTGCAAAGTGCACTGGAAATTGCACTGAAAGTGCAGTCGCTGTAGATCTGAGGGGGACATGCAAGGAACATAAAAAACAGCATTTTAGCTTGCACATGATTGGATAATAAAATCAGCAGAGCTTCCCCAAATCTCAGCTCTGTTCCCCCAGATTTACAGCGACTGAACTTCCAAGTGCAATTTCAGTGCAATTTCAAGTGCACTTTGCACTTGCAGTTTGCACTTGTAGTGCAAAGTGTATTTGCCTTTCTTAACCACTTCCATACCGGGCCTATTTTGGCACTTCTCTCCTACATGCATAAATCATATTTTTTTTGTTAGAAAATTACTCAGAACCCCCAAACACTATATATGTTTTTTTTAGCAGACACCCTAGGGAATAAAATGCCGGACATTGCAACTTTTTATCTCGCACAGTATTTGCGCAATAATCTTTCAAACCCCTTTTTTTTGGGAAAAAAACGGTTTTGTAAATTAAAAAATAACAAAACAGTAAAGTTAGCCCAATTTTTTTGTATAATGTGAAAGATGAAGTTACGCCGAGTAAATAGATACCTAACATGTCACGCTTTAAAATTGCGCACACTCATGGAATGGCGCCAAACGTCAGTACTTAAAAATCTCCATAGGCGTCGCTTATTTTTTTTTTACAAGTTACAAATTTAGAGTTACAGAGGAGAAAAAATGTATTATTTTATTTTTTATTTTACTCAATTTCTTTTATTTTTTTTTATCACTTTTATTCCTATAACAAGGAATGTAAACATCCATTGTAATAGGAATGGTTTGTGACAGGTACTCTTTATGGAGAGATGCAGGGTCAATAAGACCCCACATCTCTCCTCCAGGCTGGAAAGCATTAGATCGTGAAAAAAAATTCGCCGATCTAATGCTTTCAGCCGCGATTGCGGCTGTGTTTACATTCCAGGACCCGGGCGTGACGTCATAACATCGCACCCGGGCCTCCGACGATCATAGAGATGACTGGTGACCATCTGGTCACCAGTCTACTATATAGTTTTCATCAGACGCCGGCGGATCGTTTCTCCGGGTCTCCAATGGCAAAGGAGAGCCCGGAGAAGCACCGGATGGCGTCCCCTCCCGCCGCCTATAAGAACGATCAAGCGGCGGAACCTGCCGCTATGATCGTTCTTATGGTGCAGGGATTCGCCGGCTGAAGAGATGGATATCTGAATGATGCCTGTGGCTGCAGGCATCATTCAGATATCCCCACTGAAAGTCCAGGACGTCATATGACGTCCTTGGGCTGGAAGTGGTTAAATAACCCCCCTTGTCTCCATCACAACCACCCTGGATAACAATAAAGACTCAGTAAGGCTTCTAAACTCTACTCTACTCTATATATATATAAAAAAAGTAGCTAATGCAACCCATTTGGTCAAATTGCACAATTCCCAACAAATATAACCTTAACATTTTTGGTGATCAAAGTTATGCTTTTTGAAATGGCTGTACTGATTCTCCTGAAAAGTAAACACATCATTCCTAAGGGAAGGTTGTGTCTGTATGAATCAATGATTAAGAGAACATTCTGAGGCAGAGTTGTTAAAAATGTCCATTACTGTTTTGGTGACAGGTAACTAACTGGAAGTTCAGAGTTTTCTGCACTTCAAACCATTCTGTGTAGAACCATATCAATCTTTGTTACAGCAGTTCACCTGGGAGGAGAGGAGAATGAAAACGGCCAGCTCATTTTATTTTATTTGACATTTTTAAGTGTATCCACAAATTGCCAGAATTTAAGAATATCTTTATAATTTGTTCTGATTCTGCAGCATACATTTTCGTATATGTCCCCATGCAATGATCTATTATATCAGATATTCTGATTCGATTCCCTTCAAATTCATATATATCTTCATCTACAATAATCTATCACACAAGACATGCCAGTGCAAAAGAAATGAATGTGATTTATCACATTCATCTACAACAGGACACCTCTTTGTAGCAGCATTTCTTGCATCTCCCCATTCTGCCAGTTTCTGGGCCAGGAATAGGAGATAGCTGAAAGGCACATACTCTCTAGGTGGATACTGGGATTTTGTCTCATTTATTTAGATTAATGATGTTCATTGGATACTGTTATATCCGAAATGAGACCAATTTAGGAGAACTATGAGGTTGATTTACTAAAGGCAAATAGGCTGTGTACTTTGCAAGTGCAATTGCTACAGAGCTTTGTAAATGAGGCAAAGCTTCACTTTACAAAAAAAAATACCCAATTACATGCAAGTAATTTGCTTGCACGTGATTGGAAGATAGAAGTCAGCAGAGCTTCCCCTCATTTACTAAGCTCTGGAGTAACTGCACTTTGTAGAGTGCAACTGCTCTTGCAAAGTGCATCGTTTATTTACCTTTAGTAACAGCATCCCTCTGTGTTGTCACTTAAAGTGGTATTAAAGCGGAGTTCCACCCAAAAATGGAACTTCCGCTTATCCCACTTCAGGAGAAGGGAACTTCCTGTCCCACTTCCTCTTTCCGCCGAGGGGCTGCAAAGGCGATTAAGCTTAATTGCCTTTTGGCAGCCCCTCCCTGTAAGCGATCGCCTAGGACACGTGACAGGTCCTAGGCGATCGCCTGTCCAATTAAACAGCGCCGGGCCGAGCCACGGAAGCCTGTCGGAAGCCTGTCAATCAAATAGGAACGCCCAGTCCCGCAGCCCATACCCGGAAGCGGCGGAGAAGATCTATCTCTAAAACGGTAAATACTGCTTTGATTTTAAAAAAAAACACCTGATTCCCCTTGACAGAATGAGCATCAATCTAATGTTAAAAATTACGTTTTTTTGTAGTCATTCTTAGTCCATTCAATATTTTTTTTTGTAAAAAAACATTAACGCTAAAGCTAAAATATAGCCTGTTAAAATTGATAGCCTCAAATGAGACATTTTTGTGGAACCTCTCACTGGTGGATGTTGGCGCTGAAGTGACTAAGAGCTAGATCTGTACATTATTATTATACTAGATTTTTAAAGCGCCAACAGCTTGCGCAGCGCTTTACAACATGTACATTTAAGTATGCTTACAGTGCCCTCAAACCCAGAGAGTGTTATGCAAATACCTTCTTCAATTAGTAAGTTGACCCCCCCTCATTCTGGCTCCTGTGCCTCTCTATTGGTCAGTATGATAACCCTTCACAGTAATAGGCTAAAGCCTCATACACACGATTGGATTATTCAATGGGAATTGTGTGATGGCAGGCCATCTGTATGCTCCATCGGACAATTGTTGTCGGATTTTCCCATGGGCAAATGTGGTATAGAATGCTTTAAAATTGTCCGCCAACAAATGTGTGTTGTTGGATTATCCGATCATGTGTACACATGTCCATTGGACAAAACTCCAAAGTACAAACATGCATGCTCAGAAGCAATGCTCACCATCACACAACATTAGCAGAAGTTGCCCAAATGGTGGCACTAAAAAGTTAAAAAAATACTTTGTATTGTGTTTGTTGGCCAACAATTATTTGCTGCTTGTATGCAATACAAGTTCCTGGCCAATGCCCTTCGGACAAGAGTCCTACGCTTTGTACGATGAAAATCCAATCGTGTGTACGAGGCTTAAGATTAAGGTGCCAGAAGCAGGGTGGGGCAGCCAAAGCTTCATCCACCTAGCCTAAGTTGGTATTTTCCCAATAGAGCACCGCAGGTTTTTGGACTTTCAGGTAGTGGGAGGGTACAGACCTATAAGTTGTGAGAATGTTATGAGAGCATAATGATTAGTAACAACACTAGAAAATTAAGTCAGATTGCTAATTATATTTAATATTTTTAACTGTTTGTCATTTTAAAGCAGCATCCTCCTTATTAATTGGAGCTATCACTACATTCATTACAGGTCATTCTGCCTGGTGCATGTAATGTAAATTAAAGTGAATGATTTACCTGCGGTGAATGTTTAATAAAAATCCCATTCTACACATATACCGTGTGTGTGTATATATATATATATATATATATATATATATATATATATATATATGTGTGCTCTAATATTTACTCATGTTCACCAAGGCAAAGTGGAGGATTATATATGTCTGTGCTTTTTTTCTCTGTTGAGAAGGAAGGGAATTTCTGCATTCAGGCATCAAGGAACAGACATGATTATTCATGTTGAGACTTTACTTCATAATCTAATAAAGAGTCCTCACCTAGCTTTCTTATCTTTTTTCTTTATATCTTTTTTTTTTCTTCTTTCCTTTTTACCAAGCAAATTGCTAAACAAGAATTATTATAGCCAGCACAGAAGCTGTGGGGCAATTATAAAGCACATGGCAATAAAAGTGTCAAACTGAACCACTCTCACATGTATAATGATTTTATTGAAATGGTTATTAAACTTTAACTGTGCTCTGTTAGGAAACAATTGTCAGGTCTCTTTTATCCATAAAATAAAAAGATTTGCAGCCTGAGACTTGAAAGCTGGGTTGAGTCAGGATTGCTGATTTTGTGATATACATGCAGCATTAACAGTTTAATAATGGTTAGTTCCCATCCTTGTCTACCTAGGTGAGGATCTGGGCAATGCTAAACACGTCTCCTTTCATAGATTGATACTGACTCCTAGACAAGATCAGACCCGTCAAAACAGTCACCCTGGAGAGCTGCATATTTTCAACAAAGTAGCTCTCCTCCCAAACATAAAAGACAAGAATTAACAAAACCGTCAGCTTTTCCAGTAGAACATTCCTCCTCCAACATGCCAAATTAACCTCTTCAACTATGCTATGTGTAAAACCCATGTGACATGAAATTGCATCATTAAAAAGTTCTAGAGTTAAATTAGTTTTCTACCAGTTCTTACAAAAGGTTATTATTTTAACAATACATTCCAAGCAACAAACAGGGAGACAATCTATGAGTCATTCTAGTTTTCTTAAAGCAGAATCCGAGAATTACACCAAAAACATCCTTGCAGTGCCCAAGTCTGCTTTTTAAGTCTTGGTGTAGAGGACTAAGCTGTCAGGCCTCGTACACACGACCGAGTTTCTCGGCAAAAACCAGCAAGAAACTTGCTGGGAGATATTTTTTGCCGAGGAAACCGGTCATGTGTACATTTTCATCGAGGAAACTGTCGAGAAACTTGACGAGCCAAAAAGAGAGCAAGTTCTCTATTTCCTCGACGGGAATGGAAAAACTTGCCTTGTCGAGTTTCTCAACAGCCTAACAAGGAACTCGACGAGAAAAAAAATGTGTTTCGCCTGTCGAGTTCCTCGGTCGTGTGTACGAGGCTTCATACTTACTTTATTCCTTGCTCTAACAGGCTTTCTTTATGCTGTGCAATCAGTTCCCCAAAGAAAGCCTCTTCTCTAAGGCACTCTAGCAGGTAGTTGCACCCTGACATCATCATGTACAATGCAAGGCCTGCATTGTACGTGAGGAAAGGTGAGGAACTGCCCACAACCCAGATCACTGGAGAGACAAGGAGAGTATCAGAGACTGCAAGAGCGAGGAATAGGGTAACAGCTTAGTCCTCTACCACACGACTTAAAAAGCACTTGCAGTGCAGACTTGGGCCCTAAACCTAACAAGCATTTAACCCTTGAGAAGGGGCTGTGGGCACTGCAACAGGGTTTTTTGTATAATTCACAGTTTATCCCTAAAGTGTAAGGAAACCCAAGGACAAAAATGTAATACATTGTCTTAGGGTGGCTATGCTCACTCCTTTACTGTATCTTTGGCGGACCAGCATAGCCACCTTTGGACAGCAGCAGTGTCAACCTGTGAAAGGGTAATATTAGATGGAATAGTAGATATGTGTGGACCTTACATAAGTGTTTAACAAATTAAATCCAAACACTAACTAAGGGTCCTTTCACACGTATGGACAGTATGTCCGTATTTCATCCATCCGTTTTTGGATGAAATACGGACATACGTGTATCCCTATGGGATAGCGGGTGTCAGCAAGTGAACATCCACTGACACCCAATGTCATCCGTCCCCGCTATGGTCCGATTCTGCAGACGGAGGAAAATCCTATTTTTCCATCCGTCTGCAGAGCGGATCGGTTAAACACGGACAGACGGTCCGTGTTCATCCGATCCCCCCATAGAGGAGAGCAGAGATCTGACAGGGCGGTCCCTGCAGGGACCGCCCTGTCATCTGCCAGCTCAGCGGATAAGAAAGGTACAAATCCACACAGGATCCGTATGTGGGAAAGTTCCCTAACACTTGTTAAGTAGTTACAACTGTTTTAATTTTCCTGTTGGGTTTTATATAAACAAATAAAAGCTGACCAATGTGAAAACCCATAGCAGTGTCTAATGGTTTGTCTCTTTTGCTGGACAGCTTGGCCTGTTAAAGGAAGTTAAAAGATAACAGACTTACTGGCAGGACCAACAGACTTTTGTGTTAATGCTTGTTACAGGCTGCCAGTGCAGTATATTCATCTTTGTTTTTTTTTGCCAATATTTCAATTTTAAAGCCCATTAGCATTTAATTTCAGTAATTTTTTATTGCTGCTTGTGTCCTCACTGTGTATATTTTCCTTCACTTTTTGCCTTGAGGACAGGGTGTCAACAGGGAGTGGAAGTAATGGGAAATCTCAAAATTGATGACAAGGATAGCAAGAGTGCTAAAAAGGTTAGAAACTCCATAGCAGTCTCTGTCTTCCTATTTTCCCAGTTTCCCATTTTTAGGTAAATAAAGAAGTGACTGTTACAGAACATTGGGAAACCAAGTCCAAAGGATCTATTTTAAGAATATTTCTCAAATGCTAAATATAAAGATTTGACACATATAATCCTTGGTAGAACATACAGTATATATGATTTATCTATTCTACACATAGTTTACGTAAGTAGTCATTTGCTGCTTGCCTCTCCCGAGTAAGTGGATCATCATGCTGATCGCCTTTTCATGTCAACAGGATTAAAATTACTAACATAAATAACTACTTCCGCTAGATGATTTTACCTATTTGAAGTCAGTGAAGAAGCAATAAGATGAGACTAGAGGTGGTCATAAAAGGTGATTAAGGAGGATGACATACTAGACATCCTACAGTCTGAAGATATGAAAAGTATATGAACTTCTCTACAGAATGTATAAATGATGGTAATGAAAACTATTTGAAATTAAAATTTAAATCGGGGGTTCAAAGACATAGTAGGTAGATATGATAATTGCATAGGATTTGAAGTAATATATATTCAATGGTCTAGATTAGAACCATTGGGCAGATTCTGTCATAACTGGTTCACAGAGCAGGCACCAATATTATATTGCTTGGGTTTGGGATCTCATAAGACTTCTTCATTGAGATATCAGTGATTATAGCTAATGTTTTTTTTTTTTTTTTTATAAGACAAAAATGTTCTGTTGACAAAATAATCACACCTCACCTACCACCAGAATATGCTTGCAAAGAAAATATGCGGTGGAACTGTAATGGCAGCACAAATTCAGTTATTTACTTCCCCAACTAAATATTTGATTGATCTGTGAGTATAAGTGAACTGGTAAAAAGTACTCCAAGGGAAGACCAATTCAAAGTCATCTACTGAATGCACATTGATGCCACAACCACTAAGCCAATGCTGAGAGCATGGACTTCCTAACTCCAGGTGAGTGCTAGTCATTCAACTGGAATAGTTATCCTGTAACACCAAAGCATTCCAAGCTCATCAACATCATCAGCCTAAAAAGGAATTACTTCACTTCCATAGGTGATATACATATTAGGAAGTACAGTACAATGCTGTATTTCCCTATTAGGGCAGCGATGGCACCTGGGGGTAAATATGTCCTTCAGGTCTATTATTGCACTTGTGACACTTTTCCACTAAGGACATGCACAAAATAGGTAGTCAGTTGCTAGTTTTATTTAGCAAGCAGCAACAAGGTAAATATATGAATTCATTGGCAATCTTTAAGAAAATCTTATCAATTGTATCACTGCTAGTGATGGATATGCTCACATGGCAGCGACACTGCTAAAGCAGCTGTTGACAAGGCCTGTGCCTGCAATCACACTGGGAAAAAATAACACTAAAGGTCCAGTTCACTTTAATATACATTGTTGTCAATCAAGCCCTGATGAAGTGGTTGAACCCCTGAAACACATTGGCTACTTTAATAACTGATTTTTATTGGAATAAATTGTTATCTGGAACTTTTAGCAGTGGTGTGATGCTTCAATTTTAATCTTTATTACAATACACTACAAGCCAGACAGACCATGGAAATCCTCTGAGGCCCCGTACACACGTCCGAGAAACTCGACGGGCAAAACACATAGTTTTGCTCGTCGAGTTCCTTGTGAAGCCGCTGAGGATCTTGGCGAGCCAAGTTTCCTCATTGACTAACGAGGAAATAGAGAACATGTTCTCTATTTGGCCCGACGAGATCCTCGTCGGTTTCCTCGGCCGAAAGTGTACAGGCGACCGGGTTTCTCGGCAGAATACGGCTCCGATCGAGTTTCTGGCTGAATTCTGCCGAGAAACTCGGTCGTGTGTACGGGGCCCTCAGTGTAGAAGTTGCCTGCCCAGGAACCAGATCAATTAATCAACATCAATAATTTAGGATAGCAGTACCAGTGACAGTGAGATGGTCAGGTCAAGTGCTATTTTTCCACTTTCCTCAAATTTTCGACTTTGGACTTTTTTTTTTTTTTAGCAAGCAACAAAATCTTAAATGTATTACTGCATTGGAGATCTTTTAGAAAATCCTATCCTATAAAATATATCACTGCTCCTGTTCTACAAAGCCATACTGAACATTTTCACATGGTTGTGAAACAGTTATACAGAAGTAGTTTCTCTTGGCAAATTTGTGAATAAAAGGAGTGTAGGTATTTTTAACCGTTAACTGTTGGTTTGTATGCCAAGAAATGTCAAGTCAAAATGATTGGACAGACAACTTAGCATTAGAGCCAAAAAACAGGTTGGATTCATTTAAAAGCGAGAAGGCAGTTTTAAACAGAATGGCTATACAGTATATTGCCCCGTTTTAGTATGAGATGAAAATGTGCTGTCATGTATGTTTGAGTGGCCATGCAGTGCTCCCCTATGGTGTGATAATACAGTTTTCTGTCAACTTTTTGGAAAATATGTATGTAATAATATTTGTGTTGCACTGTAAATATTAAACTTTCAAATACAAATCTGACACTACAAAAGTGCAAAATATAAAGAATGAATACATTGATAATAAATCTCTTTTGGTGTGTAATTGTGAAAATACAACAATACATATACTATTGTGGTGAATAGGCATTCAAGTAAGCGCAGTACAATAAAGTGCAACAGTGTTCAAAAAATCTGCAGAATGCAAATACCTACACCAGAAATAAAGTTTTAGCTGTGACTTAGGTCTAATCCGCCAGATGGATGGGGAACGGACCCCCCATTTGTCTGTTTATAGCAGATAGGATCAGATCGGATGTCCGTGGGAGGGGCACACCCTAAAAGATGCATTAAAGATGGTGCAGCCATAAGACCATACAAACAGAACAAAATATTAAAGCGCACACATGCAAAAATTACTGCAAAGCTATTAAAAACACCTGAACATTTTCAAAAAATATGGGGATTTAGTCACACCATATGACCATATGTTGCTTAAGCCCACTTACTGCGTTAAATTACCCCATTATCAGTGGGTCCTACGCTAGTTCTCCCATATAGAGGAGAGTATTTCTCCCATGGTCAGATAAGCAGGATCTTCCATTCTATTGATAGCGTAGGGCACACTGATAACGGGGTATTTTGACACAGTAAGTGGGCTTAAGCACCATATGGCCATATGGCGTGACTAAATCCCCATATTGTTTGAAAAGGCTCAGTTGTTTTAAATAGCCCTGCAGGAGTTAAATGTCATTTTTGCATGTGTGCGCTGTAATATTTTGTTTTGTTCTTTCGTGGGTGTAAACAGACACATGTCTGCTTTAATCCACCGCTCCCTAGAGGGTAATTGGATTGGATTGGATTGGAATAAATACTTATAGAGCGCCGAATGCGAGTTGTGAAACTCGCATCTAAGCTCTTACCAACAAGCTGGGGGTATCCAGTTCCCAGGAGCAAAAAGAAGAAACTAGGACATCAAAGTAAAAGCGGGGAACAGACAAGAAATAAACATAAATATAAAAAGAAGGGGGGGGGTGTCAGGGCACAAAAAAGTAATGGATGGTCTAATCAAGTCTGCCGAAAAAAAACAACAGGATGACCCAATCAGTCTGCTTGTGTGAAAGAGCCCTTAGAGAGGGAGCAGCTGAGTGACCAAGGGAGATACACGCAAACTCATGGATCCGCTCAAGATTGGCCTGTCCTGCACATGGACAACCCAGGTGCTGGCCATCATGGTCTGTCTTCACTCTCCATTAAAAATATGAAGGAATCTCAACTTAGCTTCTTTTGCAGTATTTTTTAATATTCAATGAATTGACTGCATACAGTAATGTCCCCACCCAAAAGCCAACCTGCACTGATGCGTTTCACCACTCCTGGCTTGCTTACAGGGAAAGGGAAATTGTCCCTATCGCTGTGAGCAAGCCAGGAGTTGTGAACTTCATCAAGGAAGGTTAGCTTTTGGGTGGGGACATTACTGTATGCTGTCAATTCATTGAATATTAAAAAATACTGCTAGAAATGTTAGGCGAGATTATTTCATATTTTCAGTGGAAAAAGGAGATGTAACATTCCTCATCTACATATGTCAACTATATGTATGTACACTCTTTGAACAATAAACTATGTAAGTGTGTTTTAAGTAATTTTAATAACGTTTTGTCTACCATTTAAGGCTATGCACCACTTTTTTCTTAGACTGTACAGGGAAATCTTTAAAAACATTACCATATATGTGCTCCATGGAGGATTATTACCCCATGAGCGGTACAAGTGTATCTGACCATACTTAAGGTTTTAAGTTTTGGTTCGTACACAAAGGTGAGCTTTAGCCTTTTGTGTGTGAAATGACACTGGAGGTCATTGCACCTTTATGTTATCACTGTGGATGTGAATGTATTGAGGGTGCTATTGGACCAAAGACTAAAGTTCAGTTTGTGCAGATTTACCTATGTATATTATGCAATCTGCAAATTATTAGAACTTTGCCTTAATTTGCGTAGAGGAGTCATGGACCAAAGTAGCATTTTACTTTTGTGTGGATTCACTAATATATTTTGAATTCTGCGGGTTATTGCAAAACTGTACTTATCTGATAAACTTTATTGTACTGTACTTTTTTTGACACTTATTCATCACAATATTATATATTTGTTTGTATTTTCACAATTACACACCAGAGCTTTTTATTTTCAGTCTCTTTAATTATTACCTCTATGCTGTAGTATTGCGGTTTTATATTTAAAATAGTTTGAAAGTTTTAGGTATATATAGTCATGCACTATTATATATGCTAGGTAAGGTATTCATTTTGATGCTGGATACTCAGGTATTTTATTTGCTAGTAGCAAAAAAGAGTTCTTGAAGTCTTGTTATATTTGTTGGAAAATATCTTTACAATGGGCCTCAGTACTATCTTAGAAAAGAACAAGGATGGTAGGTTAAAGTGGTTGTAAGGGCATTCTATGCATTAAGATAAAAAAACCTTCTGTGTGTAGCAGCCCCCCTTAGCCCCCCTAATATTTCTATCCAGCGCTGTGCACAAATGCCGTCCGGGACTCCCCTTCTGATTGTCTGAGACACAGCAGCAGTGCCATTGGCTCCCGCTGCTATCAATCAAAGTCAGCTAGCCTATCAGGAGAGAGAGGGGGTGGGCCAAACCACGGCTCCATGTCTGAATAGATTAATGGAGCTGCGGCTCGGCTCCGGTTCCCCAATAGCAATCTGCTTGCTTTGTGTGCAACAGAACATTGCCCAAATGAGTACAACATCTAGTTTGAGTGCAGATATCTCACTGTCATTTTTTGTAATCTATCTACCAACCAAGGAGGACACCAAAAAAAAGTTGATCAACAAAGTTAGACGTCAGCTTACATTTTAATGTACATTGGCTGCTGATTACTGGAATTTATTCAAGCCTGTTTATACAGGCAATCAATTAGCATTAAAACAGTAATAAATGCAAAAAACTAAAATGTATTATCTTGCACCATTTCTTAGGTGTGGTAGCTTTTTCCCCTTTATTTACAGCTGGTGTCCTGTCTGTCATTTTCAATTTCCTTTAACAGACCAGGCTGTCCAGCCAAACTGACAATTTGGGGATTGGGACAGACCATTTACCACTGACGGGAGTCAGTGGTAGGGATGAGCTGAACACCCCCCGGTTCGGTTCGCAGCAGAACATGCGAACAGGCAAAAAATGTGTTCGAACACGCAAACCCTGTTAAAGTCTATGGGGCACGAACATGAAAAACAAAAGTGCTAAAGGTTTTAAAGGTTAATGTGCAAGTTATTGTCATAAAAAGTGTTTGGGGACCTGGGTCCTGCCCCAGGGGACATGTTTTTTTCGGGGGCAGTGAATTTAATAATGTTTAAAGTGAAACAATAAAAGTGAAATATCCCTTTAAATTTTGTACTTGGGGGGTGCCTATAGTATGTCTGTAAAGTAGCGCGTGTTTATAACAGTCTCTGCACAAAATGAAATTTCTAAAGGAAAAAAAATAATTTAAAACTACTCGCGGCTATAATGAATTGTCGGGTCCCAGCAATACAGATAAAAGTAATTGAAAGTCATTGAAAAAACCAGGCTACATACCATCAAAACCGTACCAGGCTACATACCATCAAAATGGGGAGGATGTCCCCATGTTGATGGGGACAAGGGTACATGTCTCCTGGGGCAGGAAACAGATCCCCAAACACTTTTTATGACAATAACTTGCATATTAACCTTTTAAATTAGCACTTTAGATTTCTCCCATAGACTTTTACAGGGTTCTGCGGCTTTTCGAATTTGCCGCGAACGCCCCAAATTGTTCGCTGTTGGACAAACAGCCAATATTTGAGTCGAACTCATGTTCGATCCGAACATAAAGCTCATCCCTAGTCAGTGGTTAGCTTTTATTTATTTATGTCAAACTTCTATCCTAAAAGGGGAAAAAAAATGTAACTTCTAAAAGTTGGATGTAGGTTTTAATTGTTATTTAGGTCCATCTAGCCATCCATTTGTTAGTCGTCATCAAAATTTGCTAGTGCATCTAACACTACCCTCTCCACAGACTAACAATTCTGCTGTCCAAAGGTGTCTCTGTTGCTCCTCCATCCAGAGTGGGGATACCATTTGACAGGAAATGTGTCACTGGCTGGATCACCAGGTGAAAATAAAGGAAAAAAAGCCTATTACCTTGAGCTAAAAAAGAAATTGAGGAAGAATTCTGTTGGTTAAAATCTCTATCAATGTTCCCAAATCACTGTGTTTGTGATAACATTACATAACTGAGCCAAGAAATGTACCGTTTTTTAAGACATCTAGTTTGAATAACTATAGTTATGGTTCATAACTTGTAGGCACACCAGCCAAGTCACCCAAACCAAGCCAAAAAATTGACATTTAAGGAAAGTTTAATTAATTTTTATTTGTCTCATCTACCAAGATGAATTGTTAACAACTAGCAGTTAAACAGTATGAATACTACTTTGGTTTGTGTCTTGTCTATCAGTATGTGCTTACCAGAATAAGAATAAGGCCGCGTACACACGGTCGGTCAAAACCGATGGAAAAGGACTGAAGGACCGTTTCATCGGTCCAAACCGATCATGTGTGGGCCCCATCGGTCAGTTAACCTTCGGTCCAAAAATTTAGAACTTGCTTTAAAATTGAACCGATGGACGCCTAACCGATAGGTCAAAACTGACGGTTTGTATGCAAAAGCATCAGTTAAAAACCTGCGCATGCTCAGAATCAAGTCGACGCATGCTTAGAAGCATTGCATTTCATTTTTCTCAGCACGTCGTTGTGTTTTACGTCACCGCGTTGGACTCGATCATTTTTTTAACTGATGGTGTGTAGGCACATCAGACCATCAGTCCGCTTCATCGGTTAATCGATGAAAACGGTCCTTTGGACCGTTCTCATCGGATGGACCGACCGTGTGTACGTGGCCTAAGAAGTAAGAATCTTGCTCCTATGCTTATGTTCTCAACATTTTTGGTAACAAAAATAGTATACAATTTGCCACAAATATGTACACATTAAACATGAATGGGTGTGGTTTCATACAGGGCAACCCTGTGCAACTGAATCATTTTTATGAACTTACAAAGAAAACTATTTCAGGTTTTAACCTGTCTTCAAGTGAAACACATGCTACTTTTCAAGTTAGGACTTAGCAGAGAATTTCAGACAGGAAGGCTTTTAAAGATGTTATTACATGGTCACCAAATCTGGGATCAGTAGAAGCATAACAAGAGCAGTTTTCAGCAAAATAATAGCATGGAAGCCAAACACAATAAAGTGATAATCACAAACATAATTGAATCAGCAAATGTAGATATAAAACATGACAACACCACTTAGAAATCTAATTCACCCTTCTCCATCAAAAAGTTAAAGTCAGTATAAAGATTATGATTTGTAATACATGACAGGGTTTTCTTAGTGGGAATATGTGAAGTTTTCTAGCCATTATTCTTTTCTTTCTATGGCATACAAGAATAACGGTATGAATTAAGTTTGACATTATTTATTGCTCTGCTGTATAGTTTCATATTCATTATACGAATGGGAAATAGACAAGGATGTGCAACCTACCGGTATATCAAATATGCGGCTTGCAAATTAGAGTTTATACATCAGACAATATCATGTGTTCGAGCACTAGGGGCACTAGGGGCAACATTCAAGTCTTGCTTTGCTTATTAAGCAAATGTTAAAAGTTAATGGGAATCTTTCACCAACAAAGAGCTTTGGGCACTTGGCAATTCTTTAAGTTGACAAACTAACATTTTTGCTGGGTTTATTATTGTACGATTAATATTCCAAAATTCTCTCTGGTAGCAGCATCATTGAATCACCATGTTCCAATGTAAAGTAGTGATTTTCTAAATACATGCATGTAGATTTCTACAATTCTTGAAGATTCATACAATTCATTAAGCATGATCACCTTAAAGAGCAAGTAAACCCACCTATGAAACAGTTCCCTTTCCGACACGTGCCAGAAATGTAACAATCCCATTGGTTGTGCTCTCAACTAAACTGTCAAACCATCCAATGGCTGGTGTCATAACTGATCACATTTGTAGAATCATGGCAGAATCATGGCAGTTGTAGATTAAACAATACTTCTGTATTGCTTGATTCTCTGCAGATCAGATGCCTCTACATGCAAATTTTCAGGCGAGTCAAAAATGCTTATTATAAAACCATAAATACTTACGCAATGTTGTGAATGTGAAAAACACATCTATATAATAAGTACCTGCAGCTGCTATCCACAAGGTACTAAAACCCCAAAAATATCAAACAACAATCAATACAGCGCTTACATTTTGTAATATTCTCTTTCCCTTTTAATAGGCACTATGCAGGCTACCCGGGCATTGATGATCTGTGGAATTCTTTTGGGCTTCTTTGCAGCTTGTATTGCTGCAGTGGGAATGAAATGCTTAACCTGCCTTCAAGATGATGAGGTGAAGAAAGCCAGGGTTGGAATCGTTGGTGGTATTCTTTTCATTATTGCTGGTATGTATAACTATTATTTGGTGCCCCATTGAGATGGATGTTTGTTCACTGAATTCATATACAGTATTAAACTATATTTTCCAGCAAACACAAATAATAGAATAGGTTTAAATATATACATTTAGAGTTGACCCTTGGATTGGCAGTCACACACGCAGACCTTTTCAAAATAACACAGTGGGACACTTGCTACCTGATAATTCATGCAATTTCTATTTTGAGCGTCTTGTGGTCTTCCATGGGGTGGAACAATTGAGCTTAATTCTTCCACTTAAGGTAGTTTCCAGTCTTGTTGACTGTCCAATCTAGCAGCTACGGTATTTAAGATTGGCAGATACCAGTCTTAAGGTATCCATATCCATAAATGTTACCCGATGCAGCTTATTTCTTTATTTTATGGACACCGTTAGATTGCACCAGACATCTTGGGCTGAACAATGTCTGGGGAAATAGGAGTCAAACATGCTGTATATGACTCTGTGTATGACTGTTCTATGACTAAGACTAGAAATGCTGATAGTGATTTATTGATCTGAGGTCAGTTTTTATTTAGTCTTAATGGCTTATGGAATTTTATTCTTTCTAGGGCTATGTGTTCTTATTGCAACAGCATGGTATGGAAACCAAATTGCCAGGGATTTCTACAATGCATTTACCCCAACCAACTCCAAGTAAGTAAAGCATGTTATAGTCTTTCTCTTTTAGATTTTTATAAAAACTCAGAAGACTTGTGCTGGTGAGTACCAGGGGTCAGTATTAATTCAAGATTTTGTTACAGTTAGTAAATACCCCAATCATGAGGCAGTATATATGCTAAATATTGTGGTGAAACCCAATTAGCTTTAAACCCAGTGTTGTATATGACTCCATGTGTGCAATAGGTCTACCCAGATTCAGGTACAGTCTCTATCCTTGCTTGTTCTGGCTCCATTCATACAACATCATATGAACTTACAACAATAGTACTCTTAAATACATGTTACATATCCATCACTATCCAGTTGGGATCCTCTCTCTCCTTAGATAGAGTAGCCTGTGGGAACATATGGCATAATAAAGCCTATTGTGGGATTCTATCTCTGAGTACAGATGTCATTGTTGCTTTTGACACACATTGGGCTTTACGATTCACTTGGCAGCTCTACACTTTTTGTACAGAATAAGGCATTGATGGAATGGCATCAAACAATATATAGAGAAAGTATCCAAAACTCTGTAATATTATTCTTTTGCTACACCACTGAATGTTTCCTAAATAATAAATGTTCCTCTTTCTCTTACAGATATGAATTTGGGCCAGCTTTATTTATTGGCTGGGCTGGTGCTGCAATGGCAATCTTAGGAGGGGCCTTGCTTTGCTGCTCATGTCCTAAAAGGGAAACTTCTTATCCACCACCTAGAGGCTACCACAAAAATGCACCTTCAGCACCTGCAGGAAAAGACTATGTGTAATTCACTCCACTGTGACTTGAAACTCTTCTTTCCATATGCCACCTTGAATATAACCCTCAAATGACCAATTTTTTCTGTGAACTGGTCCAAATGTATATTCATACAGATGCAAGACAGTAAAAGTGCTGCAGGTCTGAAATATGTTACAATACTTAATTTCATCTTTTGTTATCATTATACAACATAATGCAGTATATAGAAAATATTGCATATAATGCATAGACAATCAAAGGTCCCCTAGTAATGATAAACAAATATTACTGAAAACACATCGAAAAGGCTGTTAAACCATTTCTAGATTATTAATATTCAGAGTACCAAGCAGTAATTACCATACTATTACACAGGTTTATAAGTATTAAGGACTTTTTTAAATACTGGAATCTCAAAGACAAGGTTGCATATTAAGGAGTTAGTGGTTTTGCAGTACATTTTTTTATAGTTAAACACAGTTATGTAGCTATTTATATCACTTAATGAAATGCTGTATAAATTGTCGACATAATTTCCTGAACTAAAGCCAGTGAGCCACAATAGAAGCATTGTTTTAGTTGTTCGAATCTAAAACAGAAGCTGTTTTTTTAAAGAATTTGTATTTTAAAAAAAACATTGTTTTACTTAAAGAACATTGAAAAGCCTTGTAACATTCAGCTAAAGTCCAAAACAGTTGACAGGCTTTTCTAAACGAAGAATGTAAAGCTGAATGTGACATTGGTTAAATCATCCCTGTTATGAGAAGAGCTTTTACAGTACCTATCATTATATACAATATATGAAAGGATGAAAACAATGAATAATGTTGGATCACAAGCAGAATAGGCCAAGTCACTACTGTGTAATTGCAATAATAAGGAACCCAATTTCTTTCAAATTTTGTAATGCAAAATGTTTGTTAAATGTATTGATAATAAGAAACTGGATTGACTACAAGTTCTCGGTTTAAAGCAGGTTACCCTAGAACTCATGGGCATGCTGAATATTGTTTGTCTTGCCAATAATTCACCCATTATAATGCCAACTAATCTGCCTCTGCCAGTATATTTTTTGGGGGTGGGAAGAGGGTTACATTTAGGGCACTGATGATGATATTCTAGTCAATGATAAGGACAGTGTTTGAGATGAGAAATGTCATGCTGTGGTTCCATCCCCTACACCAGGGATCTCCAAACTACAGCCCTCCAGTTGTTGCAGAACTACACATCCCATGAGACATTGTACAATTCTGACATTCATAGACATGACTAGGCATGATGGGAATTGCAGTTTCTAAACAACTGGAGGGCCATAGTTTGGAAACGCCTGCCCTATACCATTAGTGATGAAGAGGACAGAGGATGAAACCACATTACCCAGCAGGGAGCCAAGCACCTGACACACCTGGAAGTGGGATCTTAATTAGTTATCTACTATAGGATACTCTATGTGCTCTTTATACAATATAAACAATTTGAATTCTATATGTTGTGTACATTATTATGGCTCCTTCTTCTCAAGATAAAATGCTTTATACTCATGTACCCTTGTTTCTTTATAGGGTAATTTAAACCATATCACGCCCATTACAAAAGATCATTTAAATATATATTGTAATATTTGTCAAGTATAAGAATACACTGAGATGATTTTTTATTAGAATGTATATTTAGGAGAGTTAGGATTTAGAGCTTAAGGGGAGCATTTGCTTAGTATGATCTTGATATCTTTGAAGCTTTTTGCAAAGATGAAAGTATCAAGATATTGCATTTTAAAATGTGGTTTAAAGTGTAACTCCACTTTTGTGACAAATGTTATACTGTTATGCAGGGCAGTAAATTATAGCTATTGTCCAAAGCCTGTAAAGGCTTTAGAAGCATCCATTGACTGGAAATATAATTTTATTGAGGTTGATTTACTAAAGGGGAGCAGCACAGAAACCTCAGCTGATTTGGGTTGGCATAAAAACCCACCCCCTTTTCTGTTGCACATATGCATTACATTACACGGGCAGAAAGAGGTTAAGTAAACCTAAACCAACTTTTGGGTCTCTGCTTCGGCATCTATGTCCCCCATTTAGAGTGTTCCACTGAGGGTGCAATCCAGGCTAGGAGTTGGCCCTGCCTCCATGTAGTTCATTGAAAAGAAATCCAAAAATCTCAGCAACCGCACACCATACAAGCCCAGCATGTAGTATGCGATAGCAGCCTGAGCCCTCCAGGCAATGCCCTTGACATGTTTTGCCCCACGGTGCTTAGTCATGGAGGTTATGAGACAATGACCTCCATAACTCAGCCCTATGGGTGGGGCAAAACTTGTCGGGGATGTGGCCTGGATGGAGTTAAGATGAGGCTGCTATCACTTATTACATGCTGGGCTTGTATGGTGTGTGGTGGCTGAGAATTTTCTCTATATGTTCTGTGAAGAGGTTAAGTGAACACAGCTCAATTACTATGCTACTGTATGTGAGCATACACTTTACAAACTAAACATACTTTATTCCTTTGGTATATTCCCCCTGTTGTTTCTACAAATCGAATTACCATTAAGCAATAAGCACAATTGATAATTCAACTGCCCTAGCTTAAAATATTGTAGTAGCCAGAAGAGATGGATTTACATTATATTTGATATATGATAGTAAAGCAAATATTATAATTGTTTTTGTGATAACCTTTTTTTTTTCAATAAATAATTTTTTACAATAATAAAATACTATATGTCTTTATATACTGCTGTGTACCTTACACTGTAATTTCACATATACATGAATACATTAGCCGATGCAACACTGATGCTTTAAGTTTATTGTCTATGCAAAAATCAATATTCATACAAGCACACACAAATAATAAATGTCAGGTTCTTTTTAAACACCAAACTTGTACTACCCTTGGTTTGACTAACAGTTTAAAAAAAAAATAATAATAATCAATTGGATTTAAGAAATACTGTGTAAAGACCATTTGCATTAAAAATCATATATCATATAAGAAGAACTCAGGTATGATAAAGTCTAAAAACATACATCATACCTCTATTTTGTAAATCACATTAGATGAACGCCCCCTCCCCCCCCTTCCCCCAACAACCCTTGCTAAACTTGTTTGTCTGGACCAAACCTGGCCATCAATCTGTTCATTCTCCTACTGCCTGTTGTTTGGGCTGCCCATCTGCCTGGACTTTAGCTGGCCTTACCCTAGTAGAATGTACAAAAATTTGAATGAACATTTGTACGAAACCTCTCAATACATTCAATGACTTGACAAATGCTGTTCAAAGGTACTTCAAAATGCTGTTTGCCCTTAACTTTTTGATTTTAAAATGAATGGATTTTCCTGAACAAAAACCACATAAACTGATAGAAATTTGTTTGTTGGAGAAAAATGTATCATCCTACTCTTTCGAATTTTCTTGTCACTGCAGTCAAAAATTAACATAAGTTTGATCCCACTAACATTTAGATAGTCAAACAAATGTTCTTAAAAAGAAAACATTTCAAACAAAATTCTATGTTGTATGGCTAACTTTACACCACTTTAGCTGCTGCTACAAGCGATTACCTTGAGAACCAATAATCGGGAGTCCATAACACAAGTGTTTATAGAACTTCAGAAATGAAGGTCTGACATTTCCGTTGAGTGTTTCATTTGATGGGTATTTGTGTGCAGTTATAATTGTGTCTGTTGGACACCTATTATTGAACAATAGATGAATTACTGAATCCTGTGACAAAAAAACATAAGTTAAGCTGGATACACACTATACAATTTTCTGTAGATTTTTTTCCTTCAGATTTACCAAAACCATATAATATTAGGTCAAACCTTAAAGTGGATGTAAACCCTCCGTACACCCAGTGAAGTGAACAGCCTCATATGATAAACAGAGATTAACCAAATCTCCCTACATAGGTTTTACATTTATAACTGCTGTGTTCACATTTATGTACTGTTTAGAATGTTCAGATTTTGTTAGGAGATTTTCTCTTCCTGGTTAACACAGAGTGTGATGTCTGGGCATACAGCAAAAATAGCTAAAATTGCTGATTGGAGGAAAGGCACACACCGCCTCTCCACATAGGCAGAGACTCTCAGAGCTGTTTTGTAATAGGAGCTGCTCTCTGCTACTCTATTTTAGCAACCTCCCCCAACAAAAGTTTCTGTCTGCTTTTGTCTAAAAAGTAAAAAAAAAATCAGGAGTTCTCAGGCTGATAACAGAGGAACCATTCAGAAGACTTAGCTCATTGAAAAGAGATAACAAAATACTGCAGATATACGTGTCCAGCTCAAATTTCACGAATCAGGTTTACATCCACTTTAAGAGTTTCAATTTGTATGCAATCAGGCATGCCCTTGCACTACATGGTTTTGGTAAACCTAATGGAAATCAGACAGCATAAGTTGTATAGTGTGTATGGGGGTCTAAAGCCCCTTACACACGGTCAGAAAATCTAAAGTCAAATTTCGTCCGATGAACGATCTGCTGATTTTCTGATCGTTAGTATGCTGCTTTTGACAACCAATTACGAATTTTCATCAAACAGAAACCGTATGTGCAGGCTTGAAAAAAAAATTCTGATGTGACCACAACGTCCGATTTTCTTTTCATTAGTATGGTTTTCTGACAAAAAAAATCTGAAGAGCAAGACCAGGCATGCTCAGAAATGAAAGAACACATACAAAACAATTCAACAAATTACGTAAATTCTGACGTTGAATTCTGTCATCAGAAAATTTTCTGATGGTGAGTAACCTCTTCCCTTTCGATTTGAGACTAGCAGCCAACCAAAAACTGATGAAAATTAGTCCAATAATCTGATTGTGTGTACAAGGCTTAAGAACTCATCATTTTAGATGTGATAGGATGGGGAATGTAATGGCAATATGTATAGTGGATATGAGCATATTAGTATGGCTAAAATAAAGCCTCCTGCAGGCTATTATTGGATAAGCGGTTCTCAACTAACAGGTCAGGTTTGCAAGATAACTGAAATACATCACAGGTGGTATAATTTGCTGCTCAGTGATTGCAGTATTCTAGTCTGCATCTCCCCAAGGTAATACTTCAAATCTGGCCTGTTAGTGGGTCCTGAGGACAGGAGTTGAGAACCACTGTATTAGATAGATATGTGCAGAAAGAATTTTTTTTTTCGTTTCCATACATTATTTACATACATTTTTTTAATCCAATTAATTTGTTTTCAAATTCGAATCGTTTTCAAATTCGAAAACTTTTCGAATTCAAATAGTTTTAAATTTGAATAGTTTTCCAATTTCCAAAGAGAATAATATAGAATAGAAAATAAAGGAATAGAATAGAAAAACATATAATAGAATAGAAAAGAATAAAACGGAAAATAAAAGAATATAATATAATAGAGTAAAACAGAACAAAATATAATAGAACATAAAACAACAGAATAGAAGGAAATAGAATAGAAAGGAATAGAATAGAAAAAAAGAATATACTGTATTTATTGGCGTATAACACTCACTTTTTTACCCTGAAAATAGAGGGTAAACTGTGCCTGTGTGTTATACGCAGGGGGCTGTGGAAAGTTTTTTCCCTGAAACTTCCCTCTTAAAGTTAGGGTGCGTGTTATAAGCCTGTGCGTGTTATACGCCGATAAATACGGTAATTACAGTGCCTTGCGAAAGTGTTCGGCCCCCTTGAACTTTGCAACCTTTTGCCACATTTCAGGCTTCAAACATAAAGATATAAAACTGTAATTTTGTTTGAAGAATCAACAACAAGTGGGACACAATCATGAAGTGGAACAAAAGGTATTGGATATTTCAAACTTTTAAAAAAAATTAAAAACTGAAAAATTGGGCGTGCAAAATTATTCATCCCCCTTAAGTTAATACTTTGTAGCGCCACTTTTTGCTGCGATTACAGCTGTAAGTCGCTTGGGGTATGTCTCTATCAGTTTTGCACATCGAGAGACTGAAATTTTTGCCCATTCCTCCTTGCAAAACGGCTCGAGCTCAGTGAGGTTGGATGGAGAGCGTTTGTGAACAGCAGCTTTCAGTTCTTTCCACAGATTCTCGATTGGATTCAGGTCTGGACTTTGACTTGGCCATTCTAACACCTGGATATGTTTATTTGTGAACCATTCCATTGTAGATTTTGCTTTATGTTTTGGATCATTGTCTTGTTGGAAGACAAATCTCTGTCCCAGTCTCAGGTCTTTTGCAGACTCCATCAGGTTTTCCTCCTAGAATGGTCCTGTATTTGGCTCCATCCATCTTCCCATCAATTTTAACCATCTTTCCTGTCCCTGCTGAAGAAAAGCAGGCCCAAACCAGGTGTGTTCAGGGTGATGAGCTGTGTTGCTTTTACGCCAAACATAACGTTTTGCATTGTTGCCAAAAAGTTTGATTTTGGTTTCATCTGACCAGAGCACCTTCTTCCACATGTTTGGTGTGTCTCCCAGGTGGCTTGTGGCAAACTTTAAACGACACTTTTTATGGATAACTTTAGGAAATGGCTTTCTTCTTGCCACTCTTCCATAAAGGCCAGATTTGTGCAGTATACGACTGATTGTTGTCCTATGGACAGAGTCTCCCACCTCAGCTGTAGATCTCTGCAGTTCATCCAGAGTGATCATGGGCCTCTTGGCTGCATCTCTGATCAGTCTTCTCCTTGTATGAGCTGAAAGTTTAGAGGGACGGCCAGGTCTTTGTAGATTTGCAGTGGTCTGATACTCCTTCCATTTCAATATTATCGCTTGCACAGTGCTCCTTGGGATGTTTAAAGCTTGGGAAATCTTTTTGTATCCAAATCCGGCTTTAAACTTCTCCACAACAGTATCTCGGACCTGCCTGGTGTGTTCCTTGTTCTTCATGATGCTCTATGCGCTTTAAACGGACCTCTGAGACTATCACAGTGCAGGTGCATTTATACAGAGACTTGATTACACAAAGGTGCATTCTATTTATCATCATTAGTCATTTAGGTCAACATTGGATCATTCAGAGATCCTCACTGAACTTCTGGAGAGAGTTTGCTGCACTGAAAGTAAAGGGGCTGAATAATTTTGCACGCCCAATTTTTCCGTTTTTTATTTTTTTTAAAAGTTTGAAATATCCAATAAATTTCGTTCCACTTCATGATTGTGTCCCACTTGTTGTTGATTCTTCAAAAAAAATACAGTTTTATATCTTTATGTTTAAAGCCTGAAATGTGGCAAAGGGTTTCAAAGTTCAAGGGGGGTGAATACTTTCGCAAGGCACTGTAAATAGAAAGATTATAATTATCTTCTGAAATTTGAATAGATTAGAAAAGAATAGAATTAAAAAACAATAAAATAGAATAGAAATAATATAACCATTTTCAGGAATTCAAATTCAATCAATTTGAATTTGAATAGAATAGAAAATAATAGTGTAGAACAGAATATAAAGTAACAAAGTAGTCCTATTCTAATCAATTATTTTCTATTCTATTCAAGTTCAAAATGATTATATTAGAATTTTGGGAAATGGTTATATTCTTTCTATTCTATTGTTTTTTAATTATATTTTTTTCTATTTGTTTATTCTATTCTAATATTTTCTATTCTATTATTTTATTTTCAATTCTTTTCTATTCTATTCTATTGTTTTCTATTCAAATTTATTTCGAATTCGAAAACTATTCGAATTCAAATTTCAACCAAATTTTTGTTTGTTTAAATTTAAATGAAACAACAAACGAAATGGAAATTCGTCCGAATTTCAATTCGGGAACAAAACGAATCACACAGTCTAGTATTAGAAGCCACTAGGGTGCATAACAATCTTTCTCAACCAGGGTTCTGTAAAACTCTAGGGTTACTCCAGGGCTCAAGTCCTGCGGGAACGTGTGGGAACGGAGTTCCTGCACTTTTTTCACAGCAGGAACTCAGTTCCCTTTGCAGGACTAGAGCAGCCGAGAGCAGCCGAGCCGCCTGAGCCAATCCTTCACTAAGTGGCAATGCCCAGCTCGAGTCACTGTCAGGGGCAGGCGAACCTTAGTAATCCTTTGTTACTGGCCGCTTCCTGTATATGGATTCATCTGGTAATGTGCGGGTATTCCGTCACTTCCTCGATCCTGCAATGTCCCCTGGAAGCTTTTGTCATTGAGGTCTGCCGCGAGTTATCCCGGGATTTAGAAAAAAAAACATGCGATTTAGTAATTATGCATATGAGCGTATCGGTTTTTTTTTTGGGTGTGGGAGTGGATCTTGGGTGGGAGTTCCCACACTTTTTTCCCCAGGACTTGACCCCTGGGTTACTCCACAGGTTTCTTGAGGTTCCCCAGGCAATGAACAACTTCTGCCTCTCAGATGAGTAACCACTGACATCAGTGATCTTTTTTTAGCTATTTGTGAGTGGGGATCCTTCCTAATAAACCACAAGTGTAAGGAGCTAGTGATCATCACACTAATGTACTATGAGCTGTAGATATAGTAATTATTCATAGAAGTTCCCTGAGCCCAGAAAGTTTTTTTAAGGCTTTCACCATGTTAAAAAGATTATATGATTATGATTATAAGATTAAATATGGCCGTCGTTCCCGCGTCGAAATTTAAAATTTCACGTCGTTTGCGTAAGTCGTCCGTATATGGCGCTGGACGCCATTTGCGTTAATGTCGAAACCAATGACGTCTTTGCGACGTCATTTAGCGCAATGCACGTCAGGTAATTTTATGGACGGAGCATGCGCAGTACGTTCGGCGCGGGAACGCGCCTAATTTAAATGGTGCCCGCCCCATTTGAATTAGGCGGGCTTGCGCCGAGCGGATTTACGCTACGCCGCCGCAAGTTTACAGGTAAGTGCTTTGTGAATCAGGCACTTACGCTGTAAACTTGCGGCGGTGTATTGTAAATGGGATACGTTACGCCGCCGCAGCGTAACGTATTTGTATGTGAATCTGGCCCACTGTATTTTTACTAGTGAAAGATTAAAATGTATGAATATCACATTATTTTAGGTTTGACTAGTTACCAAAATTGGAATAATTCAGGAATTGCAGTAGCTGTTGATGGAATTATGCAGAATTTTACATTTGAAGGAGGAGGAGGGATATCTGAAAACCTGACTGATTGAAGAGCTAGCCAGTAAGATGTCTGTTACGTCCTTCTGCAGACTGATGGTGATACAATCGATGGCTCACACATAAAACTCAATAAATGTTCACACCTATCTTTCAGCTCTTTCACACGCATTCTTTCTTTCTGTTTTTCCTTTGAAAATAACTGTTTACAAGAACATAAAATTGCTACCTTGGCTAGTGTAACGGTATTTTCTTTGAGACGCACCTAGCTGTTGATTATTGTGCAAGCTTTTCTAGGATAGTCCTGGGACACAAATGGTGAGTGTAAACACACAGTAATTATGGGCTGTACACATTTGTACATGTCTGGCATAAGAATTCAGACATGTAAGAACAAGGCAGAGCTAATGTTATTTGCCTCAGGTCGTACGTTTGGGTTTTACCTAGGAGATGTCTACTGCACAAGAAAATGTGATCATCATATTACAAACTTCAATGTCTGAAACCCCTAATGTGATCTATGGCAACATAGTCCTTACCCATGGGATTAGAAATACATTTGTGCTGAGAGGTAGCTTTGGAAAGCACTGTGTCTTGTCTGTAGTTCCCTTCACTGTAGATTACATTGAATGCATTCTCACTATCCAAACAACACTATGTTCTATTGGGGGAACTTGAGATTCATCTTTCCTGACTATTTTCTTTGCTACCGATTTATGAAAGTTTCACCAAATTTGTATTTAATTCAATGAAAATGCAATTATTTTAGTAACTATAAATTGCTAAATACCTTTTCTCATCAGCAGTTAGAGCAGTCTTGTGACTTCTATCAGTGTCTGGTTAAAGCTTGTACAGGCATACCCCACTTTTAAGTACACATTGAGGATTATTTAGTAAAGCTGGAAAGCGCAAAATCAGGCTCACTTCTGCAAAGAAACCAATGAGCTTCTAACCTCAGCTTGTTCAATTAAGCCTGGTATTAAAACCTGAAAGCTTGTTGGTTTCTGTGCAGAAGTGAGCCTAATATTGCGCTTTCCAGCTTTAGAAAATAAACCCCATTGTGTACTTAAAAGTGGGGCATGCCTGTATTGTCCTATGAGGCTGCAGGACTCCCGACCCTCTGTCTGGACAGTGCTAATTGACCCTGTGCTGATCACACACCAAACTGAGCATGTGTGGCTTTCCCCCAAGGTTCTATCAGCAGATGGATTGGGGAAAGTGGAAGAAGAGTGGAGATTATGATCTATCACACCACACTAGTTTGTTATACGAGGTGCAGATTGTTTTATCCAGGAATTTTATTCATGTCTTGTTGGACTTGTGAACTTGATATTTTTCAATAAACCATTACGGTTGGCGATCTTTTCCTTTCTTTTTTGCACCATACCTGGGAGTGAGAGATAAAGTGAGTAACCAGTGGAGTGGATACCAACATTATCCTGTCTTTATCCAGAGGATGTATCCTTCATTGTTCTATTAATCCAAGCTTTACTAGGCTACTATAATGTGGCGTCTAGCCATCTAGTAAGGGCACAGCCTTTTCTTATCACAGTGACCGGTGTACTTTGGGTTTTTAGTCATATAGCATCCTTGAGACAAGACCACTTAGGATATTCACATATGATTCACTTTGGACTTTCACGTGGACTGAGACTGATCACTCTCTTTTATTTTAATTGGTCATTATTTCAAATTAGCACGACAATTTTTTTATTTTTCATTATTTAATTCGAACATCAAGTCACATCAAATTAAATAAAGAATAAATAAATACAGGAAATGCACACTAAGGACTGAAAACACAGTGGTTAGGGTAAGTTACGCCTTCCCTTCAAGAGTGCAGAAATAGGGAGCCTCCACATACAGTATTTCAACGAGCAATAAGGAGTACATCACATAATTTAAAAATAGTGATACATATAGCCGCCCTCATGGCTCTGGGGCTTAGAAATCCTCTCAGTTCTCTCCTCTTCTTCCTCTCCGCTAAGAGAAATGCTGCAAGTAAGCAATTTCAATTTTTAAGTTGGTGACATGATCTTTTAAATTACCTATCCTGTATTCCCATTCAAAGTGACTGTAACACTAGTCGGTGGCCCCAGATTATTACTTTTTCTCTGCTGGAGCAAAGAGCACAGGGAGATGGGAGTTAAGAAGACTTTAACTGGCTGTAGCTGTGGGCTCAGAGGAAGCTTACCCCTAGCAACAGAAAAGAAAATGTCTGATTATCCGCCACCTTAGCCAAAAGTAGCCCTGCTAACCAATTGGTTGTAGGTGCATTGAGCCTGGGGAGAGGGCTTGGACTGCAGCGTGTACCCAGGATGCTCTTGGTGATGGGACAGATCCACTAGGTATATAGGGAAATGAACTGAGCCATCAGAGTCCAGAAGAACACAGGATAGAGGGAACTACTGTAGGATCCCAGGGCAAAACAGACCAGGCTATTAATAGAGAGAGCTGCACACCTGGCTGTTGTAAGCTTGTACGGTACTGGTAGAGGCCGAGCTGATGACAAGGCTTCCCTACATCTCCTGTCCATTACACACTGGAGTTGGTGACAGGGTGTAGCAGGACAAGAAGTGGCACTGGTACCTGTAGCAGATCCTGGCATGGCGGTGGGTACAGATGACAGTCTGGATGCTGCTAAGATACTGCAAATGCTTTGACCGAAGCTTGTGCAGAATGGTGTCACACTGGTGGAACAGAGGAAGTTGTGGGTGCAGGAAACAAAGGCGTAATCAAGATGAGTAATGGTTAGCAACAACCAAGTAGCAGAAGCAACAAATTGGAAGATTAGAGCAGAGACAGGTCCACATGCTTCACCATGTGCATACACAGATCTTTGGGGACAGCCATGCACTTGATTTTTCTGACAGAGCTCAGCTGCTGTGCTGATAATCATGCTGCAAGGAGCTACTGTGTCAGAGAAACATAGGGTAGAGCTGCAAGAAGAGAGGACCGGGTTGCTTTATAGTCCAGTATAGCAGATACCTTCATTCAGTCTAGGGTTGCCAGAGTGGCTTGGCCAATTATGGATCAGGGGGTTTAGTACATGCCCCACACAATAAAAGGCCGCCTGCAGGTCGGCCTTGTGTAGTGTTTTGTGGAGGTTAAGAGAGAGAAGACAGAGAGAGAGAGAGTGTAATTTTTTTCTAGGTAAATAGAGCAGGCAGGCTAGTCAGTCAAAGTTACAGTGTGTAGAGGATATATATGCATCCCAGGTGTTGTATATATATTTATACACTGTATAGTATAGCTAGATCCGCTCTTCCTAATTCACTGGCAGGCAGGTGATTGTGCTAGCTGCAGTATTCTCACGTGGTGTACTGCCTGTGTCCTCTGCAGTGTGCACCTAAAGCTACATGGTGTGTACTGCCCGTGTCCTCTGCAGTTTGCACCTAAAGCTACGTGGTGTGTACTGCCTGTGTCCTCTGCAGTGTGCACCTAAAGCTATGTGGTGTGTGTACTGCCTGTGTCCTCTGCAGTTTGCACCTAAAGCTATGTGGTGTCTACACAGGCGGTACACACCACGTAGCTTTAGGTGCAAACTGCAGAGGACATGGGGCAGTACACACCACGTAGCTTTAGGTGCACACTTCAGAGGACACGGGCAGTACACACCACGTAGCCTTAGGTGCACACTGCAGAGGACACAGGCAGTACACCACATGAGCTGGGTGCAAGGACAAAGGAGAGACTGTGGGGTTTGTGTCAAATCGATGCAGCCTACGGGGGCAGGATTTGCAAGTGGGGCTAGCTGGGATCAGTAGTCCACCAACTAATACAAGCTGCTAAATTACTAGGCCGCCAGGGAGAGGTACTGCAGACCCCTGGCCTAGTAACCACACAGCAAACACAGCCAACATCTGGGATTATTCAGAGTGATCTCTTTTGTTAAGTGAAGATGATGGGACAGGAAGACTAATAGTTTACAGTGGAAGTTTTGTGCAGGAGGAGAGAAGTCCTGGGAGCAACAGTCTGCAGGAGTTGATGCAGAGAAGGAGCAATAGTCTGCATGGGTTATGCAGGGGAAGAGACTGTAAATGTTAGGGTTTATCAATTCTTCAAGGCTCAATTTATTCTACCAAATTCATTAAATATGATGCCAAGGCAATCTTTTCTATGGGCAGCCCATATTCCCTTTCCCCCAACCAAGTTATATCCCCCAATAAGCAAAAACAAAACAACACAAATGATTGTTCATTGTCTCTGAGAGTGATTATGGAAGTCTGGCAGCAGGGTGATATATTGGATTTTAGTAAGTAGTAGCAACCATCCGCTACATTTGCAACTGTAACAATGGAGTGAGCCTGGATGTTGGGGAGCTTGCTGTTTAGCTAATGCCCTGTACACACGAGCGGAATTCCGCTCAAGGCTTGCATACACACAGTCACACAAAAGTTCTCTGAACTTTCGAGCGTTAAGAACGCGGTGACGTACAACACTACGACGAGGTGAGAAAAATAAGTTCAATGCTTCCGAGCATGTGTCGAATTGTTTCCGAGCATGCATTTTTTTTCCCCGTCAGAATTCCATACAGACAAATGGATTTTTCTGATAGGAATTTTTTCCGTCGGAAAAATAGAGAACCTGCTCTCTATCTAAGTCCGTTGGAAATTCCGACAGAAAAAATCAGATGGGGCATATACACGGTTGGAATTATGCAGATGACAGTGTTCACTCAGTGCTCCCTCTTCTCATGCTCTGGTGGGTCCCTCACTCACCAGATCCAGGTACCCTACAAGGGGTAAGAGACCTTCACAGTATTAGCCCTGTGTCACTCTCTGGCAAGTCTCCACTTGTTTGGACCCCTTCAATCTGATGTATAGCTCAAAGGAGAGAGAGTGCCCACATAGTGTAATACAGTTGGTAAAAAGTTTATTTTACATAAAAAGTCAGGTACTCACATTTGACAAGTAAAAATCAGGCATATCACATTAGATATCTCACGAGTGTTTGCGTCTAGATGCTATCCCGCTCGACCGGTTTCGTCTGGTGACGTCATCTGGAGCTCCAGATGACGTTACCAGACAAAATTGGTGATAGAAATCAGTAGCCCTTTACCCCATTTACTAAGCTCTGGGAAAAATGAGTGCAACTGCACTTGCAGAGTGCACAAGCCTATCTTGCTTTAGTAAATTAACCCCACTGTATCCCTATTAGGGAGACTTCCCCTAATTTCTCCTGATGACAATGACAATGTTGTCTCCAGGACAGGAAGTAATCTTACTATTTGGGCCAAAAACAACTAGAAAACCTAAAATAAAGTTCTAGCAAATAAACAGAGTTTAGAATATTAGAAATGTATTAGAAAATCATGTGCTACTCTCTTCAGACTATTTTTTGCTAGAGATCCTGCAAGGATGCAATTATGTAAACATGGCTATTTTGTCTTGCACCTATGAATTTTATCAGTGATGGTAGGTAGTTGCAGCCGCTTGCATGTCAGGCTGGCCGACAGGCAGCTAAAAAGCCCTAGTCATATCAAATGACGAATTTCCATATATAATATCATATCATTGGGTGTGTAGACTGATTCTTGGTGCTTATGAGTGTGGAGGGGTGTGGATGTGGGTGATGCCATGACAAGAAGGGAAGGTGTTTTTACCAGGGACGTGAGGGTGAGCAAGACAACCTATAACATTTGTAGCACTTGAGGATTTGTAAATGCTGACATGCAACCTGGGGAGGGGCTTATGGATGTTTCCATGGTAACATGGGCAGGAGGTGATGCTGGGAGAGGGTCCTTTGTCGATATATGGCAACCTAGGGAGGTGTTGCCATGACAAGCTGAGTGAAAGGGGTTTGTGGCTAGAGTTGAGCAGACACTTAGATGTTCGGGTTCGGGTCCAAACCCAAACTTTAAAAAAAAAGTTTGGGTTCGGGAACCCGAACCCGAACTCCGAACCCCATTGTAGTCCACCAACTAATACAAGCTGCTAAATTACTAGGCCGCCAGGGAGAGGTACTGCAGACCCCTGGCCTAGTAACCACACAGCAAACACAGCCAACATCTGGGATTATTCAGAGTGATCTCTTTTGTTAAGTGAAGATGATGGGACAGGAAGACTAATAGTTTACAGTGGAAGTTTTGTGCAGGAGGAGAGAAGTCCTGGGAGCAACAGTCTGCAGGAGTTGATGCAGAGAAGGAGCAATAGTCTGCATGGGTTATGCAGGGGAAGAGACTGTAAATGTTAGGGTTTATCAATTCTTCAAGGCTCAATTTATTCTACCAAATTCATTAAATATGATGGCAAAGCAATCTTTTCTATGGGCAGCCCATATTCCCTTTCCCCCAACCAAGTTATATCCCCCAATAAGCAAAATAAGCAAAAACAAAACAACACAAATGATTGTTCATTGTCTCTGAGAGTGATTATGGAATATATAATATCATATCATTGGGTGTGTAGACTGATTGGTGCTTATGAGTGTGGAGGGGTGTGGATGTGGGTGATTCCATGACAAGAAGGGAAGGTGTTTTTACCAGGGACGTGAGGGTGAGCAAGACAACCTATAACATTTGTAGCACTTGAGGATTTGTAAATGCTGACATGCAACCTGGGGAGGGGCTTATGGATGTTTCCATGGTAACATGGGCAGGAGGTGATGCTGGGAGAGGGTCCTTTGTGGATATATGGCAACCTAGGGAGGTGTTGCCATGACAAGCTGAGTGAAAAGGGTTTGTGGCTAGAGTTGAGCGGACACCTAGATGTTCGGGTTCGGGTCCAAACCCGAACTTTAAAAAAAAAGTTTGGGTTCGGGAACCCGAACTCCGAACCCCATTGTAGTCAATGGGACACGGACTTTTAGAAAAAAAAATGTGCGGAGGTCCCCGCAAATTCAATAACCAGACCCTTTAGGTCTGGTATGGATATTAAGGGGAACCCCGCGGTCAATTTTAAAAAAAAATTACGTGCGGTTCCCCCTAAATATTCATAACCAGACCCGTTATCCGAGCACATTGACCTGGCCGGCCGCAGAAAAGAGGGGGGGACAGAGTGCGCCCCCCTCTCCTGAACCGCACCAGGCCACATGCCCTCTTGTAAAAAAAACACACACACACACCGTAGAATAAAGTCCTTTATTAATAAAAAAAAAAAGAAAAAAACTCCAGCGGTGATAATCCACTCGTTCACGGCTTCCTGCTCCAACGTTGTCCTGATCCAGCGACGGGTGTGGGTGATCTCCAGCGATGAGAAGATCCAGCGACGGGTGATCTCCGGTCCAGCGATGAGAAGATCCATCCATCCAGAGCGCAGCATCGCCGACCTCCTCTCACCGCTGGACACAGCCCAGCGAATGATGCGCTGAAGCTGTGACATTACTTATATAGAGGAGGCAGGGCCACCCGTCACGTGACCCCACACCCTCTGACGTACCCTCTGCTACATCACTGGGAAAGCCCAGGAAGAGGGAAGACGGGGCTTACCCAGTGACGTAGCAGAGGGTACGTCAGAGGGTGCGGGGTCACATGACGGGTGGCCCTGCCTCCTCTATATAAGTAATGTCACAGCTTCAGCCGTTCATTCACTGGGCTGTGTCCAGCGGTGAGAGGAGGTCGGCGATGCTGCGCTCTGGATGGATGGATCTTCTCATCGCTGGACTGGAGATCACCCGTCGCTGGATCTTCTCATCGCTGGAGATCACCCGTCGCTCGATCCACTCATCGCTGGAGATCACCCACCCGCACCCATCGCTGGATCAGGACAACGTTGGAGCAGGAAGCCGGGAACGAGTGGATTTTCACCGCTGGAGTTTTTTTCCTTTTTTTTTTATTAATAAAGGACTTTATTCTACGGTGTGTGTGTTTTTTATTTTACAAGACTTTACACTTCCTTCGTGAAATGATAGGGGTACAGTGAACCCCATTACCATTTCACACAGGGGGGGGTCAGGATCTGGGGGTCCCCTTTGTTAAAGGGGTCTTCCAGATTCTGATAAGCCTCCCGCCCGCATACCCCCACAACCACCGGGCAAGGGTTGTGGGGATGAGACCCTTGTCCCCATCAACATGGGGACATCCTCCCCATGTTGAGGGCATGTGGCCTGGTGCGATTCAGGAGAGGGGGGGGCGCACTCTGTCCCCCCCTCTTTTCTGCGGCCGGCCAGGTCAACGTGCTTGGATAACGGGTCTGGTTATGGATATTTAGGGGGAACTGCACGTCATTTTTTTTTTAAATTGACGGCGGGGTTCCCTTTAATATCCATACCAGACCTGAAGGGTCTGGTTATGGATATTTAGGGGAAACCGCACGTCATTTTTTTTTAAATTGACAGCGGGGTTCCCCTTAATATCCATACCAGACCTAAAGGGTCTGGTTATTGAATTTGCGGGGACTCCGATCCCGAACCTTTTCCAATTATTCGGGTTCGGGTCCGGGTTCGGGAAAAACCCAAAGTCCGTACCGAACCCAAACTTTACAGTTCGGGTTCGCTCAACTCTATTTGTGGCTGCTTAAAGCGCAACCTGGCCACAAATCTTTAAACTTTATACTTCTTCCGGATTAGTGGTTCTAAGTACTGAATCCAGAGGATCAGCATGATAGCCAGGAAACTACCATTTCAGAAAACGCAGTCTCTACAATTCCCTTATCTCCATTCAGTTGAATGTCTCTGGAGGTAGCATTGACACTTTTTAAGTACTTCTTCCTTTCTTTTATTTGTGTACTTATTAAGTATCGTTGTACTTCTAGCAAGGGTGTTGTTGGGTTGGTGAGAGAGACTAATAAGTCATCTGTACAGAGGCCTGTTTTATGTTATGTAATACCAATGAGTATGTCTGTTATCTTATGGTTTGTTCTGATTGCCTTTGTTAATGGTTCCATAACCAGATTAAAGATCAGATGAGAATCTCTGTCTAGTGCCCTTTGATATTTGGAAAGATGTGTGTGAAACTCAAACTTAAAGTAATTCTCAAGGCAGAAGGATTTTTACCTTAATGTATTCTATGCATTAAGGTAAAAAACCTTCTGTGTGCAGCTCCCCCTCAGCCCCCCTTATACTTACCTGAGCCCTAACTCAATCCAGTGATGTGCATGAGAGCATAAGCTCTCCTGAGTCTCTCTCTCTTCATTGGCTCACTCACAGCCAGTGAGCCAATGAGGAGAGAGTGGGGGGGTGAACCACTCTCTGTGTGTGAATGAACAATATCCATTCACAGAGGACGAGGCTCGAACGTCAGCCTGCTCGAATGCCCCCATAACAAGAGGCTTGCTATTGGGGGCACTCAGTGTGGGGGAGGATCCAAAAAGAAGAAGATCACGGCTGCTCTGTTAAAAATCATTGCACCGAGTAGATAAGTATAACGTGCTGATTATTAATTTTTAAAGTACAACCTTTATAATCACTTTAACCACTTGCTGACCAGCCACTGTCATTATATGTTCCTGCGAATCGCTGTAGCCATACGGCAGCTCCTGTAAGAGCTCCTGTAAGAGCCTTCTGGTCCCCTGCATGGCAGGGGACCAGAAGCATGTGACCGGCCGTGGACACGAGAGCCAGAATGGGGATTTGCGTGTGTAAACACACAAATCCCTGTTCTGACAGGGGAGGAGAGACAGATTGTCTGTTCCTACTAAGTAGGAACAGCGATACGTCTCCTCCTCTAGTCAGTCCCATCACCTCACAGTTAGAAACACACTTAACCACTTGATCACCCCTAGTGTTTACCCCTTCCCTGCCAGTGACATTTACACAGTAATCAGTGAATTTTTATAGCACTGATTGCTGTATAAATCTCAATGGTCCCAAAAAGTATCAATAGTGTACAATCTGTCTGGCAAAATATCATAGATTGCCACCATTACTAGTAAAAAATGTATAAATAATAACAATGCCATAAAAATGGCATAACTCCATTCCCTATTTTGTAGACGCTATAACTTTTGCGCAAACCAATCAGTATGCACTTATTGTGATTTTTTTTTTTTACCAAAAATATGTAGAAGAATATACAGTATGTTGGCCTAAACTGATGGATATTTTTTTTTTATATTTATTATAGCAGAAAGTAAAAACCGCAGTGGTGATCAAATACAGTGGAACCCCAGATTACGAGCATAATCTGTTCCAGGAGAATGCTCATAATCCAAAGTACTCGCATATCAAAGGGAGTTTCCCCATTGAGTTTCAATGACATGCAATACCGCATGTGGCCAGGGGTGGGGGGGGCCAGAGAGCCTCGGGAACACACGGAAAGGCCCAAGGACAGCTCGGCTAACCTTGGAAAGGCTTGAGAACTGAGTCTTTCCAAGTCTTTCCGAATGGCTCTGAACGGCGCCAATTGGCTCTGATAGAAGCCCTGGTGCCCCCCCCTCCACCTCATGCCAAACACAGTACTGCACACCGCTGTGGCTTTAATCCTGCCAGTTTTGCGAGACAACACTTGCGAACCAAGTTAGGATTTTTTTAAATACAGTGCTCGAATTGTGAAACGCTCGTTAATCGTGTTACTCGCAATGCAGGTTCCACTGTACCACCAAAAGAAAGCTCTATTTGTGGGGGAAAAAGGATGTCAATTTTGTTTGGGTACAGCGTAGCACATCAGCACAATTGTCAGTTAACGTGATGCAGTGCCTTATCGCAAAAGATGGCGTGGTCATTAAGGGGGCAAATCCTTCCGGTGCTTAAGTGCTCAGTTGAATGCATTCTCTGCATCCATTAAGAGATAGCATCTGTTGTTTTTTTGGCCCATTTTACCAGACCTATATGTTTTCTCGTTTCACCAGTTGCCTGATAACCTTTAGGCTGCTTTCACATTGCACTTTACCGCTGTTTAAGCGGTGCTTTTTTTTTTTTTTCCTTTAAGTGTATTTTGTGCGTGTACTCGAGAGAGGAGCCGGACTGCAGGAGTTGGGAGTAGGCTGGCCTCCCCCAGAGGCAATCTGCCACCTTTCTCCATGCCCCGGGTGGCAATGGAGGTTGTGTGAGGGGGTCCTCCCACACAGCCCGCCCTACCTGCTCCGCTTTGAAGCCCAACGGGGCAGAGGGACTCCCTATAAGGGAGTAATAGGATCCTGCCCGCTCAACCAGCCCTGTTAGTCCTTCGCCTCTATTTTTAGAGACCGCGTGGTCAAAGTGCGTGCATGTTAACCCAATTTCGAGTGCGTGTAAGTGTGGTGGTTTTTGTGGGAGGGGGGTGGGCGTACTAAGCGCAGGCTTACCTCGCATAGCACACCCACTGGGAGCCGGGCTGAGACCACCAAACTCAATTCACATGTAGCCGAGACCGGGATCCGAACCCCTAGCTGCAGAGATGAATGGCTTGTCAGCGCAGTGCCAATCGCGTTGAGCCACCGCAGCTCCCCTCCCCGGTGCTTTTGAGCCCCTTTTTGGCCACTAGTGGGATGCTTTTAACCCCAAAGAAGGGGTTAAAATTGCCTGTGTTGCAGCGCTTCAATATCGCTTCAAAATCAATTTTAAAGCGCCTTGGAAGCAGTGTGTGAATGGGGTCTTAACCACTTAAGGACGGCAGAATGGCACGGCTGGGCAATATCACGTACCTGTACGTGTCTCTTTAAGGCCAAGCCGCGGGCTCGCTAGCACGCCGCCGGCCGATTCCGAAGCTTCGTGACTGCGTCCGTGGGACCGGCTGACCCGATCGCCGCCGGTTTCCCGCGATCGGTCATTGATGGCGGTCTCAGCGAGCCGCTGAGATGGCCGCTCCCTGCCCGTCCACGGCACAGCACTCCAATGAGCGCAGAGAAGTAGAGCAGAAATGATGCTGAGTGACAGTCAGCATCACTCTGAAGGAGTGAGAACCGAGCCATCGGCGGTACTCGGTGGCTCGGTTCTTAGTGCAGAGACGCTGGGGGACAGAGGCAGCATCAGTCTGATGCTGCATCCAGCGAGGTAAGTATAACTAGCAAAAAAATAAATAAACGATACTTCTCTTTTAATAGTGCTAACTTGATCTGTTTTAACTAACTAAAGAAGTCTAACTAGACATTTCACTAAGAGCCTAGCATATATTTTTGCATCTGTGTTTAATAATGATATAGAGCGATAGTTTGTAGGGATAGTGGGTGATTTTTCTGGTTTGGAAATTGTTTTTACAAGGCCCTCTAAGGACTGGAATTCTCATTTTAATTATGAAAAATGCTCAAAACCGAGCACAGTAAGTAGAAAGCTATGTAAATGCTGCATTTTGTCTTCCAATATTTTTTAAAGTTATCTGAATAGGAAGACCCAAGATACCAAATTCCACAAGGAATATACTTTGCATATAACTGTAAAATATTCAGTGTTCTTAAAAGAAACCCAGCCTTGTTTTTTTCCCCTATCTCACTTGGCATAATAATAACATTGGCTATTTGTTTTCTGTTTATTTTGCTGTCTCTATTATACGTGTATTTTATAGTCTCACTTATCTCTTGGACATTGTAAGCTATTAAAGTTTCCCCATGAAGCAGTGCAATTCTTAGTGTTTATTTTGTAGTATGTGTTATTTGTTCGGAACACCGCGTTCCTCCCGTTTAGTGATTATGCGTCTGTGAGTGGGTGGTCTGCTTCTGGTCATTTCCTTCTAACCACCTGTCTTAAATTGTATCTGAGATCTATCACACGAGAATAAATGAATGTGGAAAGTGGATCCAGGCAAATCGTTATTCCTGAACATCAAGCCTGCATCTTTCTCTAGGGTTAGAGTCAGGTCAGTATAAACAAATGGTAAATCCAGATATTAAGTCTGCTATGGCCACTCCTTAAATTTTACTCTGAAATGTAAAAATACAGCAAACCATAAAGGTGAGACCCCAAACAACCCTACCCAGAAACAAAACACAAGAGCAATGAAATGGCCCCCTCTATGATTCCCAAGAGAGGCTTTGATGTTATTGCTGTAGTACTGCATTGTGGTATGAAGCAGAAAAACAGGAGGGACAGTTAGCAGATCCCAATATAACGGCTCCGAGGTTCTCTGTAGATTGCTTTCTTTTCATAACCCGGTGTCAGTGTGACAGTTCTCTCACAACTATGTCCAACTGGGAGACTAGCTACAGGGGCTGAGGGTGGAGGTAAAAACAATATACTGTATAGGGAACACATTCATTTAAATATACATTTATATACTTCTGCTTATAGCAGCAAATTAACACATTTACCAAGTTAAAGGAGCCCTGTAATTTTTTTTAAGTGGTCACTATTCACTGAAAAATCAGCATGTTTCAAAGCATCTCTATAAATAGGGACAATTATAAGATATCGTATTAGCAACAGTCTGTAGATGCTTACTCAGCTTGAGTGTTACCTTGTTGTAGCCACTGTGTTTGCTAGAACAGTTTAAAAAGGAGTGGAAGATATGTCAAAAGTTATGAGTATATCTTTTATTTCATGCTCCATTAATCTTCGTATGTGCGTAAGTGTCAGACTGAGTCTATTCCAATTAAGTAGGGTTAGTCTTTGTGTTTTACAGCAGTATATACATTATATGGCTACCGTACTGAATGTAGATAAATTGTATGTATAAGTATACATATATATATATATATATATATATATATATATATATATATATATATATATATATATATATATATATATATATATATATATATATATATATACACACACACACACACACACACACACACACACACACACACACACCATATTCACACTCACCAGCCACTTTATTAGGTACACATCACTAGTACAGGTTGGGCCCCCTTCAGAAATGCCTTAATTTTTCATGGCATAGTTTTAGCAAGGCGTTGGAAACATTCCTTTGAGATTTTGGTCCATATTGATATGATAGCATCACACAGTTGCTGCAGGATTGTCGGCTGCTCATTCATGATGTGAATCTCTTATTCCACCACATCTCAAAGGTGCTCTATTGGATCTGGTTATTATGGAGGCCATTGGAGTACAGTGAACTCATTATCATGTTCAAGAAACTAGTGGTGAGATGATTTGAGCTTTGTGACATGGTGTATTATCCTGCCGGAAGTTGCCATCAGAAGATGGGTACACTGTAGTCATAAAGAGATGGACATGGTCAGGAACAATACTCAAGTAGGCCATGGAATTTAAACAATGTTTAATTGGTGCTAAGGGGCCCAAAGTGTGCCAAGTAAATATTCCCCACACCATTACACCACCACCACCAGCCTGAACCGTTGAAACAAACAGGGCCGGCCTTTGGGGTGTGCGAGCCGTGCGGCTGCACAGGGTGCCATGGGCAACAGGGGGCACCGAGCAGCACACACAGCTCACAGAATGTGAGTCACATCAGGGCCGATCCTAGATAGGGTGCAGTTCACCCAGGCGCCACAGAGGTGGGGGCGCTCAAGCGCCAGAGTGCTCCCCTCCCTCCTCCTCCCCCTTGTTGGTGTCTCTCTCGCAGCTCACAGCCGCCGCGCTGTTTCCCAGGTCCGTCCTGGTACACCCCCCCCCCCGCAAGCCGGGGGGCTGCCTGCCTGTAACACTCCCCCATCTAATGCTGTTCCTCAGGGATCTCCAATGTCTCCGGAGGCAGCGTGAGTTGGTGGGCGTAGCTGGGGGTGTGGCTGCTTTCTCTCCACTCCTCCCACAGACTCCTTCACTCTGGCTGATCTCACAGCTGAAGGAGAAAGAAACGAGGACACAGCAGCATCTCCAGGCATGCTGTAAGTTAGTTACTGCACTGCTGCACATGTCCCTACATAGAGTCCTGACCTGGCACCATACCACCCCAGCCTGCCCTATGCCACCTCAGCCTGTCCTATGCCACCTCAGCCTGCCCTATGCCACTGCAACTTGCCCTATGCCACTCCAGTGTGCCCTATAGCACCCCATTCTGCCCTATAGCACCACAAACTGCCCTCTACCACCTCAGCCTGCCCTCTTCCACCTCAGCCTGCCCTCAACCACCCCAGCCTGCCCTATACCACCACAAACTGCCCTATACCACCCCAGCCTGCCCTCTACCACCACAACCTGCCCTATACCACCCCAGCCTGCCCTATGCCACCCAGTCTGCCCTATACCACCCCAGCCTGCCCAATGCCACCACAACCTGCCCTATACCACCCCAGCCTGCCCTATGCCACCACAACCTGCTCTATACCACCCCAACCTGCCCTATGCCACCGCAACTTGCCCTATGCCACCGCAAATTGGCCTATGCTACCTCAGCTTGCCCTATGCTACCACAACCTGCCCTATATCACCCCAACCTGCCCTATGCCACCGCAACTTTCCCTATACCACCCCAGCCTGCCCTATACCACCAAAACCTGCCCTATACCACCTCAGCCTGCCCTATACCACCTCAGCCTGTCCCATACCACCCCAGCCTGCCCTATACCAACCCAGCCTGCCCTATACCACCGCAACCTGCTCTATACCACCCTAGCCTGCCCTATACCACCCCAACCTGCCTATGCCACTGCAACCTGCTCTATACCACCCCAACCTGCCCTATGCCACCGCAACCTGCCCTATGCTACCACAACCTGCCTTATGCCACCACACCCTGCTCTATACCACCCCATCCTGCCCTATGCCACCTCAGCCTGCCCTATATCACCCCAACCTGCCTTATATTACCCCAACCTGCCCTATATCGCCCCAGCCGTCCCAATACCACCCTATACTTTAATTTACAGGGGCCATTTGGGGGGGGCGCCACAGGATTATCTCGCACAGGGCGCCTGAACACCTAAGGCCGGCTCTGGTTACAAAGCACGATGGATCCATGTTTTCATGTTGTTTAGGCCAAATTCTGACCCTACCATCTGAATGTCGCATCTGAAATCGAAACACATCAGACCAGGCAACATTTTTCCAATCTTCTATTGTCCAATTTTTTTATATTTAACTAGAGATTATTACTTACAACAAAACACAGGTATACTGATTTATCCTAATTGTGACTGTTCTTTAAGAAGATTACTTTCAAACCTAAGAATTATCCAGTGACATTTGTGTCTCAAATCTTTTGATGTTCGATCATCCATTTTTCCACTTAGCGTTACACACACATGCGCACACAAAAGCCCCCACCTCCATGTGACATACTGTAAAATATACTGTATGTATTCAGAAAGCTATAATACCAACATCTCCCCTCATTATTATGCCTCCCTTCCAGCCATAAATGGACATAAGAAATGATGGTCCCATAATACTTTATGGCAGGCTTATTAACAGCCGTGGGATGCAGGTAAGCATATATCTGGGGTGTGGAATGGTGGCTTAATTTAGCTAAGTGGAGCTAGGCAGGAAATATAAGTCCCTTTGGCCCCTTTTTACACGTGGCGGATGACAGGGCTGTCCCCACACACTGTGCAGGGACCGCCCTGTCTTTTCTCCACTCTCCCCTATGGGGGGATCGGATGAACTCGTACCGCCTGTCCCTGTTCACCCGATCCGATCCGCCACACGGATGGAAAAGTAGGTTTTTCCTCCGTCACACTTTGGCAGATCGGAGCGGGTCGGATATCAGCGGGCATGTCACCGCTGACATCCGCGGCTCCATAGAGGAGCACGGAGCGCCCATTCAGGTCCGCAAAAAAAAACTGTCAGGCGGACCTGAACAGGCCGCCCGTGTGAAAGAGCCCTTAGTCTACTCTCATCTCAGATAAAGGCTGGGGCACACAGATGACGTGAGAGGTGACCATCAGAGTGGGCTGGTGTATTGGAGAGCTGCATGCAAGCAGGCACAGCATACATGAAGTTGTATGTAAGAACACTTTGCAGGGGGTGTGGCTTTCAGCATTTCCACTGTAGCTTGTCAATCAGCACCTGACCACACCTAGTGCTACCCACTGCTTTCTGGATTGGCAGCACTGCCTCTGTTGCTGAGACCCTACCACTGTGAGCTGCAGTGCCTGGGAGGGGGAGTGTGTGAGGCAGGGATGCTCTGCATTGAAGAAATATGCTTGCTGAGCCGATAGGCCAGCACTACACTCTACTGTTTGATCGCCACACTTGCTGAAATTCCCTAAATGAATCTCAGGTTTTTAAATGCTCCTGTCCTTATTTTGAATCTGCAAATTAGTCTTTAGATAAGTAACATAACCATTTTACACTTATGAATACTTTTTTCTTATGTTCACATAAACGTTACTATTATCCTGTCACCTATGCATAGACAATGTGAGCTCTTGCTGAGTTTATAAGTGAATAAAAACAGTTACCTCATTATAAAGCAGATGTTACCAGCAGAATACAGTCAGAATTGAAACATAAATGGAATGTCAAGGCTTTTTTTCTTTCTGATGTTTTGGTTTCAAGGTGAAAACATTGATGCTACATTTTTGGAAAAATAAGAAAAATACACTTGACAGCTCTAAAAGTTCAAAGTACCCTTTAAACATATGCACATTCCAATTTCAAATAAATGAAGATACATTTTTTTTCATAATTTACTGTCAATGACATTGTAAGGCAGCAAAAAGAAACACAGTGGCGCTGCTTCATAAAAGATAGAGTAACTAGAGCAAAAGTAGAGAAGTTGCCTATAACAGCCAATCAGCTTCTTCTTTCAAACTTCACATGGAAACTGATTTCTATGTAAAGACTCATATGTGAATAATTGTTACCATTTTGTATTACTGAATATGGCTATTAAATGGAAGCTACTCTGCTCATAAAGACGTTGTGTATGCTAAAGAGATCAGATTTTAAAAATTAAATCTGTTGACACCTTACTTACCTCTCCCACTTCTATAAGGGCTGGAGTAAAGCAGGGGTGGGAATAATAGTGGCATGTGAAGCACACTAGACCAAATGTTGGGTGTGGCCAAACAGTGGGAGGAGCTTAAAGTTGTATGCTTTATTAATATCTGAGATTACCTTTGCTCTGGATCAAGAGTGCAGGCCCAGGTCACCGTCACAAGCAAGGGCAAGATGGCCAATAATCCACATCCCTACCTCCCACAACAAAGTCTGCATAAGCCTGAGAAGGGAGGGGCTGGGAATATTAGGTAATATTGTCATGTGACATCATCAATAACCCCAGACACAGCCGGGAACAGACCCCAACAACCATGCCACGTTCAAAGTCACCTAAATCCCCTTTCTTCCTCATTCTGATACTCAGTTTGAACTTCAGCAAGTCATCTTTACCCTGTCTAGATGCCTAAATGCATTGAGTTGCTGCCATGTGATTGTGTTACCAAACAATTAAACAGATGTGCCTAATAAAGTTGGCGGTGAGTGTATGTATACACAGTATCACACAAAAGTAAGTACATCCCTCACATTTTTGTAAATATTTTATTATATCTTTTCATGTGACAACACTGAAGAAATTACACTTTGCTACAATGTAAAGTAGTGAGTGTACAGATTGTATAACAGTTTAAATTTGCTGTCCCCTCAAAATAACTCAACACACCCCCATTAATGTCTAAACCGCTGGCAACAAAAGTGATTACACCCCTAAGTGAAAATGTCCAAATTGGACCCAATTAGCCATTTTCCCTCCCCAGTGTCATGTGACTCATTAGTGTTACAAGGTTTCAGTTGTGAATGGGGAGCAGGAGTTTTAAATTTGGTGTTATTGCTCTCACCCACTCATACCGGTCATTGGAAGTTCAACATGGCACCTCATGGCAAAAAATAAATAAAATTGTTGCTCTACATAAAGATGACCTAGGCTATAAGAAGATTGCCAAGGCCCTAAAACTGAGCTGCAGCATGGTGGTCAAGACCATACAGAGGTTTAACAGGACAGGTTCCACTCAGAACAGGCCTCACCGGGATAAACCAAAGAAGTTGAGTGCACGTGCCCAGCGTCATATCCAGAGGTTGTCTTTGGGAAATAAACATACGAGTGCTGCCAGCATTGCTGCAGAGGTTGAAGGGGTGGTGGGGGGGCAGCCTGTCAGTGCTCAGACTATATGCCGCACACTGCATCAAATTGGTCTGCATGGCTGTCATCTCAGAAAGAAGCCTCTTCTAAAGATGATGCAAAAGAAAGCCAACAGCTTGCTGAAGACAAGCAGGCTAAAGACATGGATTACTGGAAACTGTCCTGTGGTCTGATGAGACCAAGATAAACTTATTTAGTTCAGATGGTGTCAGTCATGTGTGGTGGCAACCAGGTGAGAAGTACAGAGACAAGTGTGTCTTGCCTACAGTCAAGCATGGTGGTGGGAGTGTCATAGACTGGGGCTGCAATGGAGCTACAGTTCATTGAGGGAACCATGAATGCCAACATGTACTGTGACATACTGAAGCAGAGCATGATCTCCTCCCTTCGGAGACTGGGCCACAGCAGGGCCGGATTAACAATGGGGCTGATGGAGCTGCAGCTTCAGGCCCCTTTCTCAAGATAGGCCCATTTGCCCAAAAAAAAAAAAATTTTTTTTTTTTTTTTTTTAAGAATTTTTTTTTTTTTAAGATCGAATTTGGGGGGTTGTAGCTCGATGACCAGAGGTCACAGAAACCCCACATTTGGGGGTAGGCATGGGAAGACGTACCCCACAACTGGTTAAAATATGGGACGGCTATCATTTATGGTTCCGGAGATACGGGCCTGCTTGCACAGCCTGTCAGAAGCTACATTCAGAGCGGCCAATATAAATACAAGCTGACACACTACAGCAGACTGATAGGATCACAGTGCTTATAATAATTATTTGTATATTACTCATGGTAATTAACCCCTTGCCACCCAGGCCAATTCTGACACTTCTCTACTACATGTAAAAATCATCATTTGTTTTTTGCTAGAAAATGACTCTATGGTGGTCTTTGCACTTTTTATGTTGCAGGGTACAGAGTTGCACGATTCTGGCTAAAATGAGAATTGCAATTTTTTTGCTTAGAAGATAGATCACGATTCTCTCACGATTGTTGCGGCGTAACATCATCTTTCACATTAAAAAAAAAAAATGGGCTAACTTCACTGTTTTGTTTTTATGGTTTTTATTATTCATTGAAGTGGGAAAATGCAGTGTGACATAAAATATTGCAGCAATAGTTATTGTATTCCCTAGAGTCTCTGCTAAAATATATATAATGTTTGCAGTTCCAAGTAATTTTCTAGCAAATAATATTGCTTTTTAACTTAAGAAACAAGTGTTGGACTTTAAGTGGATAAATTTAGTTACAATGTTAGTTAGTTACAATGTTTCATTTTGTTTACAAACTTCGCAGACTGCCCAGATTTGTTCTTTACACACAGAAGTTTATCCCTTTGATCTAAGAAGGAAGTGTCAGTTACAATGTTTCCTGTTAAAAACTTGTCAGACTCCCCAGATATTTTCTTTTAATAGCTGAAAGTCTTTCCACTTATATGAAAGAATCGTCAAACTCTGCATTGGAGATCGTCAGGGGGGTTGAATCGAGATCACAATTTTTTTAACGATTAATTGTGCAGCTCTAGCACGGTATTTGCACAGCAATTTTTCAAACATGTTTTTTTGGAAAAAAATGTTTCATTCATTAAAAAAACAGTTAGTTAGTTAAGTTAGCACAATTTTTTTTTTGGTATCCTAAGCGATGCTTTACATCTTTTTAGGTTACATGTTTAGAGTTACAGAGGAGGTCTAGTACTAGAATTATTGTTCTCGCTCTAACGATCGTGGTGTATGTAACCTGTGTGTATCTGGCTCTGATACTACCAGTGCCTACCCAGCCACTGACTAGTATCTCTCCCCAGCCTGTCCCCACACACCCTCTCACCTGCTGACCTGTGGATGGGGGAATCACTCCTGCAGTGTTATTGTGTTCTGCCAGTGCGTACAATGATCAGTGTTGCTAACTTTAGCTGGCAGCACTGATTGTTTTAAGAAAACAAAAACAGGCTGGTTGTACTCAAGTTGATTAATAGATTGACTTGTGTAAAACCAGCTAGCCCAGCTCTGCATAATTGGCGTAATTTCAATCCATGTATGACCCGCTTAACCACTACTCAGTCCCTAAATATCCTTCCACTCCTGTACATAGTGCTCACTGTCATACTCTCCACACTCCTCTCCTGTACATAGTGCCCACTGTCATACTCTCCATACTTCTCTCCTGTACATAGTGCCTGCTGTCATACACTTCTCTCCTGTACTTAGTGCCCACTGTCGCACCCTCCACACTCCTCTCCTGTACATACTGCTCACTGTCATACCCTCCACACTCCTCTCCTATACATAGTGCCCACTGTCATACCCTCCACACTCCTCTCCTATACATAGCGCCCACTGTCATACCCTTCACACTCCTCTCCTGTACATAGTGCCTGCTGTCATACACTTCTCTCCTGTACTTAGTGCCCACTGTCGCACCTTCCACACTCCTCTCCTGTACATACTGCTCACTGTCATACCCTCCACACTCCTCTCCTATACATAGTGCCCACTGTCATACCCTCCACACTCCTCTCCTATACATAGTGTTCACTGTCATACCCTCCACACTCCTCTCCTATACATAGAGCCCACTATCATACCGTCTACATTCCTCTCCTGTACATACTGCCTACTGTCATACCCTCCACACTCCTCTCCTGTACATACTGCCCCATCATACCCTCCACACTTCTCTCTGGTACGTACTACCCTCTGTCATACCCCCTCACTCTTCCTGTACATACTGCCCATTGTCATACCCTTCACACTCCTCTCCTGTACATAGTGCTTTTTTCCGTACCCTTTGTACTCCTCTCCTGTACATAGCGCCCACTGTTAGACCCTCCACATTCCTCTCCCTCACCTGCACATACTTCCCACTTATATACCGTCCATACTCCTCCCCTATGTCGCTTACCCACAAAAACAGTTCTTTAAAATTATACTGAATATCCTCAATGTTACCAGCTCTAGAATGGAGACACTTTTGTTAGTTCAACTAAAGGAAATATCAGTTCTCATATTTGTTCAGCCCCATTATTATTACTCATTTAATTTTGTGATTACTACTATGATGTATAGAGGAACATCGGGGATCTCAGCTACTCTAAATATAGCATTTGTATAAAAAAGTGGCCCTGAAAATATTTTTTAAATGTTGGCAACTGTGCACTTAGGCACTGCCCAAGGGCCACCGTCCACCGGGTCAGTAGAGGGCCCCATGAGAGGCTCCTGGGATCCTGTGATAATAAAGCGGTAGTAAACTTTCCTGACATTACTAATTTTTAGAGGCCCTGGGGTAGGTTATGCCACAACGTACAAGTATGCACAGCATATTAGCACATTAGTGTACACTTACATTTTCAGACTGAGCCCTCCAGTGCTGCGCTGTGATGAATCCGGCGGGGCCCGGGCACTTCCATCTTCACCCGGTCTTCCTTCTGGGTTCTGTGCCTTTGGTCACTTGCCTTGGCTGGGCTGCGTTCATGTCATTCCCACGCATTTATTTATTATTTATTACACCCCATTCACACCTCCGCGACAAAACGCCCGACGCCGGCCGCTCGTGCCGCTGGAGGGGAGAATTCCCATTGCTGTCTATGAGATGGTTCACATCTCATAGACGCCGTACACCTGCGGCATGAAAAAAAGTCCCGGACCCTTTTTTTCAGGCGGCATTGGCGTTCGGCCATACAAAGCAATAGGAAGGATTTGTAAAAAAAAAGTTACACTATTCGAGGCAAAATACGCGGCATACGCGGCGTTACTTGTCGCGGAGGTGTGAATGCAGCCTAAAAGGTCCCACCAAAATCCTCAGCACCAGGCCCATGATGTTCTTAATCTGGCCCTGGGCCACAGGGCAGTATTCCAACATGATAAGGACCCCAAAAACACTTCCAAAACTACCACTGCCTTGCTAAATAAGCTGAGGGTAAAGGTGATGAACTGGCCAAGCATGTCTCCAGACCTAAACCCTATTCAGAATCTGTGGGACAACCTCAAATGGAAGGTGGAGGAGCGCAAGGTCTCTAACATCCACCAGCTCTGTGATGTCATCATGGAGGAGTGGAAGAGGACTCCAGTGGCAACCTGTGAAGCTCTGGTGAACTCCATGCCCAAGAGGGTTAAGGCAATGCTGGGAAATAATGGTGGCCACACAAAATATTAACACTTTGGGCCCAATTTTGACATTTTCACATAGGGATGTACTCACTTTTGTTGCCAGCGGTTTAGACATTAATTGCTGTGTGTTATTTTTAGGGGACATCAAATATACATCGTTATACAAGCTGTACACTCACTACTTTACATTGTAGCAAAGTGTTAAAACGGAGGTTCACCCAAAAGTGAACCTCTGCTTTTCGGAACCCTCCCCCCCTCCGGCGTCACATTTGACACCTTTCAGGGGGGAGGGGGTGCAGATACCTGTATAAAAACAGGTATTTGCACCACTTCCGGGTATAGACTCCAGCGGGAGTCTGGCCCCTCCGCGTCACCCCCCCCCCCCTTGTGTTCTGGGAAACACTCGGCTCCCAGAACACAACGGGAACCATTGGGAACTGCACAGCGTGACTCGTGCATGCACAGTAGGGAACCGGGCAGTGAAGCCGCAGCGCTTCACTTCCCGATTCCCTTACAGAGGATGGCGGAGGGGGAACCCGAGAGCCGAGCTACCACTCGGCTTCGGCAGGCGACTTGGACAGGTAAGTGTTAGTTTTTTAAAAGTCAGCAGCTGCTGTATTTGTAGCTGCTGACTTTAAAAAAAAAAATTCAGGTGAACCCCCGCTTTAATTACTCTCCCACTATGTAATGGGAATGAACAATGTCAGACCTGTTTGTCGTTTGGCCTGTGTAACAACCATTACTCCCTTCAAACACAGTGTGGAAATGAGCATAGCCACCTAGGAACAGAAAAAATATTATTCCAGGATTACCAAGTGACAAAAAAAGACAAAGAAGACTGAAAGAAGAAAACTAAAGCAGGAAATACACCTAAGCACTAGTATGCAGCAATATTTTAAATGTTCGTTATGTTATGGTTTATGCAAAAAAGGTTAAAGTGGTTGTAAACCCATTACAACCACTTTAACCTACAGCTAAGCCTAGATTAAGGCTTACCTGTAGGTGCTTGAAATATCTCCTAAACCTCCACAGTTTAGGAGATATTTACTATAATCACAGGCCATAGACAAGCCGCGCAGGCGCACTGTAGCGTGCAGTTCCTCATTGAGGCCGTGCCTTCACTGCCGGCTCCCACGCGCATGACTTCATTGCGGTACGCAAAAGTAACCTCCGGGCAAGATGTTGGCTGCCCGGGCGTTGGAAGAGGGTGGCTGCGGGGGCTTCGATTGGAGGTGAGTATTACATAATAAGCTAGTATGTCATGCATACTAGCTCATTATGCCTTTGTCTTGCAGGTGTGTTTTTTTTCTGGGTTTACTTCCTCTTTAAACAAAGTCAATTACAAGAAACAATGTAATTTTAGAGCTTTAAGTACAGGGTAGCAGTTACTCACATCACAGAAAATTAGCAACTTCCAGAAATTAGGGATTTTATGGAAAATATAGCAAAGATTTTACATTTTTCACATTATTTATCACCCTTTATTCAAAGATCCTAAAATATGGTTGGATAAAACATAAAGGGCCAGATCCACAGTGAGAGTACGCCGGCGTATCTACTGATACGCCGGCGTACTTTCAAATTTCCCGCAACGTATCTTTAGTTTGAATCCTCAAACCAAGATACGACGGCATCTGGGTTTGATCCGACAGGCGTACGGCTTCGTACGCCTTCGGATCGTAGATGCAATACTTCGGTGTCCGCTGGGTGGAGTTTGCGTCGTTTTCCGCGCGGCCGTGGCATTCTCTTACGTCGTCTCTAGTTGGCTTTTTCCGGCGTATAGTTAAAGCTGCTATTTTGCGGCGTATAGATAGACTTGCCATGTTAAGTATGGCCGTCGTTCCTGCGTCGAAAATTGGAATTTTTTTATTTTTTTTGCGTAAGTCGTCCATGAATAGGGATGGACGCAAGTCACGTCTAAGTTCAAAAAATTACGTTGTTGCGACGTCATTCCGCGCAAAGTACAGCGGGAAATTTCGAAACGCAGCATGCGCAGTTCATTTGGCGTGGGGACGCGCTTCATTTAAATGAATTACGCCCCCTAATCGCCGATTTGAATTCCGCCGCCAAAAATACACTACGCCACCGTAACTTTCGGCGTGCAATCTTTCAGGATTCGAACCAAAGCCGGAAAAGTTACGGTGGCGTAGCATATCTCTGATACGCTGCGCCGATCCATTTCTATGTGGATCTGGCCCATCATTTTTTACAACGGTCGTGTGTACGCGGCATAAGTCCTGCCCTGGTGGGAGGACAGTAGAATGTTACTGCAGTCATAGTTCTTAAAAGAGAACTATGGAGTGTTAGATTTCTGATAGGGGAAATTGATTATCATTTCTTTTAACCAGCAAGGTATTTTTGACAAAGTCTAAATGCTTTTGTCACAAATAAAGTTTAATCGGCACAACAGTAGAATTGCATAATAGAGTTGAATAGTAAAATTAGATTGTCAGTTCTTGTTCTATGTAGCCTGGTTAGCCCCTTGTTTAAGTTTATTGCTCCTTTTTTGCAGTGAGGACAGTGCCAAATGTCCCCAGTACAGGGGGACATTGTCCATTTTGGGGGACACCAATTGCTGAAGTAGAATGGTTGACGCTTCCTGAGCTTTGCAGGGGGGCAGTGTGTGCAGGACTGACTCAGGATTGTACACAGCTGTTCCAGAGACCTGTTGTTCTAAAGACATACAGTTCCAAAGATCTGCTGTTGAATCGGGATGGACGTAATGCACGGCGGGAAATTTCGAAAAGGAGTATGCGCAGTTCATTTGGTGCGGGGACGCGCTTCATTTAAATGAATCACGCCTCCTAATCGTCGATTTAAATTCCGCCGCCAGAAATACACTACGCCGCCGTAACTTAGGGCGCAAATTCTTCCAGGATTCGATTTAAAGCCAGGTAAGATACGGCGGCTTGGCGTATCTCTGATACGCTGCGCCTATCCATTTCTATGTGGATCTGGCCCTTTTTCTTTAACATGCCAATAATCCAAAAATATCTTTGCAGTGCATTTTTTAAAAAGTACTAAAAAATATGTTTTTATGTTGTGTTTTTTTTAAATGATTTTCCTGTCTGTTGGTAAACGAATGAAACATTTTAAATTCAAAGTACAGTGGTGAAATAGTGGAAGGTTATCTTCTTAGAGCACCACCTGCTGGTAAAACAGTTTAACACTATTCCAATATGTGAAATTTTGGCCATAAACTTATATATACAAAGCAAAATTTATCCTGCAATAAACACTACAAGGAAAAGTGATTGTCACCGGCGCAAAAATAAGTTCTAAATAATACTATATTGACCTGCTGCAGTGCTGTATAAACCTTCTATGAGGTTTAGGTGAAAAAATTTGAAAGGTGTTGGTACTGCGCTGGTATATTAATGTGATATCAAAACAATATATAAGAAATTTTTTTTTTTTTTTTTTTTTCAAAAAAATTCTATTTTTTCTATTTGACCCCTATAGTGATATAGTGTTAGATCCAGTATAGTGATGTACGTGATGGGTCACTATAGAAACAGCTCTTGTGAACATATGTACTAGCGTGATGCTATGTGCATATGCTGTGCCATCAAAAATAAATAAAAAAGAATAAATAAATAAATACATATGGCTACCCCAAATGATGTGCTTGTGAAACAATATTCCAAAGTGCTATAAGTGAGTCTATAAACTATTATGAATATACATGCCCAAGTGTGCGAACATATAAATAATGAATAATATTATTAATATATACAAATAATAATAATAATAAAGTGCGTTGGTGCCAAAAATTAGTTTTTCACAATTCATGTGCGTTCATGCTGCAACACGTCCCCAATTATGGGTGAACGCCAGTTCACAAATTCCAGTCCAAACAGAAAGTGTTGCTGAGTTTAGATCCTGGTGCTATATTTCATGCATACAGGGTGCTGTCACTTCTTCCACTCCACTGGCCAAAACGGCTGTTTTGGCCAGTAAGTGCAATTTGACAGAGGGGATAAATACAGTGACAGGAAAATCATCCACCAGCTTTTCTGAAGACGCAAAACTGCGAAACGCGTAAGAAGCTATGTGGACAGCGCAAGGGGGAGTGTAATTTTAACCAGTGAGATCACAGGTCTACAGCAGGAGCCAGGAACGCACCCGTACGATAAGCTGGTCAGCGGCTGTCCAAAAGACTGACACTGCCAAAGACACCAGGTGCTGGTTTTAAAGCACCTCTCTTGTGAGTAGTTTTTTATTATGAATTTTAAATAAATATATTTTTAAACGTATTTCACCATGATGAGCCCCTTGGTTTCTTTGAGGCATTGAGGAACATCCTGAGAGGACTCACCAACTTTAACGGAATAAGTTTTTGAGGCACATTACCAGCTGGGGTCTGGTGAGTTTGCATTTCAGCAGTTGGTGGTGGTAGCACTTATCTTTGTCGGTGGAAGAAGTGACAGCACCCTGTATGCATGAAATATAGCACCAGGATCTAAACTCAGCAACACTTTCTGTTTGGACTGGAATTTGTGAACTGGCGCTTACCCATAATTGGGGACGTGTTGCAGCATGAACGCACATGAATTGTGAAAAACTAATTTTTGGCACCAACGCACTTTATTATTATTATTATTTGTATATATTAATAATATTATTCATTATTTATATGTTCGCACACTTGGGCATGTATATTCATAATAGTTTATAGACTCACTTATAGCACTTTGGAATATTGTTTCACAAGCACATCATTTGGGGTAGCCATATTTATTTATTTATTTATTCTTTTTTATTTATTTTTGATGGCACAGCATATGCACATAGCATCACGCTAGTACATATGTTCACAAGAGCTGTTTCTATAGTGACCCATCACGTACATCACTATACTGGATCTAACACTATATCACTATAGGGGTCAAATAGAAAAAATAGAATTTTTTTGAAAAAAAAAAAAAAAAAATTCTTATATATTGTTTTGATATCACATTAATATACCAGCGCAGTACCAACACCTTTCAAATAAACACTACAAATTTGTCAATCGAGGTCTACCTGTAGAAACAGAGTGTGACATATTTACAGTGCTAAAGTACTGGAATAGCCTCCAAACTTTAAGGTACAACTTTGCCTGCTGAGGTCCAGCTGCAGTAACCTTGTGTGACACCTTTCTAATGGCAAACAGCAGCCAGCAGGTTAGTCCCATCATCATACACCATCTTGCATTGCTGAATATGGTGTGGGACCAGTCTGGGCCTTGAGAGCTACCAGAAGCAAGCTCTGTCACAGTATGGCCTTTGTCCCCCAAGACATATACACAGAAAAACAGCATGGCAGCATTTATCCTGAGATATTGTATATCCTCTGCAGCACTTGGGGGAGGACTACTGGGCCTGAGGAGGTGGAAGATGAAGCCAGTGAGGGGGATGGGAGACAGGTGACTTTACTGTGATCAATGTACCTGTGAGACAATACTCCATATCACTAGACGCCGCAGATGTGGCAAATGCATAAGGAGAATATGTTAAAAAAAGTCCACATTGCAGAGTTTTGTGGATCAGCCCTGGCCTGTACCTGTGGAGCAGTGTCACTAGATGGATTAGGACAGCTTCTCCGTGTAATCCTCTGTAAGCTGCCCCTGAACAAAATCCTCCCTTGCTTCGAGCATTAATCTGAGCATCAGATTTTTTACTCGTTCTGTATTTCTACCTCTTTAGAGATGGGCCGAACACCCCTGGTTTGGTTCACGCCAGAACCCCATTGAAGTCTATGGGACCTGAAAAATTAAAAGTCCCCATTTTTAAGGTTTATATGCAAGATATTGGCCATAAAATTGGTATGGGGGCTGGCTACTGCCCTGTGGGATATGTACCAATGCAAAAACAACTTTAAAAAAGAGTGATTTTAAAGGAGCAGTGATTTTAATGATGCTTAAAGTGAACCAATAAAAATGAAAAATTCCTTAAAATATAGTGCATGGGGGGTCCCCTTAGTCTGCCTGTAAAGTGGCTCATCTGTACCTTGTATAGAACTTGCTGCAGCAAAACTGATCTTGAAGCTGACAGCCCTGTGCACGAGGACTAAATACATTTTTGAATGCATCACTGAGGTGGCCCCCTTCTCCACAAGTCCTCCTTTGACCAACAGTAGCCTCAAAACGACTGTAACGATGATGAGAGTGTAAGCTACCAGAGCCTGGATAAGTGTTACTTAAACTCCTCTTTAAGGTGTCCTCAAGATATTTCATGCTGTGCTCCCTCTGTGAGGGCAGGATGAGTTCCAAGACTTTCCCCTTGTAATGGTGGTCAAGGAGGGTTGCCAACCAATAATGATAATTTTCCTTGATGCCATAAATTCTTGGGTCCTTTTGCAGGCTTTGAAGAATAAGGGAGACCATGCACTGGAAGTTTGCAGATGCATAAGAAGTGCTCGGTGTCAATGAGGATTACAGTATCTGAAACTGCCTCCTCCTAGCCACGTACTACTCCCAAGGTTTCTGGGGACTGAAAACCATCTCTTAAGGTTTAATGTATGTCTTCCTCTGCTTCTATACCTCCAAAACTGCCAGAATCCTCCTCCTCCCCTTTCTCTTGTGTGTTCTATGGCATCACAAGAATGGTGTCTGCATAAAGTGTGCCTTGAGGTGAAAGGAAGTCCTCCTCTTCCCCCTCTGCTCTTCCTTGAGTGCCCTGTCTATAATACCAAGCAGAGTATGCTCCAGCAGGAACACAAGATGGATGGTGTCACTGATGCATGCATTATCACGGCCCACTATCCTTGTCATCGCCTTTAACCTCCCTGGCGGTATCCCCGAGCGTGACTCGGGGTGGATTTTCGATGCTAGGATCGGTATCCCCGAGTCCCACTCGGGGTAGCTGTGCAGAGTGTGCAGCGGCGCGGCTTACCTTCGCAGCATCCACAGACAAGTTACTCACCTTGTCCCTGGATCCTGCGATGCATCCCCGCTGTGTGAGCGAGCGGGACCTCGCTCGATTCACACAGTGCCCGTGTGCCACCGATCTCCGTTCCCTGCGACGTTACGACGCACGGGGGCGGAGAACGGCGCCAAATTCAAAAAAGTAAACAAACACAATACATACAGTATGTAAAAAATACACACACCCTTTGTCCCTAGTGGTCTGCCCAGTGTCCTACATGTACTTTTATATAATAAAAACTGTCCAAAAGTGTCCCTTTATGTCAAAAATGGTTTTAGAGCAGCTAGAAAACAGCGATAAATTATAATCACTTGCAGAATTGTGCGATAGCGATTTGTGGGGAAATTCGTCATAAAAAAATAAAAGTAATGACAGTGACAATTCTGCAACTGAGCAAATTTCAGTGATTTTGAGTTGATTACATTATTGAATATTTTTTATTATAATTATATTATTACTTGTTATAATTATTTATAATTATTTATTATATTATAATTTATCATTTTGTTTTTAAAAAAAAATCATACCCGGGATGCCTACTACACTCTTGTTTGGTCAGATTTAAGTGAGTTATTCCTAAGAATTGCAGGCCTACAGTATAAAACGCCAAATTTCCTTGCAAAATAATTGTACCGCTTTTGGTACGTAATTCCAGACAGAATCATACCGCCAGGGAGGTTAATGGTGACAGTACATTGCATGTATCCTTTATCAGCAGCCATTAGTGTGGGGAAAGAAAGCTGCCACGAGCCTGTCCTTATGCCATACTCACACAGGTACTCTGTGGTTTCTGCAGAATTGCTAAAGCTTAGTTCCAACTGGTGGGCGTGGCACAAATCAGGCGGTTTACAGGCAGGTGGAATTCCTGCTGAATTTCAGCCAACCGAACACTGGATTTGTATAACCGCCTAAAATGGCTACAGACTTTTCTAGCCTGCTTTAGAAGATCTTGCAAACCTTGGTACCTGTTAAATAAATCCTGCACCACCAAATTAAGAACATGTGCTAGGCATTGCACATGCATCAACTTTCCCTGTTGAAGGGCGGACAGAAGGTTAGTGCCATTATCGCACAACACCATTCCTGGCTCATGGTGTGCAGAATGGTGTGCACCATTCCTGGCTCCATGGTGTAAACCACCTCTGGGCCTGCACCTACAGAGCTGAAAGAATTTCTGCTCCTGTGTGGCTTCTGTCCCCTAGAGAGACCAGCTGAAGAGGAGGAGGAGGGGGTGGAGCTGAAAGATCTTGCATCATCCCCACCAGCTATATGGAGACGTGGCGGGAAAACAAGCTCCAGCAAGTTACCTTTTATTTTGTGGGGTGGGACTGAGCCATGATTGAAGAAAGTCGTCATCACTTTGTCCAATCAGAGATCTGACAGTGCTAATTGACGAAGCTGGTCAGGTGCAAGGCTTCATCCAATTAGGGCCCTAGAATGCACTGTGAAGTGCGCAGTGCATTGTGGGGCACTCAGCGGGTGAACTGCAAATTCAATACGCAAATTCAGGTCTTCGCCGAACGGGCACACAGGCGATGTTCAGACCAAACCTTTGCTTGGCTCGAACTGTTTGCACAACACTATACCTCTATTATTCAAGAAAGCTTCATTGATGTCAATAGTTGCTAAGGAAGTGGCAGGTGATAGCATCTGCAGCATCCTTAGCAACCAGTGAAGTCACTTGGACCCATTCATTTACAGGCCCAGAACTCCTGGCCATGAAAAAAGGAGTGAGGTTAGCTTGACATCACTGACTGAATATGACAAAATAGCAATATTCGGACAATTACATTGACCAAACATGGCTATAGCCGCTGGAGAATCCACCCCTTTGTTCCCTTTGAGTCATGGGGCCCAGGAGATGTAATTTGGTGCTAGTCAGCGCTGGAATCAGATATGTCCATTTGTGACCCAGGTTTTTTCTTTTGCACTTTGTGATAGAGTGCCTTCCTTCGTTATCTTAATTTATAGGAATATGTGGTGGGAGAATGTTTGACAATTAATTATTTAGTTACTGAAAAGGGACGCATGTAATGGCAGAGAAAGGTGGTTCTACAAAGTATGCACGCCGCACCTTTCACATATTTATTTGTTAAAATTTTTGAAAACAATTTATCATTTCCTTTCATTTTAGAATTATGTGCCACTTTGTGTTGGTCTATCACAGGGGTCTCCAAACTTTTTAGCCCAAGGGACACATTGTAGATTTTAAAAATATTCGTGGGCCGAAAAAATGTGTTCATTATAAATAATTAAATAAAATAATTAAATAATCTCATCATAGCCTTTGCACACCTCTGTGTCCCCCCATCAAAGTCTCCCCCCATATCTGTGTTCTCCATCAGAGTCTCATCATCATCAGTGTCCCCAGCAGAGTGTCCCTATCAGGTCCCGTACACACGGTTGGACCAAACCGATGAGAATGGACCGAGGTTCAGTTTCATCAGTCCAAACCGACCATGTGTCTAGCCCATCCGTCTGTTTTCCGTTGGTCCAAAATTTTAAAACATGCTTCAAAACCGAACCGATGGACCGCTGCCTGATCGGTCCAAACCGATGGTTAGTACAGAAAAAGCATCGGTTCAAAACCTGCGCATGCTCAGACTAAATGAGGGGACGGGAGCGCTCGTTCTTGTAAAACTCGCATTCGTTTTTGAGATGGCACATTCTACATTTTTAAAATTAGTGTTCCGTTTCTTGCTGAGCATTTGTTTCTTCGCTCTATTGCTAGAATAAACACGTTGTTTAGCTGATGCTATTTAGCCAGTGTTCTCCCATACAGAATTATTTTCTTTTTTGCTTGTGATCTCCTTTTTTTGAATCATTTTTCCCTAGCCAGATCTCCAAAATATTTTTTTGTCCTCCACAATTTTTTATTTTTTGTCAAGTTATCACACCAATGTTTTTTCATTTTTATTTTTTGGTTGAGATAATTTTTTTTTGGAGTTTAGCAGGTTTTTTTTGGTCAAGTTATCACACCAATGTCACCCCCCCCCCCTCAAGGAGGTTGTGTCCTTTGTTAATTACACATTGTATTTTGGAAATGTTTGATGGCTATTCACCAGAAAAACACAATAGACAAGATTGTAATGTTAAATAAATTACCATTTATTCTAGCAAAATCATGCTGCTCCATCATGGCTTCAAACCGGTCGGCTGGTCAGAACACACTTCAAACAGAAAGCACCCCCAAATCCAGCAATACCTGTAAATAACGCACTGCACACAGATACGAGCAGACAGGACGGCACTGCAAAGCAGAAACGACCCGAAAGCCAGCACTGAATGACAAATACGAACCCACAAGCACACACTGAACCCGGGAATACGATCTGAAAAAGCACGGAGACTGAAAAGCGCGAATCGGCTCTCACCAATCTTTCACTAACACGCGGTTACACGGAATTAGCAAAAGCGGACTCAAGGGCGGCGACGAAGGCTTTGGCCTACCCCTTTATAGTGACGTTGTACGTGGTTTACGTGTCATCGTTCTGACCTGATCGGATTTTGGACTGACGGTGTGTACGCATATCAGGCCGTCAGGCCACTTCAGCGGTGAACCGATGAAAACGGTCCGTCGGACCATTCTCATCGGTTTGGAACGACCGCGTGTACAAGGCCTTAGTTACATAGTTACATAGTTAGTCAGGTTGAAAAAAGACACAAGTCCATCCAGTTCAACCACAAAAAAATAAACAAAATAAAAAACACAGTACAATCCCATACACCCAACTCCATACCCACAGTTGATCCAGAGGAAGGCAAAAAACCCCAGCAGAGCATGATCCAATTTGCTACAGCAGGGGAAAAAATTCCTTCCTGATCCCCCGAGAGGCAATCGGATTTACCCTGGATGAACTTTACCTACAAATCTTAGTACTCAGTTATTTTATGTACATTTAGAAAAGTATCCAGGCCTTTCTTAAAGCAATCTACTGAGCTGGCCAGAACCACGTCTGGAGGGAGTCTGTTAGTGTGTCCCCATCAGCAGTGTCCCCATCAGTTTTCCTATCAGAGTCTACCAATCAGCCTCCCCATTAGCAGTGTCCCCATCAGGGTGTCTCCATCAGCAGTCTCCCCATCAGGAGTGTCCCCATCAGGAGTGTTTCCATTAGCAGTGTCCCCATCAGGGTGTCCCCATCATAGTGTCCTCATCAGGAGTGCCCCCATTAGGAGTGTCCCCATTAGCTGTGTCCCCATTAGCAGTGTCTCCATCAGTGTGTCCCCATTAGCTGTGTCCCCATTAGCAGTGTCTCCATCAGTGTGTCCCCATTAGCAGTGCCCCCATTAGCAGTGTCTTCATCAGTGTGTCCCCATTAGCAGTGCCCCCATTAGCAGTTTCTCCAACAGTGTGTCCCCATTAGAAGTGTCCCCATTAGCAGTGTCCCCATTAGCTGGTTCCCCATTAGCTGTGTCCCCATTAGCTGTGTCTCCATCAGTGTGTCCCCATTAGCAGTGCCCCCATTAGCAGTGTCCCCATCAGCAGTGTCCCCATCAGCAGTGTCCCCATTGGCAGTGTCCCCATTGGCAGTGTCCCCATTAGCTGTGTCCCCATTAGCAGTGCCCCCATTAGCAGTGTCTCCATCAGTGTGTCCCCATCAGCAGTGTTCCCATCAGATTGTCTCCATTATCAGTGTCCCCATTAGAGTGTCTCCATTAGCAGTGTCCCCATCAGAGTGTCCCCATTAGCAGTGTCCCCATTAGCAGTGTCCCCATTAGCTGTGTCCCCATTAGCTGTGTCCCCATTGGCAGTGCCCACATTAGCAGTGTCTCCATCAGCAGTGTCCCCATTAGCAGTGCCCCCATCAGAGTGTCCCTATTAGCTGTGTCCCCATCAGATTGTCTCCATTAGCAGTGTCCCCATCAGAGTGTCCCCATTAGCAGTGTCCCCATCAAAATGTCCCCATTAGCAGTGTCCCCATTGTAGTGTCCCCATTAGCTGTGTCCCCATTAGCTGTATCCCCATCAGGGTGTCCCCATCAGAGTGTCCCCATTAGCTGTGTCCCCATCAGAGTGTCCCAATTTGCTGTCTCCCCATCAGAGTGTCCCCATTAGCTGTGTCCCCATCAGAGTGTCCCCATCAGAGTGTCCACATTAGCTGTCTCCCCATCAGAGTGTCCCTATTAGCTGTGTCCCCATTAGCTGTGTGTCCCCATCAGAGTATCCCCATTAGCTTTGTCCCCATCAGAGTGTCCCCATCAGAGTGTCCCCATTAGCTGTCTCCCCATCAGAGTGTCCCCATTAGGTGTGTCCCCATCAGAGTGTCCCCATTAGCTGTGTCCCCATTAGCTGTCTTCCCATCAGAGTGTCCCCATTAGCTGTCTCCCCATCAGTGTGTCCCCATTAGCTGTCTCCCCATCAGAGTGTCCTATACTGTACATGTCATCTTCACCTCCCGACTCCCATCCACTGTTACACACACGGAAGGATCTTTAATGCAAACAGTGGGCGGGTAGCCGGGAGGTGCCGTGCTCATGACGTCACTGGTTGCTAGGACATCGGCGGTCCCAGTAGCCAATCCTAAAGCACAGAGTGCAGCATGGGAGGGTGTGGGGGAGCGACTTTATTTGGAACCTGCCAGACATAGGGCCGATAACAGCAGCTGCTGTTGGCAGAGTCTGGGTGAGCTGCGGGCCAGATAAAAGACACAAGCGGGCCGGATGTGGCCCGTGGGCCGGGGTTTACCCTGGTCTATCACATAAAATCCCAATAAAACACATTAACATTTTTGGTTGTAACGTAACAAAATTAGGAAATTTTCCTTGTCAAAATATTTTATTGAATAGTACAGAAGTAGTGTACAAAATGCATAAAGTAAATACAATATCATACAGTCAGGGGTAAGAAGCTCAGTGTTAATCAATTGAGAATGTAATAATAACTATTGAATAATATTGAAACAAGATCGATTAAAACTTTAGAAGGTATTTACAGTTCTTCATAAGGTGTCAAGCCTAGAAATATTGTAACAGTAAAAAATTAGGAAATTTTCAAGGGGCATGAATACTTTTTCAAGGCACTGTAGTTGCTAATACAGATTCCTCTAGATGAATATTGCAGCAAAGTCCAGTTGCAGGGGTCCCTGAGGGTGCTGCAACATCTGTCTTGTGTCAGAGACCTGAAGACAAGATCTGAAGTCATGAGAAGATCCTTCATCCAGCCTGGATTGAAGCTTCTTGCCGGCAGGAACTATGATGTGGCACTGGAACTGTCATCCTATCTACTCTGCGCTTTAGTCCCTCCCCAATAGTTTCTATTCTAAGATGCAACCACAGATCTAAGGATATAATCCTGACGTGGCCCCCGGATGTCTAACCTGGCTCTACCCTGTGCTGGTTATCATGCACTAAGCTAAAACTAGCAAGACAATCCCAGACCAGAAGGAACATGGTTAACTAGCATATAAACGATATAACAATAAACAGGTTCACCTACCAATATACTGGAAGGTGACCACATGACATACAGTAGCTCAGCCCTAGCTATCTGGCACTGTTCATGTGAAACAATAATAATGACAGAGCTGAGATATTCTGTCTTATGGATTTAGATATACACTCAGCAGCATAATAGTATTTTCTGGAATGGGGTTTACCAGGAGTTTTGGCTGAGACTTTCCTTTCTCTCTCCACTTCCTTCTTCCAAGGCTTAAAAGCGAACAGCTCAGGGATAGGAAATGTATACATCATTTATTTACAGGCATTTACAAATTCAGACAAGAGTGGGCAACAGATGCCTACATGTGCTAATATACTCTGAAATAATGCAGAAAAGTGTGCTTTGGTGCTCAAAGCGGAACTTCACCCAAAAAGGGAAGTTCTACTTTTCCTCCTTTCCCGTTTTACCACCATTTTTTTTTTTAGGGAACAAGTGCCTCGTTTTGACTGGTACATAGTACCAGTTCTGGTTGCCTTACCTAGGCTAACCAAACAAAAGTTCTCCCCTGCCTCTTCCAGCAACCTCCTGGAACACATACTGTGGGTCCATTCAGAAAGCACAGCACGACACGCACATGTGCAGTGAAGCCGCAGGAAGTCATAGCCGGCTTCCCACACTCAAGATGGCAGTGCTGGGGACCCGAAGACCAGTGAACAATCAGCCTGGGTAAGAACATCGCTGAATAACTGGATTGCTAAGTTCATGTTTATTTTAAAGTCAGCAACAACAGTATTTACAGTATAGATGCTGACTTATTTTTTTTCCACACTGAAGATCCTTCTTAAGTATGGCAGTTCACAGAACAATACAATACAAAATTACCTAGCACACTTACCAGCTAGCCAGCACAATAAAACAAGTCTCAACTGTTTCAACAATTTGTATTAGGTTTGCATTGTATGCATATTTGCAAATATATGTGAAGCTGCACTGCCACGTCAAGGACCCTCTGCAAAGTGCAGTCCCTAACTCTACTCTAACGTAATTTCCAAATCGAGACATTTATGGCAATAAATACATTTAGCAGCGAATGGATTTTCGTACGAATTTGTTAGCTTTCGTACATTCGTATCAATTGGAACATACGAAAAGCTGAAAGAACCAAAATACGAAAATTACGGAATTACGAATAAGCAAAATAACGAACAAGCGAAAATACGAACGTATAATTGGACAATCTTACTAAAATACGAAACACCGAAAAAGCAAAAGAACGAAAATGACATCTATAACGAACGATTTGCATTCCGAATTTTAAATCTTTTGTCTGTTCATATTTTCATTCGTATGTTCGTATTTTCATTTGTGTGTTTTGTAAATCCGTTTCTTTGTCTGTTCGTAAATTTGTGTACTTGTATCGTTCTTTCGAATGGGCACTGGGCAGTGAGTGATTACTTAATATCTTAGCCAATCAGCTTATCTCTTTTGTGCTGAGTCACATTGTACAGTGTAAAGCCTTGTACACACGATCGGACTTCAAACAAACTTTTCCGTGGATTTTTGTCTGAAGGGAGTTGGCCGGACTTTTGAAACCGAAAAAGTTTGTCCGATAGAGCGTTCACACGGTCGGATTTTTTGGAAAACGCTCATTTTGATGTTTGTTGGCAAAAAGTCTGACCGTGTGTACGGGCCTTAAGAGAAAGTATATCTTAATATGGATTAGCCGCGTGTTGCTATGTATTTACGAAAGTACAAAATTACGAATCCATTAAACTAAAATTATTATCTAACAAAATTAGGAATTTTGAATCAACGAAAAAAAAAATTAGACAGAATTACGAATCATTCAGTATAAACGAAAATAAAACTGTTACGAAAATAGAAACGGGTCCGAATAGGAAAACTTGCGTCTTACGAAATACGAACAGGTCCGAATAGGAAAACTTGAGTCTTACGAAATTACGAATCTTTATGAATCTATGGAACGAGAACCCTTATCGTAAATAGGCGTGCAGCGGTCGGCAAGTGGTTAAAGTCAATAGGACTATGATGACCCATCTGAACAGCTTGCAAGCAGGGGTTAGCAACCCTTTTTATGGAGACCCCTCCCCTGGGTGGGTATGATGAATGAAGCTAATTTAGCCCAGTATAATCTAGATCCAAAAGGGCCTGTTAGCTATCTTGGCTGTATGCCCAGATATCACACTCTGTGTTAACCAGGAAGACAAAATCTCCTAACAAAATCTGAACTTTCTAAACAGTATATAAATGTGAACACAGCAGATATACATATAAAACTTATGTAGGGAGATTTGGTTAATCTCTGCGTATCATCTGAGGCTGTTCACTTCACTGGGTGTATGGAGGGTTTACATCCACTTTAACCTCCCTGGCGGTATGATTCATTCAGATTTTAGGTGCTGAAAGTGGTACCATTATTTTGCATGCAAATTTGATGCTTTATATTGTAGGCCTGTAATTCTTAGGACTAACTCACTCAAATCTGTCCAAACAAGAGTCTAGTAGAAATCCCGGGTATAATAAAATTTGAAACACAAAATCATAAATTATAATATAATAAATACATATAAATAATTATCAGAAATAATATAATAATAACAATTATTACTTTCAGTGTTTGATGACGAATTTCCCCAGAAATCACTATCGTTTAATTCTGCAAGTGATTCTAATTTATTATCACTGTTTTCTAGCTGGTCTAAAACCACTTTCGACATAACTGACACTTTTTGGTTGCTATGGACAATCTCCAGTTTCCAGGCAGAAAGAACAGTTTTTATTATATAAAAGTGCATGCAGAACACTGGACAGATCACTAGGGACAAAGAGGGTGTGTAATTATTTTATATAGTATGGTAATCTATAAGATTTCTGCAAAGATCAACAGGTATTTTCTGTGCTCTGTGAAAATGTTTTTAGCCTGAAAAAATATGCAACCACCATATCTACATACTGGTGAACATTTTTGGTCTTTGGTTAAGTTTTCCTTTACAAACCCCTTAAATATAGTTCCAATTATAGAAGTTAAACTTAAATGTTTTTAATTATGAGAACCTTCACCCCCTTTTAAATATAGGAACTCTTTGCTTTATACCAACACATTGGAAACATGCCAATCAAAAGAGTCTCTAAAATTAGGAACAGCAGCTAAGAAACAACTCCTCGGCTCTGTAGGCACTTCTGGGAGTAAGCCATCTGGTCCTGGAGCTTTATTTACATTAATTTTCGGTAATTGTTTCTGAGCCATATCAATGTTAAACAAATGCCTTACTCTTTATTAAAAGGTTTAGGCTTTAGCACATATCTTTCAGTATGTTAGAGCTAATTAGCTTTGTAAAAGTGAACAGCTTACAACTGAGAATGTTACCACAGTGTGACCCCATGAAGGCAAGCTCAAGGGCAGCATCAATGAATAAGGGATGATGAACTCTTTAGGACCTTACAAGTTACATAGTTAAATAGTCTAGTTGAAAACAGACACAAGTCCATCCAGTTTAATCAATAAAAGGAAAACAAAAAAATACAATCCTATACACACAATACTATATCTGCAGTTGATCCAGGGGAAGGCAAAAGAAAAAACAGCAAAGCATGATCCAATTTGAGCAAGGGGAAAAAAATCTTCCTGATCCCCCCCAAGAGACAAATCGGATATTCCCTGGATCAACTTTACATATAAATATTAGTATCCAGTTATATTATGTACATTTAGGAAATAATCTAGGCCTTTTTTAACCACCTCAATACAGGGCACTACACAGGGCACTTAAACCCCCTTCCTGCCCAAGCCATTTTTCAGCTTTCAGCGCTGTCACACTTTGAATGACAATTGTGTGGTCATGCTAACCATGTGAAATTTGTATCATTTTCTTCACACAAATAGAGCTTTCCTTTGGTGGTATTTATTCACTCCTAGGTTTTTTATTTTCCACGCCTTCCCCCAAAAAAAGACCAAAACATTTGAAAAAAAGACCAAACGTTTTGAAAAAAAAGACCAAAAAGTTTAAAAAGACCAAAAAGTTTGAAAGATATGTTTTCTTTGTTCCTGTCAGTACATTTTGCAAATACAGTAAGTAATTTTTCTCCTTCACTGATGGGCGCTGATGAGGCAGCACTGATGGACACTGATAGGCTGCACTGATGAGGCGGCACTTATGAGGCAGCACTGATGAGGAGACACAAATATGCCACACTTATGGGCACTGATATGTGGCACTGATAGGCGGCACTGATGGGCACAGATAGGTGGCACTGGTGGGCACAGATAGGTGGCACTGGTGGGCACAGATAGGCAGCACTGGTGGGCACAGATAGGCAGCATGGATAGGTGGCACTGATGAGCATTGATGAGCATTGATGGGCAGCACTAATAGCCAACACTGACTGGCATCACTTGTGAGCCCTTTTGGGCATTGGTTGCTGGCACTTTTGGGCACAGATTGGTGGCAATTGTGGGCACTGGTTGGCACTGATTGCTGGCACTGGTGGGCACTTAATTGTAATCAGGGCACTGATGATCAGTGCCCTGATTACATACCTAGCTGTCACCTGTGAGGAGATGCCGCTAATCAGCTCTCCTCTCCTCACACTCTGTCAGTGCGAGGCGAGGAGAGACGATTACCGGCATCTCCATATTTACATGGTTAAAGAGCTGTGGCCGTGGCCCTTTACACAGATCGGGGTCACGTCCCATGTCCGGGGTGAGTGAGAGCGGTCGTTCTGGGCGGTTGTCATATGACGTCCACTCAGAACGAGAGCCGCCCAGCCATCATTTGATGGTGGGCGGGTGGCAAGTGGTTAAAGCAATCTACTAAGCTGGACATAACCAGCTCTTGAGGGAGTCTATTCCACATTTTCGCAGCTCTTACTGTAAAAAAGCCTTTCTGTATTTGGAGATTAAATCTCTTTTCCTCTAGATGTAAAGAGTGCCCCCTTGTCCTCTGTGATTACCTTGAATAACTCACTGCCAAGTTCACTATATGGACCACTTATGTATTTATACATGTCGATCATATCCCCCCCTTAATCGCTTCTTCTTAAGAGAGGATAAATTCAGTTCCTCCTATCTTTCCTCATAGTTGATCTACTCCATGCCTCGTATCAGTTTGGTTGCTCTTTGCTGCATTTTCTCCAGTTCCCCGATATCCTTTTTGTGAGCTGGGGCCCAAAACTGAACTGCATATTGCAGATGAGGTTTTTCTAATGATTTTTACAGGGGCAAAATTATATCTGGTCTCTGGAGTTCATACCTCTCTTAATTTTGCTTGCTTTGGTAATAGTTGCTTGGTATTGCATGCTTTGTTAAGCTTATGATCTACCAGAACACCCAGATCCTTCTCCACCATTGATTCCCCTAGTTGTTCTCCCTCTGCTGGGCTCCTTCTCACTGACTTTTTGTTAAGGTTTTTTTTATTTTCTTTAATTTCATGTCTATAAGTATACATTTTGTCACTCTGCCAGGGGGCTCAAGCACTTTGTCATGATAGTTTTGATCAAAGTATAAGTTATGCATAAGTGTTATGGCAGTTTAAAGTGGGAGTAAACTCCCACCTATAGATAAGCCTATAATAAGACTTATTTATAGGTACAGTAGTTATCTCCTAAATTTGCATTTTTTATTAGATATTTACGTTTGACGATGACATCTCAAGCACATGCACTCTGAAGGAACGGTATATCGTGCCGTTCCTTTTGAGTCCTGTGCTGTAAACAGTGGCTTCTGCATACATGCACGGGAGTGACATAATCGCGGCTCCAGCTACCCTCACAGCCGTAGTCTGCGAACCTGATAGGAAGATCGGGTGAAGCTGGAACCGCTTTCAGCGGTGACAGTGCACTACTGGGTGGCTTCATTCTAAGGTAAGTTTCACATGCTAGCGATGCATACTAGCACATTATGGCCCGGATTCACAAAGCACTTACGCCGACGTACCTCGAGATACGCCGCGTAAGTGTAACTATGCGCCGTCGTATCTATGCGCCGTGCCCACAATCTGAGATACACCTAAAAATAGGCTTCCTACGACCAACGTAACTTGTCTACGCTGTCGTATCGTGGGCGCATATTTACGCTGGGCGCATTTGCCACTCCTATTGATTTTCTATGCACATTTGCAAATGAGGGAGATACGCCGATTCACGAACGTACTTGCGCCCGGCGCATAATATACAAGGTTTGCGTAAGTCGTACGTCCGGCGTAAAGTTATTCCATATCTATGAGGCGCAACCCATGCAAAGGTATGGACCAGGGAACACAAGCCGTCGTATTTTACGTAGTTTACGTAGTACGTGAATAGGGCTGGGCGTAGGTTACGTTCACACTGTAGGCAGTGATTCGACATATGTTAGCCAGTTGTTTCGATGTGATTGTGCGAATGCGCACTGGGATACGTCCACGGGTCGTGCATGGGGTCACGCCTCAATAGCATGGCTCACGCCCACTTCCACCTACACCGGCTTACGTCAAGGAAACCCAGCACAGTTTGGGAGGCAAGTGCTTTGTGAATTCTGTGCTTGCCTCTCTGCGCTGCGTCGGTGTAGCGTATATTAGATACGCTACGGCGGCATAAATATGCTCCGATGTATGTGAATCCGGGCATTTGGCTTTACCTTGCAGGTTTAAAAAAACAACGGTTTAAGATTGTGCCTTATAACGTCGATTTCACGACTCATAACCATGAGATCCTGGATTATGATTTGTGCGCTACCACTTGAGAAAGGAGGAGATTTTTCTTCAACAAGCAGCACATCACCTAAAAAATGTAAATAAAATAAAATTCTTAATAAATATGCATGCATGCATCTATTCCATGAATATGTGGTGTATGACACTGACCTGTTGTTGTGGTGACACTTTTGCACAATTCCTCTGCCTCTACTTCCTCCACCTTTTCTTCCTCCACATCTCCTTCCTCCACATCTTGAGGTTGGGGTTCTCTCTGGTCCCCTTATTTCTAAGGTTGGGGTTCCCTCTGTTCTTTCCGAGGTGTAGGGTTCCTGGGCTCCTCAGATTCGTGTCCTACGAGTCTTCGCTCCCCTATGAGAATTAAACAAATGGTATACTTAGCACACACATATTTGAGGGCAGAAATTAGACATGTGCACAACAAAAAATTGACCATTTCTCCTGCTGATCTCAATGAATGTATTGTTGTGGATGGAAGAAAGCACGTACACATCCCTTCTGTCCCAACAATTTCTTGTTGACGAGGCTTTGAGGAAAGCCCTTCCGATTCGTCCGTACGGTGCCGCATGCTGGTGTTTTCTTTCTGTGAAGGTTTCGGAACAGGGGCAAACCTGTATAAAAATTGTCCACATACAAGTGGTAGCCTTTCTCCAGTAGGGGGTTTAGGAGTTCCCAAACGACTTTCCCGCTGGTTCCTATGTAGTCTGGGAAATTAGGGGGGTGTAGCTGGCTGTCCTTCCCTTCGTATACAATGAAGGTATACGTATACCCTGTGGCTCGGTCGCACAATTTATAGAGCTTCACCACATAGCGGGCCCTTTTGGTGGGAATAAATTATTTTATGCTCAGCCTGCCAGAAATTTTTATAAGAGACTCATCCACGCATATGTGTTGGTCCGGGGTAAACAACTGGGGAACATTTTCGGAAAAATAATTTAGTAGTGGCTGAATTTTATAAAGTTTATCAAAATTTGGGTCATTTCGGGGAGGGCACTGGGTATTGTCATTGTAGTGTAGGAATCTCATGATCATTAGATATCTGGTTCTGGGCATTGCTGGGGGAAGATGGGCATGTGGTAGATGGGGCGGGATGACCAATATGAACGTACTTGTTTTTTTTTGTTTAGTCCCATACAGAATGTGAGGCACAAAAAAACTCAAAACTCCTCCACTGTTAGGGCTCTCCACTCTTAGGGACGGGCATAATAGGACGTTGGGATACTGGATATAAATTGCTGTGCATAAAGGTTGTACTGGGCCACAATTGAGGCAAGCATGTCCTCAAATTTTCTTTGTCCACTTGGACTCCTGGCTGGGCAATGAAATGGGGAATGTTGGCTTCTCCTGAATTAGGAGGAAGCCACAAGGGGTTCTGAAGGGAATAGGGAAGGCTGGCATGGGACCTAACCCTTTGGGACTGAGGTGACACCCCACTGGTACGTCACCTTGCTTGCCGAGGTACTGCGGTGCTGGTGGATGGCACCGCGGTGCTGGTGGATGGCACTGCCTCCTCAGCAGAACACATTTGTCTGGTGGGCGGGCCCTCCTCCTCCTCCTCTGAGGCTGTATCGGCTCGTAGTCAACGTCAGATTTAGTGTCTGAATTTGCAGACGAATCCGAATCGGAAAGCTCCCCGTTGCTCCCGTCGGCCGCAAGAATTCCGTACGCCTCCTCGGCTGAAAATGATCTTCTAGCCACTGTTGGTGATGACACTAGTGACGCTAATAAAAGATGGCACGTGGCACTGATGACACTGACGGGTGGCACTGACGGCAGATGGTACTGGCAGATGGCACTGGCAGATGGCACTGGCACAAGCAGATTGGACAGGCAGATGGCACGGGCAGATGGCACTGGCAGATGGCACGGGCAGATGGCACTGGCAGATGGCACTGGCAGATGGCACTGGCAGATGGCACTGGCACGAGCAGATGGGACAGGCAAATGGGACTGGCAGATGGCACGGGCAGATGGCATGGGCAGGTGGCACTGGCAGATTGCACTAGCAGATGGCACGGGTAGATTGCACTAGCAGATGGCACGGGTAGATTGCACTGGCAGATGGTATGTGTCGATTGCACTGGCAGATGGCATGGGAAGATGGCACGGTTATATGGCACGGGTAGATTGCACTGGCAGATGGCACTAATGGCAGATGGCACTGATGGCAGATGGAAAGGGCAGATGTCACGGGCAGATGGCACTGGCAGATGGCACTGGCAGATGGCACTGATGGCAGATTGCACTGGCAGGTAGTACTGATGGCAGATTGCACTGGCAGATGGCACGGGCAGATGGCACGGGCAGATGGCACTGATGGCAGATTGCACTGGCAGGTAGCACTGATGACAGATTGCACTGGCAGATAGCACTGATGGCAGGTGGCACTGGCAGATGGCACTGGCAAGGACTGTGGGCACTCTCTTAACGTTAACCTTTTTTTAACTCACTGTAATTTTTGATCTCTCTCTCCCCCCACACGCTGTCTGTGTGTGAGGAGAGAAAGCCGGCGATGAGAGATGATCTCATATGTTTACATTTGAGATCATCTCTCATTGGACAGCGAGATCGAGTGCTGAATGGCCTCTGTGATTGGCCATTCAGCACGAATGTGCGAGGGACACGGCCAACACAGTTTTTCCCTGATGCGCGCTCGCAGGGGAGCGCAGGGAGCGGGGAAACGAATGGACGTCCAGGGACGTCCACCCGGCACTTCAAGTCCGTCTTTGCGGCCGTCTTTCGGCAATAGCGCGGATCTTAAGTGATTAAATACTTGCCTATGTGTTTTTCATAAAAATGACAGTTTGGTTGTGAGTAGGAAGGTACATTTCATAAATACAATGTGTAATTAACAAGGGACACCAACCAACCTCCTTGATGTAACAAAATACAAGATAATAATGTTATTGGGGTAACTTGACAAGAAAATAAAAATGGAGGTCACAAGAAAATATTAAAAGCCCACTTAAAAAATAAGGAGATCTTGATTCAAATCACCAACAAAAAAAAAGAAAAAATTATATTTTGGAGATCTGGCTTTAAACTAAAATACGAATATTAATGAGATCACAAGAAACTATAAAGAAATACGTTTGTCAGAACTCAGAAGTTTGTTCTAGCATTAGAAATAAGAAAACAATGCGCTACATTCGTCATTTTGCAGCATGACGAATGTGCTACATCTCCATTACGAACGCTAGTTTTACCAGAACGAGCGCTCCCGTCTCCTAATTTAGTCTGAGCGTGCGTGGATTTTTCTCTGACGGAGTTCCATACAGACGATTGTAATTTCCTACCATTTTTTTTTCATCTGAAAATGTAAAACATGTTCTATTTTTTTACTCCGATGGGGCCTACACACGATCGGAATTTCAGATAAAACAAGTCCATCTGACTTTTTTCATCGGAAAAGTTGCTTGTGTTTGCGCGGCATTAGTGTAGAGACTGTGGTCCCACCTATAGAGAGTAAGGGGAATGGCACCTGCTGTGGAGTACATACTTTCTCAACTTTTTCACCCAAGAGTAACCCATAAAATAATCTTGAGGTCTCGGGAAAACTATATTAAAATCAATTCATCTGCCTCAAAGAGGAAATTGTTCCTACTTCCTGACTGCACTATAGCCAAAGACGGTAACACCAAGGTTGTCCAGTTCTGGAACGGTGTCAATGGATGTCCTCCCAGAACTCTAGCTCCTGGACCCCATGGGGCATGCTCATGGGCGTCCGCTTATAGGGTTCGGGGGGGGCGAGTGACCCCCCCTAGAATCAGCAAGGGTCTGCCATGCTCGCATCTGTAGCTGTGCTGACTTTGTGTTTGTGTAAGTCGGCTCCACAGCTGTTGTAAGATCAGTGTCACGGAGCTTACAGAGCTCTTTACTGCCACCTCTGGCTGATTCCTGTATGTGCACCCTTGTGTTTGCTTTGCTGCCTGTAATGTATTTTCAAAGGGACATGTGGAAACAGGGCTTGGGAGAAGGAAGACCACCGTGACCTTACAAGTGGGGGCTGTGAGTACAAGTCAAGGGAGGAGGCTGTTTGTGTACAGGGGGGGCTGACATATATACAGATGAGGGGGGCAGCTAAGTGCATACAGGTATGATCAGTGAAGGGGGGGTGCCCACTGCCAGATAAAGGAAAGATCATATCATCTGTCCTGTCCTGTATACAGCTATATGCACCCATATTCCTTCCTGTATTCCTCGATCATCACTGACTGCAGATATACCTCATCTGTCCTGTATATATAGAGCTGTATATACCCACCTTCCTTCCTCTATATACCAATACATCCACTCCTTCTATATACACATACTGTACACCCTCTGTACTGTACATGTGATCAGCACAGTGAGGCTGCATATCATGGGCACATGCCTGCGCTTTGTGGGATAATGACTAAGCCCCTCCCCTTCATGACATTGTCAAAGAAGCGGAGCATAGGTGACCGTAAAATGATGCCCCCCCCCCCTGGAAAAGTTCAGCGGACGCCCATAGGCGTGCTCTTTGAAAGCTGTGTTCGTTGGTCACAGCTGATCACAGAGTGCGGTAAAGGGTCAATCACAGCAGACCTTTACCATGTGATCAGCTGTGACAAATCACAGCTGATCGCATGTAAACAGACTTGCCGGTTATTGGCAGTCCTTTCCTCACACGTTGTGTCTGTGTGAGGAAAGCATTGCCAATAACTGGCAAGCCTGTCAATAGATTGTTTACACTGGTTATTAGTGCAACATCATTAGCGCACATAAGTGAAGAAAAGACACTTGTTTGAAAAAAAATTATTACAGAAACTAAGAAAATGTCACACCTATGTGTTTTCTGGTGCTTTTTGCAAAAAAACAAACAAAAACACTACAGTTCATTTAACATGGTTTCCTATGGGACACGGTCACATCTATGCTTTTTTTCAGCCGCTGCGTTTTTGGAAAGGGTAGGGGACTTTTTTTTAATGCAAGACGCTTTTTATTTTGTTCAATAGGCTTCAATTGAGAAGCTGCAGAAAAGCATGTAGTGTGTGACACAATCTGATTAATGTGTTGGCTTTAATAATTGTGCAGACTAATAATGACAGTTCTACAGTTTCATTAGAATTTAGGACCTGCATTACCTGGGACTTTTATTCACATCATAGATGTGCACAAACACATATGCGTGTATGTGTAAGTGTATATATATATACATTGTGTAAGGGGTTAGCTCGGTAGCAGGGGTGTGTGACCTCCTGAGTGGGTTCACTACACACTCAATTTTACAGAGAGGCAGCCATGGGTGGTTGAAAAAACAAGAGTTATGGTTTATTCTTCCATATTGCTGGAAACAAGTGCAAGCATCCAAACAGCATAAACAAAATCAAACATAAAATAAACCCTGGCCACTTGGGCCGTCTACCTTCACAACACAGGAACCTACCTATGGAGTCTGGCACAGCCTACTGCTGGGCAGACACTGCTGGTCTTCCAGCAGAAAACAATAGTCTTTTTGATTTTATCACACAGCAAACATATCAACCACCACTTCACCTTCAGAAGTCTTCCTCAGCTCACTGCTCTCCTTAACTCAACAAGCCTCAAGATGCAGCATTCAGTAGTAATCCTCTGGACAACTTATAGAGGCCTTAATTTTCTCATTCTGAACAGCTGAAGCTATCCATCGTCCTTAAACCTTTCTGGCTACCTCTGCAGCCAACACCTGATAGTAATTGCTGAATTTTCTAAACAAGGCAGACATATATCTCCCGTCTGTGACAACACCCCCAGATTTACCTGACTTCCTGTCACAATATATATATATATATATATATATATATATATATATATATATATATATATATATATATATATATATATATATATATATATATATATATATATATATATATATATATATATATATATATATATATATACACACACTCTTATAATAATGATTCCTAAGTGTCATAAACACAATGTGAATAAATAATGGCACAATAATGGCAAATATAGACAATACAAGAGACAATAGATCCCAAATGTGAGTTGAATCCATCAATTGGTGATTGACAAACAGGAGACCTCCACCAACGAGTTACACAGACCCTTACCAGAGTCTAAGACATAGGCGTACGCAGCCTATTGCATTAGGGTGTGCACCCCAAAGCTCAAACACACATGCGCGTATATATATATATCTAAGTGTGATGAGGACAGAAAGGGACGCTGGAGACAGACAGAGAGGGATGCAGTGTGATGAGGACAGAGAGGGACGTCGGGGACAGAGAGGGATGCTAGGGACAGACAGAGAGACGCAGTGCGATGAGGACAGAGAGGGATGCAAGGGACAGAGAGGGACACTGGGGACAGACAGAGAGGGACGCAGTAAGATGATGACAGAGAGGGACGCAGTGAGATGAGGACAGACAGAGGGACGCAGTGAGATGAGGACAGAGAGGGATGCAAAGGAAACAGGGGGACAGACAGAGAGGGACACAGTGAGATGAGGACAGAAATGGACGCTGGGGACAGACAGAGTGGGATGCCGTGGACAGAGTGTGATGAGGACAGAGAGCGATGCAGTAGGGACAGGGGACACAGTGGGGGAGGGGGACACACACAGGGGGACACTTGTGGGGGGGACAAAGGGGGGAACACTGTGGTGGGGGGACACACTGTGGTGGGTAGACACACTGGGACACTGTGGTGGGGGGGACAGGGGGACACTGTGGTGGGGGGACACTGGTGGAGGGGACACAGTGGGACACTGTGGTGGAGGGACACATGGGGACACTGTGGTGGGGGGACACAGTGAAACACTGTGGTAGGGGGGGACACAGTGAAACACTGTGGTGGGGAGGACACAGTATAACACTGTGGTGGAGGGGCACTGTGGTGGGGGGACAGTGTGGTGGGGGGGACAGTGTGGGACACTGTGGTGGGGGGACACAGGGGGACACTGTGGTGGGGGGGGGACAGGGGGACACTGTGGTGGGGGGGGGACAGGGGGACACTGTGGTGGGGGACACTGTGGTGGGGTGACAGGGGGACACTGTGGTGGGGGACATAGGGGGACACTGATGGAGGGGACACAGTTGGACACTGTGGTAGAGGGGACACTGTGGTGGGGGGACACATGGGGACACACTGGTGGTGGAACACTGTGGTGGGGGGGACACTGTGGTGGGGGGGAGCACTGCGGTTGGGGGGAGCACTGTGGTGGGGAGACATTGTGGTGGAGGGACACTGTGGTGGGAGGGACACAGGGGGACACTTTGGGGAGGGACACAGTGAAACACTGTGGTGGAGGGGCACTGTGGTGGGGGGACAGTGTGGTGGAGGGACACAGGGGGACACTGTGGTGGGGGACACAGGGGGACACTGTGGTGGGGGGATACTGCGGCGGGGGGGACACAGTGAAACACTGTGGTGGAGGGGTACTGTGGTGGGGGGACAGTGTGGTGGAGGGTCACTGTGATGGAGGGACACAGGGGGACACTGTGGTGGGGGGGACACTGCGGTGGGGGGGAAGAGGGGGACACTCAGAGGCAATTCAGTTCGCATGTGTTGCGCTTTACAAGTCTCTCTCTCTCTCTCTCTCTCTCTCTCACACTGTGGTGGGGGGACACTGTGGGGGACACTGTGGTGGGGGGACACTGTGGTGGGGGGACACTGTGGTGGGAGGACAGGGGGACACTGTGGCTGGGGGCAGGGGGACACTGTGGCTGGGGGGACACTGTGGTGGGGGGACACTGTGGTGGGGGGACAGGGGGACACTGTGGTGGGAGGACACTGTGGCTGGGGGCAGGGGGACACTGTGGTGGGGGACACTGTGGTGGGGGGACACTGGTGGGAGAGACAATGCGGTGGGGGGGGCACTGTGGTGGGGGGAACCAGGGGGACACTGTGGTGGGAGGGACACTGCGGTGGGAGGGACAGGGAGACACTGTGGTGGGGACACTGGGGTGGGAGGGACACTGCGGTGGGGGGACACTGTGGTGGGGACACTGTGGTGGGGGGACACAGGGGGACACTGTGATGGGGGACACTGTGGTGGGGGGGACACAGGGGGACACTGTGGTGGGAGGGAGACTGCGGTGGGGGGGACAGGGGGACACTGTGGTGAGGGGACACTGGGGGGGGACACTGGTGGGGGGGACACTGTGGTGGGGGGACACTGTGGTGGGAGGGACACTGCAGTGGGAGGGACACTGCGGTAGGGGGACACTGTGGTGGGGGGACACTGTGGTGGGAGGACACAGGGGGACACTGTGGTGGGAGGACACAGGGGGACACTGTGGTGGGGACACACAGGGGGACACTGTGGGGGGGACACTGTGGTGGGGGAACACAGGGGGACACCATGGTGGGGGGACACTGTGGTGGGAGGGACAATGCGGTGGGGGGGACACTGCGGTGGGGGGGACAGGGGGACACTGTGGTGGGGGGACACTGGGGGGGGGGACAGAGGGACACTGGTGGGAGGGACACTGCAGTGGGAGGGACACTGCGGTGGGGGGACACAGGGGGACACTGTGGTGGGGGGACACTGTGGTGGGAGGACACAGGGGGACACTGTGGTGGGAGGACACAGGGGGACACTGTGGTGGGGGGACACAGGGGGACACTGTGGTGGGGGGACACAGGGGGACACTGTGGTGGGGGGACACAGGGGAACACTGTGGTGGGGGGACACAGGGGGACACCGTGGTGGGAGGGTCAATGCGGTGGGGGGACACTGCGGTGGGAGGGACAGGGGGACACTGTGGTGGGGGGACACTGGGGGGGGGCAGGGGGACACTGGTGGGAGGGACACTGCAGTGGGAGGGACACTGCGGTGGGGGGACACTGTGGTGGGGGGACACAGGGGGACACTGTGGTGGGGGGACCATGTGAATAATATGGGACCTCCTGCATCTGTACTGGCTCCCCCCTCCCCATGGTGTCTCTAAATAGACAGACTTACCCGTCCCGAAATTAAGACTCTGCCCTCCTTTCTTCTCATCCGCCCAGCCAGTACTTGTGCTGTGCTGGCCGCTGCCTGGGGGTTCCCATCATCTTCCTCTTCTCCTCGTTTCTTCACAGGCCTCCGGGCAGGAAGAAGACAGACCCATAATGCCGCGCGGAGGAGGGTAGGCGGAGCCTAAGGCTCCGCCTCCTTCAGTTACTGTGCGCCCGATCTGGCCAGTAGTCATCCGTCTTATGGGGGCGATAGTCGCTCCCCTCCCCCAGCCTAAGTCACCCAATAGTTTTAGGCAAGGCCGCGCTATAGCAGGCTGGCCGCCGGGGCCTGAATTTATGTGGGAGGCGGCCGCGGGATGATATCTTGTCTTGCATCATTTTAAAGCAGATGTCCGGACACACATTAGGGTGTGCCCAGGCACACCCCGTGCGCACGCCTATGGTCTAAGATCTCTATGAGATCAAAAACAGCATGTCTGTACAGATATCCACTGTCACTGTAGGAATATATTGATTTACCATCCAGTTGCATAACAGTAAGCACTGAGTTAATCACCCGTATGTCCACCAGATATGTCACTCCGAAATATGGAAAGAAATTTAGGAAACAGCCCATAGTGTAAAACCGTTTTGAGATTTAATAAGTAAAAAGTAGATTATGCACTTACAGCAATATTGGATAGTAAAAGCATCGGATAAAAAAGCCGGCCGGCCTGTTGGAGCGTGTGCCCGTATCCTACGGGTCCTCACACGTGTAACGCGGTGACATCAGAGCGCCGCCTCCCTGTGTGGAAAAAAAATAAGTCAGCATCTATACTGTAAATACTGTTGTTGCTGACTTTAAAATAAACATGAACTTAGCAGTCCAGTTATTCAGCGATGTCCTTACCCAGGCTGATTGTTCACTGGTCTTTGGGTCCCCAGCACTGCCATCTTGAGTGTGGGAAGCCGGCTATGACTTCCTGCGGCTTCACTGCACATGTGCGTGTCGTGCTGTGCTTTCTGAATGGACCCACAGTATGTGTTCCAGGAGGTTGCTGGAAGAGGCGGGGGAGAACTTTTGTTTGGTTAGCCTAGGTAAGGCAACCAGAACTGGGACTATGTACCAGTCAAAACTAGGCACTTGTTCCCTAAAAAAGAAAAAAAAATCTAAAAATGGTGAGAAAGCGGGAAAGGAGGAAAAGTAGAACTTCCCTTTTTGGGTGAAGTTCCGCTTTGAGCACCAAAGCACACTTTTCTGCATTATTGCAGAGTATATTAGCACATGTAGGCATATGTTGCCCACTCTTGTCTGAATTTGTAAATGCCTGTAAAGAAATGATGTATACATTTCCTATCCCTGAGCTGTTCGCTTTTAAAGCCTTGGAAGAAGGAAGTGGAGAGAGAAAGAAAGTCTCAGCCAAAACTCCTGGTAAACCCCATTCCAGAAGAGACTATTATGCTGCTGAGTGTATATCTAAATCCATAACACAGAATATCTCAGCTCTGTCATTATTATTATTTCACATGAATAGTGCCAGATAACTAGGGCTGAGCTACTGTATGTCATGTGGTCACCTTCCAGTATATTGGTAGGTGAACCTGTTTATTGTTATATCGTTTATATGCTAGTTAACCATGTTCCTTCTGGTCTGGGATTGTCTTTCTATTTTTAGCTTATTGCATGATAACCAGCACAGGGTAGAGCCAGGTTAGACATCTGGGGGGCCACGTCAGGATTATATCCTTATGCCGCGTACAGACGGTCGTTTTTTGTGATGAAAAAAAACGACGTTTTAAAAAACGTCATTTAAAATGATCGTGTGTGGGCAAAACGTCGTTTTATGTCTTCAAAAAAACGACCAAAAAAAAATTCGAACATGTTCGAATTTTTTGTGTCGTTTTTCAAAACGTCGTTTTTGTTTCACAGAAATTGACCGTGTGTAGCAAAAAACGACGTTTAAAACAACGTTTTTAAACCCGCGCATGCCCAGAAGCTAGTTATGAAGGGAGCTTCAATGGAAAAAAGTGGTGAAACGTAACCTCGCTTTGCTAGAGCATTGTGAAAAAACGATGGTGTGTAGGCAACATCGTTTTTGAAAATGGTGTTTCAAAAACGTCGTTTTATTTCATGATTTAAAACGTCGTTTTTTTTCATCACAAAAAACGACCGTCTGTATGCGGCATTAGAGCTGTGGTTGCATCTTACAATAGAAACTATTGGGGAGGGACTAAAGCGCAGAGTAGATAGGATGACAGTTCCAGTGCCACATCATAGTTCCTGCCGGCAAGAAGCTTCAATCCAGGCTGGATGGAGGATCTTCTCATGACTTCAGATCTTGTCTTCAGGTCACTGACACAAGACAGATGTTGCAAAACCCTCAGGGACCCCTGCAACTGGACGTTGCTGCAATATTCATCTAGAGGAATCTGTATTAGCAACTACAGTGCCTTGAAAAAGTATTCATGCCCCTTGAAAATTTCCAAATTTTTTACTGTTACAATATCTCTAGGCTTGACACCTTATGAAGAACTGTAAATATCTTCAAAAGTTTTAATCAATCTTGTTTCAATATTCTTTAATATTTATTATTACATTCTCATTTGATTAACACTGAGCTTCTTACCCCTGACTGTATGATATTGTATTTACTTTATGCACTTTGTACACTACTTCTGTACTATTCAATAAAATATTTTGACAAGGAAAATTTCCTCATTTTGTCACGTTACAACCAAAAATTTTAATGTGTTTTATTGGGATTTTATGTGATAGACCAGGGGTCTCCAAACCCCGGCCCACGGGCCACATCCGGCCCGCTTGTGTTATTTATCTGGCCCGCAGCTCACCCAGACTCTGCCAACAGCAGCTGCTGTTATCGGCCATATGTCTGGCAGGTTCCAAACAAAGTCGCTCCCCCACACCCTCCCATGCTGCACTCTGTGCTTTAGGATTGGCTGCTGGGACCGACGATGTCCTAGCAACCAGTGACGTCATGAGCACAGCACCTCCCGGCAACCTGCCAACTGTTTGCATTAAAGATCCTTCCGTGTGTGTAACAGTGGGTGGGAGTCGGGAGGTGAAGGAGCACTGAAGTCGGCGGAAGATGACATGTACAGTATAGGACACTCTGATGGGGAGACAGCTAATGGGGACACACTGATGGGGAGACAGCTAATGGGGACACTCTGATGGGGAGACAGCTAATGGGGACACAGCTAATGGGGACACTCTGATGGGGAGACAGCTTATGTGGACACTCTGATGGGGACACTCTGATGGGGACACAGCTAATGGGGACACTGCAATGGGGACACTGCAATGGGGACACTACAATGGGGACACTACAATGGGGACACTACAATGGGGAGACAGCTAATGGGGACACTCTGATGGGGACACTCTGATGGGAACACAGCTAATGGGGACACTACAATGGGGACACTACAATGGGGACACTACAATGGGGACACTACAATGGGGACACTACAATGGGGACACTACAATGGGGACACTACAATGGGGACACTACAATGGGGACACTACAATGGGGACACTACAATGGGGACACTACAATGGGGACACTACAATGGGGACACTGCTAATGGAGACATTCTGATGGGGACACTGCTAATGGGTGGGTTCAGCAAAGTATTCCTAAGGTAGCGATGTCTGTGCAAAGTGTCCCAGTGAAAGCATGAGAAAGGATTTGTAAAGGTGGGCGATTAATGCAATGGAAGGGCTCTCGCGCTATCGATATTCTAAACCTAGGGGGCACTGCTGCAGTTACCTGAAATTGGTCCCAGCCAAAAATGAAGACAAATGAAATGAGTGATAGTAACTGCGCTGTGTGGGTATGGAGGGATAGGGCAACAACCAAAAAACAATAAACAATAATAAAAAAAAAAAAAAAAAAACTAAACAGTGATCAAATAAGTCCCACCAAATGGGCAGGGTGAACTCTACAAGCAGTGTGCAATCTGAACTGTGAAGGTGGGTGATCTGGAAAAGGTTAACACTATGCAGCAAAATCCTTATAAGGAAATAAAATAAACATGGAAGTACAGTTATCAAAATAAATGTCCAAGATTGGTACTAAAGACCAAAGGTAAGTGATCCCAACACATAATAAAGGGTAAAAATCAAGTGCAAATACAAATCTTGCATCCAAAAAGCATATATTTAAAGGTGCAGTCCTTGATAGCTGTGAGTAATAAGTGATGAGAAACCAGGAAATCCAATATTTCAGAGAAGAGCAAGCTTCGGTGCGCACACCTCTAGTGGTATGGAATGCTCACCTCAAGGCCATAGCACGGATAGCCTGGATACCACTCAGGGTGTACTCAAAGATCCAGCAGGATGAGGAGACTACATCTAGCCCTCAGGGCACGAGGACGATACCAGGGCAAGGTATGTTTGCACTTGTCAGGTATTTATAGGAATGCCTGTAATTGGCCTCAAGTCACACCTGAGCGCAAAAGGTGCTGTCTGCTCCACAATGCCAGGATCCATCCGCTGGTGGACGCCAGTACTGCGCCCCAAGGATGACATAACACCAGCAGGGAGAAGTTCCCCTGACAGTTCAAAACTGCCAGGAGACACCTGCTGGTGGACCTCAGTACTGCATGCCAAATGATAGATATTACCAGCGGATGGAACCTTTCCTGACATACAGTCTCTCCCACAATTCTCTTGACTCTGCAGTGCAGTCTGAGATGTGCGGTCCTGTCACCTTAAATGTCAGTCAGGCCACCTAGTGCTCAGTCTTCAACACTGGCAGGGTAAAGAAAAGAACCCCTAGATATCGAACCTCAACCCCCCACCCGTGATTAAAAATAAATTGCAAACAACAGTAGTAGTGGATGGAAAGTGCACTGTGATCCTCTTTACTTGTTTTTTCTATATGTGCGATGCCAAGTGTACACCAACATACACAGAGGCTTACTAAACAAAATATAACTCTTATGAAAGATGTCAGAATGCACTTGTAGCAACCTTAATGGAACACTGTACAGGATTCCCCAGCTGATAATAAAGTTATCTCTCCATATCTAGCACATATTACGGCACAAAGCATGCAGAAACAAGAAGAAACTCCCAATAGTGTTAGGCCCCTTTCACACGGGGCGGATCAGTTATGATCCGCCCCGTGAACCTCCGCTTGCTCAGTGGGGATCGCTCCGTTGATCCCCACTGAGCCGGCGGATGACGGGGCGCTCCCCGCACACTGTGCAGGGACCGCCCTGTCTTTTCTCCGCTCTCCCCTATGGGGGGGATCGGATGAACACGGACCGGCTGTCCCTGTTCACTCGATCCGATCCTCCAGACGGATGGAAAAGTAGGTTTTTCCTCCGTCACACTTTGGCGGATCGGAGCGGGTCGGATGTCAGCGGGCATGTCACCACTGACATCCGCGGCTCCATAGAGGAGCACGGAGCGCCCGATCAGGTCCGCCTAAAAAACTGGCCGTGTGAAAAAGCCCTTAATCTGTCTGGTTTCTTTATTTAAAATGGTTAACAACATAATGACGTAGCATGTAAAATGGCTCATCAAGCCAAGAATCCTCGAGAATGCTCTCATGCTGTGCCCCTGGTTACATCATTTATAATGAACTGTGTTGGGCTGAGCCGGAAGCCGTGACGTCACTGCGCATGCGTGCATTACCAATTTCTAACCTGGCTGGTTGCTCTGAATTCAGAAGTCGGTAATCTGTAACACACGGTGCAGGGATCAGGAGTAGGTAATGCAGAGTGCAGGGGTCAGTGTTATGGAATGCACAGCGCAGGGGTTGGGATACACAGTAACACAGAGTGCCCCATAACAAACTATATTTTTGTTATGTGTTCCTATTCACACAGCATATTTACAAAAATGTAAACATATTTATTATCTGTTTAAAAGAAAATATATATTTCTTACCATTTATATTATCCAGGTATAACTTACAGTGCTGCTCTAAGCTGAGACAAAGATCTCCTTGCCGGTTGAACTGGAGAGAACAGGCACATGCATGGGCGTCCGCTCATAGGGTTAAGGGGGGGCGAGTGACCCCCCCTGGAATCAACAAGTGTCTGCCATGCTCGGATCTGTAGCTGTGCAGACTCTGTGTTTGTGTGAGTTAGCTCCACAGCTGTTGTAAAATCAGTGTCACGGAGATTACAGAGCTCTTTACTGACACCTCTGGCTGCTTCTTGTATGTGCACCCTCGTGTTTGCTTTGCTGCCTGTAATGTTTTTTCAAAGGGACATGTGGAAACAGGACTTGGGAGAAGGAAGACCACCGTGACCTTACAAGTGGGGGCTGTGAGTACAAGTGAAGGGAGGAGGCTGATTGTGTACAGGGGGGGGCTGACATATATACAGATGAGGGGGGCAGCTCAGTGCATACAGGTATGATCAGTGAAGGGGGGTGCCAGATATGGGAAATATCATATCATCTGTCCTGTTGTGTATATAGCAGAAAAACACCCATCTTCCTTCCTGTATTCCTCCATCATCACTGACTGCAGATATATATCATCTGTCCCGACTCCTGTATATACCCACCTTCCTTCCTCTATATACCAATACCATCCACTCCTTCTATATACACATAATGTACACCCTCTGTATTGTACATTTGATAAGGCTGCATATCATGGGCACATGCCTGCGCTTTATGGGATAATGACTAAGCCCCTCCCCTTCATGACATTGTCAAAGAAGCGGAACATAGGTGACCGTAAAATGATGCCCCCCCCTGGAAAAATTTCAGCGGACGCCCATGGGCACATGTGCACCATTCAGGGGTGTTGAAGCATCATCAGAGAAAGGAAGGAACGCCACTCACTGACCCAGTGCATGAATATGTATTATAATGATGGGAAACAGCTGGATTCTTAGGGGTTTGTGAAATGGTTGTAAACCTCAGATACAGTATGAAAAGTGAACACAGCAAATTCCACTAGTGTGTTCTAATCTGAATTGAAAGCACCAAGTCTAATTCCTCTGTAATCTCTCCTCTCTCTCTGTTATACTGTATGCATGAATCATTGCTAATAGGTAAAGCCAACACCTCAGCACCGTGGGAGATGGCCTGCCCTAGCCCCTTCCAGCACAGAGCAGATGACTCATACTAGTGTTTCTCTGAGCCTGTGAAGAGGGGGTGTGTTATTTATATCCACTTAACTCTCAGATTACACTCAGCTCTGTCGTCTAGCTCTACAGTCGGTGTGATGTCAGATCCCAACCTTCTGCTTTCTGCTGCCAAGAAAGATCTTTTAATCTATTGTAGAAGACTGTAGAGGACAGATGTCTGCAGATAAACAGGTACATCTTATGTAGAAGGATTTGTTTCACCTCTGTGAAAACCATAGTATCCTATATATCTTTCCAGTGATTGCTATATATCCAGTGCAGAAAAATGCCAGTCACCGCACATCGTGAGAATGAGCCCTGACTCAGTGTCAGCTGTGTTGACTGATCCTTGTATAACAGCTTAGAGCTATGCCTGCCTGGATCTGTGAGTTGGAGGAATGGAATACAGAAGGCATGTATTAAAGGCTGATTGAGACCAGGAGCAGACATAATTGGCATAAAGGGGACCCCCACTGGCGACATCCCAACAGAGGACCGTATGGAGGCTTGGGACACTCTTGCTGGATTTCATCAATCTATTTATTTACACAGCATCACATTCTTAGCAGGGGCCATGAGTGCATTTGCTGGAAGGCTGAGAGATTATATATTATAACCCAATAAGCTGAAAACAAACAGAGAGGCAGCTGTTGGTGCAATTTCATTACTTATAAAGGTTCACTGAACTGCATTTAGGTTGCTGGATATGGGGTTTCAACCATGTTTTTTAATGTGTGTTTTATGTTTAATAAATTAAAGGTTATTTTAGCTTTTACTCCTAAAAATCTGGCTGGTGATATTGCAGAACAAAATGTATTTATAATCTTCCTTTAATGCTGCGATCGCCACTAAGTAGCTAAAGCGAATCGAGGTGTGATATCTTTTTTTAGCTTACTGGTATTCACACTGACAATAAGATTAATGAATTTTTGTTTCCTGTTGAGAGGAGAAGGATTAGCAATTTCACTGAAAGTATTAGTATAGCCTTATCTTGAATATGCAGTTTAAATACAGGTGCCAGTTCACAAAAACAATGTCCTGGAACAGATTACAAAAGGTATATGGGCATACCTTGCAAATGAAAGAAGTCAAGTTTAACACCTAACAGTAAGTAGTGTTCTTTGACAAAACCGTTGCAAAAAATGCATTCCACTGGAAATTTTTGGATGTATTCATAAAACAACCAATATAAAGGGTTAAACGTGTCTTCAAAGGCAGAATACAACATTTTTGGTAAAATTATTATTATTATTTTTTTTATTTATGTTTATTAAGATGGTAGTAAACTCTGAAACGAAAAATAAACTTTATCCCTGCAAGGTAAAAGCATATTGTGCTAGTATTCATCACATACTAGCACATTATGAAAGACTTACCTTGAAACATACTCCTCCACCGCTGCAGAGGCTTCCATCTTCACTCGGCCTTCCTTCCGGTTTCGCAGGCTGCGACCACTTTAGTGGCTGAGCTGCAAGAAAGTTACGGCCACTTAAAGCTTATCTGTTGATTAAATGAATATCTCCTAAACGTGCACAGTTTAGGAGATATTCGCTTGGTTGGCAACCGGTAATGTCACCGACACACACGCTCTGAAGGAATGGCATACCCTCTAGTGTCCTCTCACTAATATTTTTCAATATCTCAGATCTAAAGGCCTGAGTGTAAATTCAAAGCCCTCACATCCTATGCACCGACACAGCAAGTGATGAAAGAGGTCATACAATAATAAGTAAAAATAAAAAAACAAAAACAAAGGCTGTAGTATCAATAATGGTATAAGAATAGAAAAAATGTGCATAAATCTAGTAAGCTGAAATTTCTACTAGACATAAAGGGCCAGATTCAGAGAGAGATACGACGGTGTATCTCCTGATACACCGTTGTATCTGAGTTAGGCCGGTCGTATCTATGCGACTGATTCATAGAATCAGTTACGCATAGATATGCCTAAGATCCGACAGGTGTAACTGTGTTACACCGTCAGATCTTAACTGCAATTTAAAAATGGCCGCTGGGAGCGTTCTCGCTGATTTACGCAGAGAATATGTAAATCAGCGAGATACGCCAATTCACGAACGTACGCGGGCCTGACGCAGTATTTTTACGATGTTTACGTAAGGGTTTTCCCAGCGCATAGTTACCCCTGCTTCTATGAGGCGCAGCCAATGTTAAGTATGGCCGTCGTTCCCGCGACGAAATTTGAAATTTTTACGTCGTTTGCATAAGTCGTTCGCGAATACGAATGGACGTCATCAAAACCAATGACGTTGTTGCGACGTCATTTGGAGCAATGCACGCTGGGAAAATTTCCGGACGATGAATGCGCTATTCGATCGGCACGGGGAGGCGTCTGATTTGAATAGTACACTGCCCCTAGCCGCGGAATTTGAATTCCGCCGGAGGAATTACGATCCGCCGCCGCAAGTTTGGAGGTAAGTGTTTTGTGAATTACCCACTTGCCTCTAAAACTTGCGGCAGCGGATCTTAAATCAGATAGATTACGCGGATCTAAAGATCCGCTGATCTATCTGAATCTGGCCCAAAGTGTAGATACAGATAAAAATTTAAATAATATGGCGCTCTAAATCATGACAAAAATTGTTAGTGACAAAAAATATTAACATGAAAAGAGGTAAATATACCAGAAGCAACAATATAATATAAATGAAAATAACAATATGTGTTGTGTATGAACAAAATGAGCTCAAGGTGAATGTTCCAAAAGTGAATGAATCAAAAACATACAAAAGTTCTTGAATAACCAAGATAATGCAGCTCAAAGGTGAATCTTGTGTAGGGAAAAGCCTCTCACACTCCTCCCTGTGAAGTCAAACTGAATCTTGGAGTGTGATGATGTCCAATCCGACGAAACGCATCGGGTGACACTCCTGAAACTATTGCACATTGCTTTTTTACAACCGTATGTTAACAGCCTTGTATGGAACTTTTTGGGATTGTCGACTTGATGTTTTTACAATAAACCCACTATACAGTGTTACCCTATGTGTGTTTTTTATGTTTTCATATCCATCTTCATGGATCGCCAAGTTCACCTTTGATGTGGATCACTGCACCTTTTGGAGCTCATTTTCTGACGGTGCATCCCCTCTGTCAATATCAGAAGTGGCCCATTCGCAGATCATCAACTTCACATGCTGAATCTTGTTGAGGTTATTCCTCATGAATGCCTGTTTGACTCCTATGCTGTATAGCAGTGTTTCAACTCCAGTCCTCAATGTGCCGCAACAGGTCATGTTTTCAGGCTTTTAATTTTTTTGCACAGGTGATTTGATCAGTTTCACTGCCTTAGTAATTATCACAGCTGTTTCATCTGAGGCAAATCCTGAAAACATGATTTGTTTGTGTGCCTTGAGAACTGGAGTTGAGAAACACTGCTGTATAGTATACGAGTCCACCAAGTCTGGTAAGCATATCCTTTGTTCATACCCAAGATTCAGTTTGACTTCATCAGGAGGAGTGTGAGACTTTTCCCTACACAAGATTCGCCTTTGAGCTGCATTATCTTGTTTATTCAAGAACTTTTAGATGTTTTTTATTCATTCACTTTTGGAACATTCACCATGAGCTCATTTTGTTCATACACAACATATATTGGTATATTCATTTATATGATAATGTGGCTTCTGGTATATTTACCTCTTTTTACTTTTACATTTTTTTGTCATTAACAATTTTTGTCACGATTTTGAGCGCCACGTTATTTTTATCTGTAGTACCAATAATGACCATCATGATATTTTATATTATGACATAACTGTTAGCATTCCAGCACACAATTACTCTACAGTCCAAATGCAAACTTCTGTGTTTCATAACTACAAACAACTGTTCATAGTTAGTCAGGTGGAAAAAAGACACAAGTCCATCCAGTTCAACCATAAAAAATAAAATAACAATAATAATATCATACAATCCCATAAACCCAATTCTACACCCACAGTTGATCCAGATTAAGGCACAAATCCCCAGCAGAGCATGATCCAATTTGCTACAGCAGGGGAAAAAATTCCTTCCTGATCCCCAGAGAGGCAATCGGATTTTCCCCGGATCAACTTTACCTATAAATGTTAGTACCCAGTTATATTATGTACATTTAGGAAAGTATCCAGGCCTTTCTTAAAGCAATCTACTGAGCTGGCCAGAACCACCTCTGCAGGGAGTCTATTCAACATTTTCACAGCGCTTACTGTGAAGAAACCTTTCCGTATTTGGAGGTGAAATCTCTTTTCCTCTAGACGTAAAGAGTGTCCTTGTCCTTTGTGTTGACCGTAAAGTGACCGTAAAGTGAATAACTCAACACCAAGTTCACTATATGGACCACTTATATATTTGTACATGTTGATCATATCCCCCCTTCTTCTCAAGAGAGAATAAATTCAGTTCCTCTGAACTTTCCACACAACTTAGCTCCTCCATGCCTCCTATTAGTTTAATTGCCCTTCTCTGCACTTTCTCCAGTTCCCCGATATCCTTTATGAGACCTGGGGCCCAAAACTGAACTGCATATTCCAGATGAGGTCTTACTAATGATTTGTACAGGGGCAAAATGATATCTCTCTCTCTGGAGTCCATACCTCTCTTAAAAACGAGAAAGGACTTTGCCCACTTTGGAAACCGCAGCTTGGCATTGCATGCTATTATTGAGCTTATGATCTACCAAAACCCCCAGATCCCAGTTGTACTCCCCCTAGTATGCATGATGCATGTATATTCTTAGCCCCCAAGTGCAAAATGTTACATTTATCAACATTAAACCTCATCTGCCACATAGTCGCCCAATTAGACATTGCATTGAGGTCGGCTTGTAAATTGGCGACATCCTGCAAGGATGTTATTCCACTGCATAGCTTGGTGTCATCTGCAAAGACAGAAATTTTACTTTTGATCTCAGACCCAATATTATTTATAAATATAAGGGTCCCAACACTGAATCTTGGGGTACACCACTAATAACCTTAGACCATTCAGAGTAAGAATCATTAACCACTACTCTCTGAATTCTGTCTTTTAGCCAGTTTTCTATCCATTCACAAACTGATATTTCCAATCCTGTAGACTTTACCTTACATATCAGCTTTGTGTGCGGAACTGTATCGAATGCTTTTGCAAAATCCAGGGTTTTACTTACCTCTCCATAAAAATAAATCAGGTTTGTCTGACAACTTCTGTCTTTCATGAACCCATGCTGTCTGTTGCTTAAAGCGGATGTCCGCTGAAAAAAAATATTAAGAGCCAACAGCTACAAATACTGCAGCTGCTGACTTTTAATATCGGCACACTTACCTGTCCTGGAGTCCAGCGCCGTCCGCAGCAGAGGACGAGCGATCGCTCGTCACTCTGCTGCCCCCGCCATCCTCAGTGAGAGAACCAGGAAGTGAAGTGCTCCGGCTTCACTGCCCGGTTCCTTATGGCGCATGTGCGAGTCGCGATGCGCCGTGCTGACTGGCTCCCGCTGTGTTCTGGGAGCCGTGTGTTTCCCAGAACACAACAGAGGGGGACGGGAGGTGACATCCTGCCCGCAGTCTACCCGCAGACTGTGTGGCCAGAAGTGGGTGCAAATACCTGTCTTTAGACAGGTATCTGCACCCCCCTCACACCTGAAAGGTGTCAAATGTGACACCAGAGGGGGGAGGGTTCCGATTTGCGGGAGTGGAGGTGGAGGGTGGAGCTCCGCTTTAAAAGAAGGATTTTTAATAAACGCTTACCTGTAAAATCCTTTTCTTTGAGTACACCAAGGGACACAGAGCCTTAGTCATTACATAGTGGGATGTCCCAGAGCAATGCTCAATATGAAGGGTGGGAGACACAGCGCAAGCAGGCTGCCAATGGATAAGAAGCCCTAGACCGCTGCCTGTAGCACACTAAGCCCCGAAGGCAGAATCCTCATGTCCTCTTATATCTATTTGATACAACTTGGTAAATGTATGGACTGAAGACCAAGTTGCAGCTTTACAGATCCGAGCCATCAAAGCCTGGTGATGCACTACCCATGAAGCACTTATTGCCCTGGTCGAGTGCACCTTAACAGGAAAGGGAGGAACCTCATTCCTTAAATCATAAGCTTGAACAATAACTTGTCGAATCCACCTAGCAATGGTGGATTTTGATGCTGGCTGGCCCTTCTTGGGACCATCTGGCACAATGAACAAAAACATCTGTTTCACGTATCTGAGCCTTAGCCTGCAGATAGACTTTTACTGCTCTCACTACATCTAGAGAGTGCAATAACTTTTCCTCCACTGTTCGCGGTTCAGGAAACAAGGAAGGCAAAACAATGTCTTGATTTAAATGAAACGCAGATACCACCTTTGGAAGAAAGGTAGGATGAGGGTGTAGTATAATTTTGTCTTTGTGACAAATTAGATACGGCTCTTTACAAGAAAGATCTGCTAACTCCGATATCCTTCTAGCAGAAGAGATAGCAATCAGAAAGGCCAATTTCCTGCATAAAAGAACCAAAGGAATACTGTATGTTCAAAAGGTTGCTTTTGCAGAACTGATAATACTAAGTTTAAATCCCAAGGACACAAGGGTGATTTGACGTGTGGATTTATCCGCAGTACTCCCTGAATGAATGCCCAGACTAGGGAATGAGTTGCCAATGGTTTCTGAAAAAAGACTGATAGAGCCGATATTTGACCCTTGATGGTACTCAGGGCCAATTTCATATCCACTCCTAATTGGCAAAAGACTAGAATCCTACTTATAGCATACTTTCGAGGATTCCACCCTCTGGATTCACACCAGGAAACATACGCCTTCCAGACTCTGTAGTATATTATCCTGGAGGCTGGCTTTCTAGCATTAATGAGTGTAGAAAGAACTGGACCAGAGAGTCCTTGTTTCTTCAAATTGTAGGTCTCAGTAGCCAGACCATCAAATTTAGCTTCTGTAAGGAAGGGTGGAACACTGGACCCTGTGACAGCAGGTCATGATGTAGTGTAAGCACCCAAGGTCTTCCTACCTGTCAGGCTAGGAGCAGATAACAGTTCAGGTGTGCTAACTATGTAAACAGTTCAAGAACAAGAGCACATACCATGAGCAGGTCTGAGATGAGCAGGTCAGCTGGGACTTGTAGTTCACCGCTGCAGATGGATGTTTGCTGGTGTTTGTAGTTCACCGCTGCAGATGGATGTTTGCTGGTGTTTGTAGTTCACCGCTGCAGATGGATGTACTACAGGAGAATCCGGCAAAGCGTAGTCTAGGCAAGCTGGGTCATACACAGGTAGATCAGAGTTGATTCTTCTAATACTGCTCCCCAGCCCAACAGGCTGGCATCCGTCGACACCAACTTCCAGGTGACTGGGAGAAAGGACCTTCCTTTCCACAAGTTTTTGCTTTTCAACCCCCAACTGTGGAGACAGGTGCATGAGTAAATCCAGAGCTTGGCTTTTCCTGTTCCAAGCAGCCAGAATGCCGCCCTGCAGTAGTCTCGAATGAAACTGGGCGTAGGGAACAGCCTCCATCTTCCCTAATAGCCTCATGGAAAGGCGAACTGCTGGTCCCTTCTTCGCTCTGACCTTGTGGATCAGTTCTCTTAGGGACTTGATCTTTGGCTCTGGCAGGAATACCCTGCTTTGGGCTGTATCTATGATCATGCCCAAATACTCTACCCTTCTTAGGGCTTGTAGAGAGGATTTCTGCAGGTGTATGATCCATCCTAAATGCTCCAGGTATCTCACTGTATTGAGCACTGTGTGATCTAGTACTGCCACTGACTGATCTATCACAAGTAGATTGTCTAGATAGGCTGTCACTGTTATGCCCTGTGCTCTCAAGTTTGCCAACAGTGGTGCCAGAACTTTTGTAAATACCCGGGGGGCAGTGGCCAAACCACAAACTGAAAGTGGCGATGTTCTACCGCGAACCTTAGGAACCTTTGGTGAGTGGGATAAATAGGCACATGTAAATAGGCGTCCTTGATGTCTATAGACGCAAAATACTCCCCACCTTGTAGGGTGGCGACCACGGACCGAATGATTTCCATTCGGAAATGGCGAATGTCCAGAAACTGGTTTAGATCCTTTAGGTCCAGAATGGGTCTGACGTCTGTGGTTTTGTAACCACAAAGAGGTTCGAATAGAACCCCGCACCTCGCCCTCTTAAAGGGATTTCCTTGATTACCCCCTGAGACAGAAAATGATCCAAACCTCAAAAGAAAGAATCTCTTTTTGTAAGATCTTTGGAGACCCCTGAACTTCTGAACCGACAGGGTGGAGTCTCTCGAAATTCCAGCTTGTACCCCAGTGATACAGCAGAAACCACCTCTATAAGCCCCTATAAGAAGGAAGAGCAACCAAACTACAGTCTCTAAAACCCAGAGCAGCCAAAAGCAATCAACAACTGCTCCACTGACGACAGAGGAGCCACAAAATAACCAAATTTGCCTAACATCCTAGCAACCAGGAGGGCGCTACACATTTAAATGCACATCAAAATGCGTAAAAATACATGCAAACTATTGTTACATACATTTTCAGTGTATTTTTATGTGAGGTATGGTATGAAAGGACCCTAACGCAGAACTCCAGATTAAACTTCTATATACATCCTAAAACTGTTAAAATATGCGTACTATTATATGTCTTCTTTTTTTATACATTGTTTGGAGGATAAAAAATGTTTCTACACAATATATTGTTTCTGCAGAGAATGCTTTACAATCCCTTTCGTGTTAAAGACTCACAGAGGGATTAAAAGATATGTGTACTTTAGTGGTAAAAATCAAAATGACATTTTATGCTGTTCTACGTTTCTGTTTTATTCAATATCTTCAGTGTCAAGAGCTATAAATAATGATTTCTATACAGAATTTCACTTTCAAGAAACACATGAAATCACAGAAGAAACAAATCAGAAGCTGCAAGAAGATGATGGCCCTTGCATAAATGTATTTAAACTCCACTCATTCCCCATCCCCTAGGTGAGTGACTGATGTTTGTTGTAACCAGTATTGGCAACAGAACCATCGTAGGGACAAAAAAGGTCAGAAATATAATAAACACTTAAAAACCAAATACCACCACCCATATATTAAAAAATCAAGGTGTCTTCCACCCAAAAAAAAGACAGTATAGAAGCAAAATGGGCAAATAGATCACTGCAGGGTAATAATAGGGTACTAAGGGCCAGATTCACAAAAGAGATACGACGGCGTATCTCCTGATACGCCGTCGTATCTCTGTGATCCGCCTGTCCTAACTATGCGGCTGATTCATAGAATCAGTTACGCATAGATAGCCCTAAGATCCGACAGGTGTAAGTGACTTACACCGTCGGATCTTAGGATGCAATTCTAGGCCAGCCGCTAGGTGGCGATTCCATTGCGGTCGGCGTAGAATATGCAAATGACTACTTACGGCGATCCACGAAGATACGCGCGTTCGTCGCAATCTCTTACATCGTCGCTAGTCGGTTTTTCCCGTCGCAAACTTCCGCCTGCTTTATCATGGCTTATCTTTAGAACAGAAATGTTAAAATATGGCCGTCGTTCCCGCGTCGAATTTCAATTTTTTTTTTCGTAAGACGTCCGGGAATACGAAATTATGTAACGCACGTCGCGGTTCAAAAAAACCGTTGGGGCGCCGTAATTTCGCGCAAAGCACGTCGGGAAATTTCCTAACGGAGCATGCGCAGAACGTTCGGCGCGGGAACGCGCCTAATTTAAATGGTGCCCGCCCCATTTGAAGTAGGCGGGCTTGCGCCGAGCGGATTTACGTTACACCGCCGCAAGTTTACAGGTAAGAGTTTTGTGAATCAGGCACTTACGCTGTAAACCTGCGGCGGTGTAATGTAAATGGGATACGTTACGCTGCCGCGGCGTAACGTAATTCTACCTGAATCTGGCCCTAAATTCCTGGATACATGCATATAAAAATAATACTAAATGATGGATTTTATCGGTACCCCAAAGACTTTACAACAAGGTATAAGAATGTTAAAAAATTTTAATAACTCGCCTTCTAACTGAGTTTAGTAATATATCCACGTCAATATGTCTAATACCCAAGCCCATAACATCAATATCCAAGATTCCTTAATCATAGATTCTGCTATACCCCACTTAGGGGTTTCTCTTACTAAAAGGGTAGATCAATTATATTCAGCCAACTTCCCCCCACTTTATAAAAAGTTTGAATCGGACCTTATGCTGCGTACACACGATCAGTTCGTCTGATGAAAGCGGTCTGATAGACCGTTTTCATCAGACTAACCTATCGTGTGTGGGCCCCATCGTTTTTTTTATGCATCAGTCAAAAAACTAGGAACTTGTTTTAAAATTATCTGATGGATAAAAAACCTATAGAATAAAACGATCGTCTGTGGGTACCTCCATCAGTTAAAAATCCATGCATGCTCAAAATCAAGTCGACGCATGCTTGGAAGCATTGAACTTCATTTTTTTCAGCACGTTGTTGTGTTTTACGTCACCGCGTTCTGACACGATTGGTTTTTTAACTGATGGTGTATAGGCACGACTGATCATCAGTCAGCTTCATCGGATAACTGATGGAAAAATCCATCAGATCGTTTTCATCAGACGAACTGATCGTGTATAAGTCTTTGGTCTCAACTTCACTCTATCAAGATGACTCTGCTTCTTACAATTCTCTACCTCTTTCAATCGCTTCCCATACCAATGAACAGGGGGCACTTAGGGCGATTCTAAGCAAAAAATCATCGCCTTTATTTGGGATTCAAAGGGACTCCGAATTTCCAAAGGGGTCCTTTTTAGAACCCCGAAACAAAGGGGGCTTAGGCTTACCCAATCTTCTATGGCACTACCAGACAGCTTAGTTAGCCCAGATCTCTGTGTTTTATTCACACACAGCTAAACCTGATTGGGTGCATATGGAACGTCAGGCAGTGCCACACTTCACCATGGCCTACCTCATGTGGTGTCATGCTAAAAAACGCCCTGCAATTTTGGCCCCAACACTTTCTCACTCAATTTCTCTGTGAGAGGGTCCCAGTTCCCACTTATTATATTGGGCGCAGCACCAATTAGGAGGGATTTTCTTACCTTTAATGTTTGTTGCTCCACCACACCCACCATTTCTACACCTTGATCCTAATTATCTAATATTCTTGTTATTTTAATGATGTTTATTTATGGATCAAGATGTGTCTAGACACTCACCCAAGCCAGCTCTAGGTTGTGGGTTTCAGGGGAATCACAAGTAGAGACAGGAGCCGCACCAACAGCAGACCCAAACTGCTTTCAACTCAAGATGCGGGTTGGTGCCTGCCCCCCCATTTACCCATGACTAAGTCACGTGGCGCAACGCGCAGGGGAGGAGCCTGCCGCGACGAGACCATCGGAGTTCCTGAGTGAGGATCTCATGTGCTGTTACTGAGTGGCTTATACAAAGAGGGGAATTTGTGAGTGTATCAGCCTTAGCTAGTGCATTGTTGGTCACCTGTTTGGTACAATATTATGCTATTGTGTCTTTCTCTCTCCCCCTTATTTTTCACATCTCATCGTGTGCTGTGTGGAGCGGAGGTGGAGCGTTGTGAGGTCCATTGATCTGCTGTCTAACTTTGTGGACCTGTAGGATATCCCTCCCGAGGAGTAAGACTATCTGAGCTTCAGGATCAAGGTTCGGGATCAGGTGTCTTATACGCTTCAGGTGAGGCTGATGCTCCGCTACTTCTGGCGTGGGTATCTCAGACCTGTTGTCAGGAATCTGGTTACATTCTAGTATAGTTGGTAAAGTCAGACACACTTGACCATCGCTGGATTTAATTATGTAACCACTTGCCCTCCTTCCGGCTGTTTCCACAGAACCAGCACAAGTTCTTAGAGAGTGGGGGGGCACCGGGTCCTCTGATGCTGAAGCTATCAAAGAAGGTAGACTTCGCTAACGACTTGTTACTTTGATCGTCTAGAATTGTGTACACTTTGATGGCTTTGTCTCGGTCGTCTGCTGGGTACACACTCACCAGGGAGATTTTAGAGCAGGATCTGCCTCCTCTGAGGTCTCTGAAAACCTCTGTACATTGAGAAGTAACTGCCAAAGTGTCAGTATTTCCGTCTTTTCGCTCCCCGTTATGCTCTTGGGTTTTGGATGAAGCCCACGGTGGTGGCCCAGGGTGTAGTGCTGTGTTATGATCTGTGCTGTCACATTCTGCACACTTTGCACTAACCTCACAGGCCCTGGCGAAGTGCGAAGTTGAAGAGCAGCATTTAAAGCAGATGTTGTTCTCCTTGAGGAAGATCTTGCGGTCTTCCAATGACTTTTCTCTGAAGGTTCTGCACTTAAGTAGGGAATGAGGCTTCCTGTGTAAGGGACACTGTCTGCTCGGGTCTTTGGGTTTGTCTCCTCTTTGATAGGAGCTGAACTCCTTATGGACTGAACCTGTGGAAGAAACGTTAATTTTTTGAACCTCCACCATTGCCATACGAGGTTTACTGACTGAGGCGGTGGCACATGACATCATGAAATCAAAGCTAGGATCATTTCTGCGTTTTGCTTGTTCAGAGACAAAATCTACAAACACATTAAATGGAGGAAATGGTACATTGTAAGTCTGTTTATACCGAGAACCATGCATGACCCACTTCTCTTGTAGGTTGTATGGGAGCTTTGTATTCTGAACTATGGGATTCACACCTCCAGCAGTGTCAAGGAATGTCAATCCTACCAGATCCCCTTCTGCCTTTGCTACGCTCAGCTCCATTAATAAGTCACTTAACTCTCTAAGCTTTGAATAGCCCTTGTTCGCTATTTTAGGAAAGTCCTCAATTCTCTTAAATGAGGCGTTTTCTATGACCTCTGCTGCGCCATAAACCTCATCAAGTCTATCCCAGACCCTTTGTAGACCAACGTCTGGATAATTTACATTGATGTCTATAATCCTTTTAGCGTGTTCGGTGGACTAATTTCCCAGCCATTTTACCAGGAGATCCAATTTCTGACTACATGACAGACCTATGTCTCTGGTGGTTTTTGGAAGGAAGCTCGCCAAGCTCTATGTAACGGTCACCACCGTTTACAACCTTCCATCACATCCAAGACAGCTTATCGACACTCCAACCAACAGGACCCGATCCATCCCATTTGCCCAGAATCAAGACGAGACTCGCAGCTCTGGACTTGTTCCAAAATGAATGAATGCTTTAATGGTTTCTTCTCAGCTTTTTATGCAGTACAAGCATGTGACAGAAATTACAGGAACAATCAGACTGTCCACCCCCACCCTGGGGGGGCATCAATACACCTTCAGATGGCTAATTGCTAAACATTCTAGACATCTCGGCGCCAGGCTATAATTATCATGACCTAATCACTGCACATTCCTTCATTAACAGAATTCAACCAAAACACCATCACACAATGCATTCCCCTCAAACCATATCTTACACAGACTTTCTGTCTCCGACAAAAGGTATTCACACCTGGAAAGGTCTTAGGAGCAGACCTGAATTAACACCTCTACAGCCTTACACAATGGACAATGGAATATCTTAGGAGTCTATTGACCTGGTTTTGGTCAACATTAACCAACAACTTGTAATATCTCCAATTGCAATATGAGTTATCAGTAATGTCCCCTGTCCTGTAATTTAGGATATCATTTCTCAGTCACCCTATAGCCCTATCGGACATAAGGTGACCCTAGACATAAGAGTTATTAATGACGCTGGCACAGGAGTACCCCTCATCCTTACAAAGTCTCTGTTTGTCCCGGGTCATTTCGTTACACTCTATAATTCTCAGCATGGTCACTGAACTTTACAAAACCCTTGATGACCAGCTCATGTCGAGCAAGGAACCTGGCAAAGTCCATTGTGGCTTGATTGGCGCTGGAGCCAGCTGGTGTTGTATTGTCAGAGTGAATGTGTGATGCACAGCCATACCTGTTGGAAGTCTCTGGTTTAATCTGGTCTGTGTAATAACGTTCTGAAGCGAAGGGCATCTCTCTTAGCAGGGGCAGATTTCTGATTCTCTGTTCTGGAGAGACGTTGTTGTAGCCGGTTTCACTCTGATGTGTATTCTCTAGTTTGGTGCAAGGAGACTGATAGTCGACTTTCTGGTGATCCGAATAAACATGTTGGCTCGGCTTGTCAACAGACTGCTTTGCATTAAGCTGTGGATCTGAGTCGTCACCTGACTTGGAATGTTGATAGACGTGTTGTGAAGTTTGCTGTTGTGGATCGTGGAATTCAAGTCCTGGATGGACGATGCTGCGATGACTCTTGGTTTCCTGAAGTTCCGTGGCTTCTAGAAATTCTGCTTCTGCTATGGCAGCTGCTGTCTCTTTATCTGCAGCGAGTTTTTCTAGAGTAACTTTAAGTTGCGCTGTCTCCATAACCAGTGAAGCTTTCTCCATCTTTATCTTCATCTCTTGTTCTGTGAAGTTGGATTTTGCCTTTGCAGCTTCTGCTTTTGCTTGGGCAATGACTGCGGTTTCTCTCATTGATGTCCTGTTAGAGCCACTTATCTGGGACCTTGTCTTGAGTGAAGATGCTCGACTACTAGACATGTTGTGACTGTTAGGAGACTGCTGCGATATCCGTAAGTAGGCCTCTGTGTGGATAATGGCGGGCTCCGTATAGTCTGATCGTCTGAGCTTGTTCTCAGCAGTCGTTTCACTATACTGTCCTCATATACGTTAGCACAGTGTGTAATCTGACATGTAGCTAAACCATTCTGTCTTGAAGAAGAGAAAACTGTGCTGCTTTAACTTTCTCTTTTATTGATAGTAGATTGACAGGAGAGTGGTAAAACTACAGAAAAAAAACAGTAGCATTCAGAACATAAATCCATGGTACATGGCCTAAGACACCGAATTATCTGCTATACATGCAGTACATGAGGTAATACAAATGATAGCAACGAGCTATGAAACAAGTGACACATTTAGGCTATGGTAAATGTCACAAGATAGTGCTCTTACCGACTATGCTTGAAAACAGGCTAAATAACAGATGGGGCAGGAAATCCAGTGAGAATGTTTGGCTCCTGAGACACAAGATGGTGACTGCTTGCTGTAAAGCACAAGACTAGCAAGGACCAGGAACTACCCAGAATACATTGGGACTCCCATAATGCACAGAGAAAACAAGCTAAATGAAATACATGAACTGGTCAGTAGATGGTGCTGTTACCACACAATATAATGCACATGAATAACAAGACAGGTAAAAAATGCAATGTGATCTGATAAAACCACAAACAACTGGACCTATATCTAGGGACAGAACACCTTGTGTTGTGCATTCTAATAACTAGTGAGGGAAATCCCTTTTAGATTGTATTAGTGAGGCATGTTGTTGGGTTAATGTATTTTTAACTGTGTTTTTCAGTGTATTTTTGTATCTATGAAATAAAAATGTTTGAACATTTCTTACCTTGCTGTAAAGTCTTTGGGGTACCAATAAAGTCCATCATTTGGTTGGAGTCTTTATGTGCATAGGTCCAGGGATGTGGTACCCCATTATTATCCTGCAGTGATCCATTCATCAATTTTGTTTCTATAGTTTACTAGGGTATTTCACCCAGTCTGTGAACCTTACATTTGCTTAAAATGTCTTTTGTGGGATGGTATTCGGGTAAAGTTATTGGCTGCATACCTGCCACTGGAAAATAAGCAATCAGCAGGGACCTGGCTGGCGAATAATGTAGTGATATTTATTCTAACATATTACTGCATTTTCTGGCACAGTCCACTTTGGTGAACTGTGTAGCCTGCTTTACTGCTGCTGGGCTAATTGTCTCCATTCAGGAAACCCTGAGGAAAGTGCAAGCTACAGGAAGAAGGGGTTGGCTTAGAAAATTTCTTCACCTGGGGCTTGGAACACATGTTCATACTTCTGCCAAGCATCTACCTTTATCAAGTTCTACAGTACTGATGGCGGGAGAAGTGGAGGAACCGTATGGAACCTAAAAGCTCATCATGGATAACTGCTGGTCACTTGTTTCCATCTGACTTAGTATCTGAGAGTGAAACCAAAGACAGTAAGGGAATCTAGAACAGGGGTCTCCAAACTACAGCCTATGGGCCGCATGTGGCTTGACTGGCTCCAAATATGGGGTACTATTTCTCCCACTGACACCAACAATGGGGCACTATTCCTCCCACTGATATAAGAAATTGGGGAACTAATTCTCCCACTGACATCAATTATGTAAACTATTTTACTCCCACTGACACCCAAACCTATGGCATTGTTTACGCCCACTGACCATAGTCTAGCCCCCCCTAAAGTTTGAAGGGCAGTAAACTGCCCTTTGTTTTGAAAGTTTGGAGACCCCTGATCACTACGAAGAGCATAAATGCCAGGGAAAATGACAGCACATGATGTAAGACAGCATTACTGGGTTTTTTAGAACAAAATGTGCCACGCTGAGTAAACAACAAAAATTAAATTTCACATTGCCAATAATCAGCAGAAATAAATGAAAAGTGATGTTTAGATTATGTGCAGTGATACTCAGATAATACACAGTGCTATAAAAATACCATGATTGTTCCAGAAATACATATATGCATGGAACCATGAATAAATCTTAAATCAGTCCCTGACAAATTGTGAAAATCCTTCTTCCCAAAATTATTTTTTATTAGTAATCTCAATGTGTATGTGGACCTCCACCACCACCACAGGAACCCATTGACAGGTTATCAAAGGTCTAACCGCACTTGTTCCCTTATGAGCTGGGATCAGCTACAAAGCAGATTACAGGCTCTTCCCTCTCAAGTGGTCAGCTCCAAAATGATACCTCCAGCCATATAATAGGATACAAAGAACAAAATATAGTGCACTTTGTATAAAAAGGAATAATCCATAAATGTTAAAATCTCACTTACAAAATTAAAATGAAAGAGGCAGAAACCACCAACACCAAATGAGGTATCTCCCACGGTTCACCGCTTCCAGCTTGTACATCAGGCTGTTACTTAGGACACACCATCCACTCTGCTAGCTGAATGCTTCAGTGCACCTGTGCGGTCGCCCTCCTATTTACATTTTTGGTATTTCGCAAACTATGCAGCAGGCGCTGCCTGTCCATTACACTTGAGTGGGTGGCAATGACATCCTTCGAGCAGTGGTTCCCAGTGCGGGTTGGAGCCGCATTCCTTGGCTGCACCCCTCTAGACGTGGTGCCCAGGTCATGTGACCTCCTGCAATCCCCCAGCTTCGGCCTTGCCTATGCGTTACACCAATAATGACTCCATCAAGGGAAGCGGAGCACTGCATCATTGCCACTACATTAACACCACACAGATCCTGTCGGTAGGATCGCCACCACCATGACAACATGTGAACATAAGTGGACAGATGGATCCAAGGACCATGAGAACAGAATACACACATCTTCAGCGGTAAAATAAATGAACAGAAAATGAACTACAATGCCAGCCATCATAAATTCATATTTAAATAAAATATAACAAATTGTATAATCAATGAATTCATTTATTGCTCATATGTCCTGGTGAATAAATCCATTCACCATCACAAGTCATATTGTTGTACATACTTATAAAATAAATTTGATATAAAATATATTTTTATAATAAAACATATAAAAATATTTTTGGGATTTAAATTCAATTAAACTAGAACATATAGGCAAAACGTGTTTTATTATGGATATAGTAAGGGAGGGTTAAAACCCCTGTAAGGATCTAGCCCACATTCAGTCGTATCTTGTTTTGTGGATACAACACAAAGATACGACGGCGCATCGTAGAACTTACGCGGCGTATCAATAGATACGCCGCCGTAAGTTCTTTGTGGATCTGGCCCTCACTCTTTATCCACACTCACAAATGTCACCCTAGACAAAAACAAGAGGGCAACTTAGTGCGCCGCTCCCAAACTAATCAGCGGCTCCTTCGGGGGTGAGCGCTACATAAAGGTAACTTTCAAAGGCATTTAACTACTTTGCCGCCCATGCTATAGCCAAAGACTGCTACAGCGCGGGCCTCCATAGACGCCCTCCCGAGCAAGCGCTGTCTGAGTGTCCCTGCAGGTCGTGCGTGGCACGCTCTGTGATCACTGAGTCTATGAGACTCGGTTGATCACAGATTCGAGCCCTTACCACGTGATCAGCTGTCAGCCAATGATCTGATCATGCGATGGAAACAGAAGCTTGGTTATCATAAGTTTTTTTCCCTAACGCCGTCAGCGTCAGGGAAAAAAAAAGCCGATCAACAGCTTCTGTCAGAGGGACGTCAGTCCCTCACACAGAAAGCCGTGGCTGCATATTCTGTGCCCACCAGTGTCAGCTGCCAGTGCCTACTGTGCCACCTACCAGTTACACCTATCGATACCCACCAGTGCCAGCTACCAGTGCCCGCAGTGCCACCTACCAGTGCCCACAGTGTCACCACCAGTGCCCACAGTGTCACCACCAGTGCCCACAGTGTCACCCACCAGTGCCATCATCAATGCCCATCAGTGTCTAATAATTAGTGCCACAGATCAGTGCTGACTATCAGTGTCACCTACCAGTGCCCATCATGGCCACCCATCAGTGATCATCAATACCGCTTATCAGTGCCACCTATCAGTGCCCTTCAGTGCCACCCATCAGTGTCAACCATCAGTGCCACCTCTCAGTGCCGCCTCATCCGTGCTTCTCAGTGCCACCTATCAGTGTCCATTAGTGCTGCCTTATCACTTATGGCAAGAAAAACAAAAGGGAAAGGGAAGGGGGATAGCCTAAGAGAAGGCTAATTAAAAGCGGTTACCTATAGCAACAAGTAATGATCTGGTCGGAATTAATACAAAATAATTTTATTCCAAAGATGGCATGAAAAAAGTGCAGTTTATGCTAAACGTCTTAAAAAATTGAATCATATGAAAATAGATTGCCATGAACATAAATAGTGTTGAGCAGAATATGCCATATTCGATTTCGCGATATATCTCGAATATATATTCGAATATTCGAGATATATTCGCTAAATTCGAATATTCGTGATATTTTATCGAAATTAATTGATTGCGATTTTTCGCTATTGCGAATGCGAAAATAATTGCGATTTTTTTAATAACTGCGGTAGGAGCGCTCTGATTGGCTCAGAATATTCGTGATATTTTATCGAAATATCGCAACATGCGAATGCGATATTTATTGCGCAATTTCGAGATATGCTGGAGGAGCGCTCTGATTGGCTCAGAATATTCGTGATATTTTATCGAAATATCGCAACATGCGAATGCGATATTTATTGCGCAATTTCGAGATATGCTGGAGGAGCGCTCTGATTGGCTCAGAATATTCGTGATATTTTATCGAAATATCGCAACATGCGAATGCGATATTTATTGCGCAATTTCGAGATATGCTGGAGGAGCGCTCTGATTGGCTCACTCTGAAATCGAATATTCGAGATATTTTAACGCAATTTCACAAAATGCGAATGCGAAATTGATTGCAGATATTTCGAAAACTGCTGCAGCAGCACTCTGAAATCGAATATTTATGATATTTTAACCAAAAAACATATTGCGATTGCGATTTTTCGATCGCGCATGCGCAATCGCGCGAACAACACGCAACCATTTCCTGGAGCCTTGCCAGTTTCCAACTTATGATCGCAACGCAATCACACAGCAACATGGTTGGAAGCAATTTCAGTAAATCTGAGGAAAAGATGCTGATTTGTGTAAGTATTTAGACCACTGTTATTTCATCATCTTCAACTGCATTTTAGTCTAGTTTAAAAGTTAGTATATATGATCAGATATTAGTATTTCACAAAAAATGTGTCTCCTGCTTTTACAAAACTACAAGTCCCAGCATGCCTGGACAGCTGCAGACACCCTGGTTGGCAAATGTGTATTTAGGCACTTTTCCTTGTTATTTAGCATAATGAATTTAACATTTTTTTGGACATAGGACGTATGCGAACGTCCTGACTTCAGTGTCCTCAAGGCCCAAGGACGTTCGAATACATATTGCCCTTTAGATGTTGCAGAACTACAACTTCCAGCATGCCTGGGAATGCTGGCACTTCTAGTATTGTAAGTTCTGCAGGCCCCCATTTTTCAGGCCTTTATGCACGGGTCTCTAAACTGTGGCACCCTAGATGCAGCAAAAGTAAAATTCTTAGCATGCACTGACAGACCGTGGCTGATGGGAGTAGTAGTTTTGCAACAGCTGGAGGTGGACTGGTCTTGAAACCCAGAGTTAGGTAACAAACCCGTAGTGTTTTGCAACCATTCTGCCTCCAGCTGTTTTTTTTCTGTTGAAAAGCCTGTGGCGTGCAAAACACAACCCAAAAACTCCACCCGGTGCAAGGAAAAATTTGCACACACCTAAAGAGTGACATCACAAAAAACTGCGACGGTTGCATACGTCAGTGGTCCTCCGAAAAGGTCCCGTCTCTGACCCCCCGGGGCGTTAGGCTCCTGACAGGGAAAAGAGTTACTGTGGTCCATACAGCCGAAGCCATATGGACCCATCTCGGTCCAAGCAGCGCAATCAACACGCGAACAACACGCGACCATTTCCTGGACCCTTGCCAGTTTTCAACTTTATGATCGCAACGCAATCGCAGAGCAAGATGGTTGGAAGTAATTTCACTGTATCTGAGGAAAAGTTGCTGATTTGTGTAAGTATTTTGACCACTGTTATTTCATTATCTTCAACTGCATTTTAGTCTAGTTTAAAAGTTAGTATATATGATCAGATATTAGTATTTCACAAAAAATGTGTCTCCTGCTTTTACAAAACTACAAGTCCCAGCATGCCTGGACAGCTGCAGACACCCTGGTTAGCAAATGTGTATTTAGGCACTTTTCCTTGTTATTTAGCATAATGAATTTAAAACATTTTTGGACATAGGACGTATGCGAACGTCCTGACTTCAGTGTCCTCAAGGCCCAAGGACGTTCGAATACATATTGCCCTTTAGATGTTGCAGAACTACAACTTCCAGCATGCCTGGGAATGCTGGCACTTCTAGTATTGTAAGTTCTGCAGGCCCCCATTTTTCAGGCCTTTATGCACGGGTCTCTAAACTGTGGCACCCTAGATGCAGCAAAAGTAAAATTCTTAGCATGCACTGACAGACCGTGGCTGATGGGAGTAGTAGTTTTGCAACAGCTGGAGGTGGACTGGTCTTGAAACCCAGAGTTAGGTAACAAACCCGTAGTGTTTTGCAACCATTCTGCCTCCAGCTGTTTTTTTTCTGTTGAAAAGCCTGTGGCGTGCAAAACACAACCCAAAAACTCCACCCGGTGCAGTGAAAAATGTGCACACACCTAAAGAGTGACATCACAAAAAACTGCGACGGGTACATACGTCAGTGGTCCTCTGAAAAGGTCCCGTCTCTGACCCCCCGGGGCGTTAGGCTCCTGACAGGGAAAAGAGTTAGCAACGCATATCTCCCCTATACGTGTATCCTGTGTTGTTAATAATATATTCATAATTATGCAAATGATAATGGCTGCTATATTTATGAAAAAAAGGTGGCGACCGAAATGGCAGGATATAAAATCTGTCATGTTACCCCTGTCATTGATTAATAAGGCGAGAATGCTTCCAATTGTTGAATAGCATACATTTACGTCATATATCCATAAGGCTGTCAACAGAAGTATTACAATATACTTTGTTCTTCATCTTGCAGAAGTTCCTGGAAACAGGATACGACCTGCTCCGCAGGCAACCAGAGAAAAGGGCTGTGGTCAGCGCCCTAATCACTGACTTTGGCGGCCAACACGACCACAAGGCAATAGTGAAGAAGTGGTCTGACCTGAAGAGGCGCCAAATGGATCAGGTCAGACGTCTTCGGGATAGATATCATCCAGGTAAGTTATTGTTGACAGTTATGTTTTTTTTTTCAAAAGTGTATTTTGTGCGTGAACTCGAAAGAGAGAGGAGCCGGCCTGCAGGAGTTGGGAGGCCTCCCCCAGAGGCAATCTGCCATCTTTCTCCATGCCCCGGGTGGCAATGGCGGGTGTGAGGGGGTCCTCCCAACCCAACCTCGCATAGCACACCCACCGGGGGCGGGGCTGAGACCACCAAACTCAATTCACATGTAGCCGAGAGCGGGATCCGAACCCCTAGCTGCAGAGGTGAATCACTTGTCAGCGCAGTGGCAATCGCGTGGAGCCACCGCAGCTCCTTTGGTGACAGTTATGTAAGGTCATATGTAATTCATGTAAGGTCAGATGTTGTTAACCAAGATGCCATGTTGTGCTAACATATATCACCACCAGCCAAGGTATTCATAGTACTGTTGAAAAAAGACATGGGACAGCAGACAGGAACACAGAAGTTATGTGGGAACATACTTTTCCCATTGCTTTGCATGGGACTGTAAAGAAAAACCCCGACCATGGCAAATGGGGGTGGGTAAGGGTTAAACCACCTATCCTATGTTTGTGGCTGACATATAAGTAACCTGTGTGCCAAGTTTCATGTAAATATCTTTAGCCGTTTGTACGTGATGCTGGAACATACATACATACATACATACATACATGCACACACACGTTGAGTTTTATATATATAGATTCCCACTAAATTCCTGTGTTAGGCGTGGGGTTGTTATAGTAATCCCATGTGCTCCATCAGGCCCTTTTTTTAACATGAGATCGTCTGAACAAAACAAAGGAGACAAAAACAGCTCATTTTAACATGGTGGCATCCCAGCTCACGCTCAGTCCCCTGTAGTGCCCACAAGACCCTTTAATATAACATTGTCCCATTGGTTAACTGTCTATTTAAATCAATTTGTATTCATATACAATACAGCAGAGTACACAGAATTTGCATACGTCATTAGAAAACATTTTTATAATATATGAACATTGTGTTATTATAGGTGCTCCAATACCAGCTGTGCGCGCCAAGCGCAGAAGGCGCCAGGCCGATGAGGAGGAGGAGGAGGATGCGGCAGAGGAGGAGATGGATGAGGAGGAGCAGCCAGGGCCCTCCCACTCCCCAACCCCAGCTCCTGTTGAGGAGCAAGCTGAGGAGCTTCCCCCCCCCACCACCCCAACTTCTCAAGCAGAAGAGCAGGAGGAAGACAGCGGTCCTGTGAGCCTCGTTCAGGAAGGTAAATATGTGCACAATGATTAATAACATTTCAACAATAAAATGTAGATATAAAAATGGACAACATATAAAGCGCACCTGTCAGAATGTAGAACCATAATATGGTATTGATGCTAGAAGTATGCAGGTAGTGCATAATTATTAGGCAAGTTGTATTTTTGAGGATTCATTTTATTATTGAACAACAACCATGTTCTCAATGAACCCCAAAAACTCATTAATATCAAAGCTGAATTTTTTTGGAAGTAGTTTTTAGTTTGTTTTTAATGTTAGTTATTTTCGGGGGATATCTGTGTGTGCAGGTGACTACTATTACTGTGCAGAATTATTAGGCAACTTAACAAAAAAATAAATAGATACCCATTTCAATGATTTATTTTTAACAGTGAAACCAATATAACATCTCAACATTCACAAATACACATTTCTGACATTTAAAAACAAAACAAAAACAAATCAGTGACCAATATAGCCACCTTTCTTTGCAAGGACACTCAAAAGCCTGACATCCATGGATTCTGTCAGTGTTTTGATCTGTTCACCATCAACATTGCGTGCAGCAGCAACCACAGCCTCCCAGACACTGTTCAGAGAGGTGTACTGTTTTCCCTCCTTGTAAATCCCACATTTGATGATGGACCACAGGTTCTCAATGGGGTTCAGATCAGGTGAACAAGGAGGCCATGTCATTACTTTTTTTTATTTAATACCCTTTCTTGCCAGCCACGCTGTGGAGTACTTTGACACGTGTGATGGAGCATTGTCCTGCATGAAAATCATGTTTTTCTTGAAGGATGGTGACTTCTTCCTGTACCACTGCTTGAAGAAGGTCTCTTCCATAATCTGGCAGTAGGACTGGGAGTTGAGCTTGACTCCATCCTCAATCCGAAAAGGCCCCACAAGCTCATCTTTGATGATACCAGCCCAAACCAGTACTCCACCACCACCTTGCTGGCGTCTGAGTCGGACTGGAGCTCCCTGCCCTTTACCAATCCAGCCACGGGCTCTTCCATCTGGCCCATCAAGACTCACTCTCATTTCAGCAGTCCATAAAACCTTAGAAAAATCTTTCTTGAGATATTTATTGGCACAGTCTTGACGTTGCAGCTTGTGTGTCTTGTTCAGTGGTCGTCGTCTTTCAGCCTTTCTTACCTTGGCCATGTCTCTGGGTATTGCACACCTTGTGCTTTTGGGCACCCCAGTGATGTTGCAGCTCTGAAATATGGCCAATCTGGTGGCAAGTGGCATCTTGGCAGCTGCACGCTTAACTTTTCTCAGTTCATGGGCAGTTATTTTGCACCTTTGTTTTTCCACACGCTTCTTTTGTTTGATGATCACGCTTCAGAAGCTTTGCAATTTTAAGAGTGCTGCATCCCTCTGCTAGATATCTCTCTATTTTGGACTTTTCAGAGTCTGTCAAGTCCATCTTTTGGCCCATTTTGCCAAAGAAAAGGAAATTGACTAATAATTATGCACACCTGATATAGAGTGTTGATGTCATTAGACCACACACCTTCTCATTACAGAGATGTACATTACCTAATATGCCTAATCGATAGTAGGCTTTCGAGCCTATACAGCTTGGAGTAAGACAACATGCATAAAGAGGATGATGTGGTCCAAATACTCATTTGCCTAATAATTCTGCACTCCCGGGATGTGTTAGACACATAACAAGTGTATACACATGATAATGATTGATTAATAAGCAAAAAAAATATTTTATTTATTTGGTAACGTTCTTTGAAATCCAAATGTTTTTTTATTATATCCTAACAGCATCAAGAGATCTGAGAAGGCAGAACAGACTCATCAAAAAGACCCACCAGAGGATCCTGCAAAACCAACGGAAGATCCGCTACCTAACACAACAAAATGCTCTGCTAGAGCAGCAGCAATCCGATCATATTGCGGAACTGGAACGCATTCAGAAACGCATTGATAGTTATATTTGAATTTATTTTTGTATTAAAAAATCTTATTTTTTGGAAATGTTTCATTTCTTTTTGAGATAGATTTGTAGGTTTTTCAACACATCTAACTTCACATCAAACAAATCAACATCAACACATTTAACTTCATAATAAGCAAAAACATTTTATACTATTATTTTATTTAACAGTAACCTAGGACAAACTAAAGCACACGACACAGACACGACGAACAAAAAATAAACTGTTGAAAAATGAACATAACAAAAGCAACAATATATATATATATATATACAAAGAGAGAGAGAGGGAGAGCAAGAAAGAGAGAGAATGCAGATGAGCTCTTGCAGACAGCCCAATGGTTGCAGTATAAATGCCGCAAAACAGGGTTTAACATAAGGTTCATTGTTATAGTTACACTTGCTGTTTAGATCCGGTCTGGTAGCTTGTAGCGGAGGCTGTTGGTGGATCCGCTGTGCCAGAGAGGTCATGAAGCTTTACTCAGCATGGAGGCAGCAGCAGGAGTATTAAAATATAATATAACTAGACAATGCATTTCCTGAGGAAAATGCGAGTGGGAATGCTGAATAGCTTAAATGGTGAGCCCCTTGCCAAAGACATTCACCATAACCACTACACTATCTTTAGGACACACAGCTTCTTTCTCTATCTGCAAAGTATAGAGTATGCTGACTTCCTGGTCGCCCCTCCCCCTCAATAGGTTTCCCCTCCCCCCCAGGTCAGTGAGGAGGAATATTGCACTGAGGTCAGGAAAGTTATTTATGGAAAGAAATAACATTACAAACGCTTTTAATTCACAGATCTAATACATGATTTAAGCCTCCAAACAAAGCTTAATAAATCCTCAACCGTACATGCGATCGATACAACGACTACACCGTTTGAAATACACGGCCCTTGTAAACGCATCGATATGAAATTTATGTTGATAAACTTAAAAATGTGGCCATGTCTGCGATTTAGAAAAGAGCGTCTTTGTGAGTTCTGCAGCAACATTTTTTAGATAATTTAACATGAGAGTCTATGAGACATAATTTCTGGCTGTTGCTCCAATAACTAAAACTAAAATACGTATCGCAGAATTGATCACATTGCCATAAACCAGACAAGCATAGCTACGTTTTGATATAAAAATTGTGTATGAAAAGTAGATCTTGTGGGCGTGAGACCAATTTGTTTCCCCTTTTTCTAAAGATATTTTTAATTACAAAGATCTCCAATGTTAAGGTCACATGACAGACTCTAAATCCCCTCCATAGGATTACATTATAACCGATTGCATTTTTGTGAAAAATTCGCCAAACGTAAATTGCGTTTTCACCAAAAAATTGTAAACGATAACGATCTGAAAAGTCATAGCCGGATAGCTAAATATTTTGTGACCGCTTTAAAGTTTGTTTAGTGTCTGTAAGTGAAAGTATGAAGTAGCTGAAACTTTTGGCAGGGCATGTGAATTCAAAGGGGAAAAGGATGTTCTCATTGACTTCAATGTTAAAAAAAAGGGTCTAAAAGCTTAAAATTTATAAAAGTGTAAATAGTCGAAAAAAACTTGAAGAAGTCCCATCATTAGCTGAACGAGACGAACATTTTTACAGTTGAATGGTCTCAATAGCTGAAAGTATGCCGAAGTTACGCAGAACCAAAAAACGTAAGGAATAATAAGATTACTAAATTTACGTATATCAATACTGGAAATGTTTATTAAAGCATTCACACTAATTAAGATTAATACATTTACGGGTATCCATACTGGGAATGCTTATTAAAGCATTCCCACTAAGTATCACACAGGCATGATTTACAAGCAGTAGTGGTAATAGTACTAGATAGCATAAAAACACTTGGGGAATACTTTACAGCATCAGTAGTGGTCATAGTAGTCAATAGTGTACCAAAAAATTGGGACACAGGTGTCTTGACTGAGCTGTAATAGTAGTAGTAGACATTGACAATACAGTGTCAAATCACTCCGGCAAGAGGTGCCATGATGAACAGCAGCAGCAGCATCAGTAGTGGTAATAGTAGTATAGAGTGGCAAATAACTAGTGACATAGGTGTCTTGATTGAGCAGTAGTAGTAGTAGTAGACATTGACAATACAGAGTCATATCACTTGGGCAGGAGGTGCCATGATGAACAGCAGTGGTAATAAGAGTATATAGGGTGTGAAATAACTGCTGACATAGATGTCTTGACTGGGCAGCAGAAGCAGCAGTAGTAGTATTAGCAGTAGTAGTTGATACAGAGTCATATCACTTGGGCAGGAGGTGCCATGATGAACAGCAGTGTTAATAAGAGTATATAGGGTGTGAAATAACTGCTGACATAGATGTCTTGACTGGGCAGCAGAAGCAGCAGTAGTAGTATTACCAGTAGTAGTTGATACAGAGTCATATCACTTGGGCAGGAGGTGCCATGATGAACAGCAGTGTTAATAAGAGTATATAGGGTGTGAAATAACTGCTGACATAGATGTCTTGACTGGGCAGCAGAAGCAGCAGTAGTAGTATTAGCAGTAGTAGTTGATACAGAGTCATATCACTTGGGCAGGAGGTGCCATGATGAACAGCAGTGTTAATAAGAGTATATAGGGTGTGAAATAACTGCTGACATAGATGTCTTGACTGGGCAGCAGAAGCAGCAGTAGTAGTATTACCAGTAGTAGTTGATACAGAGTCATATCACATGTGCAGGAGGTGCCATGATGAACAGCAGTAGGAATAGGAGTATATAGAGTGTGAAATAACTGCTGACATAGGTGTATTGACTGGGCAGCAGCAGCAGAAGCAGCAGTAGTAGTATTACCAGTAGTAGTTGATACAGAGTCATATCACTTGGGCAGGAGGTGCCATGATGAACAGCAGTGTTAATAAGAGTATATAGGGTGTGAAATAACTGCTGACATAGATGTCTTGACTGGGCAGCAGAAGCAGCAGTAGTAGTATTACCAGTAGTAGTTGATACAGAGTCATATCACATGTGCAGGAGGTGCCATGATGAACAGCAGTAGGAATAGGAGTATATAGAGTGTGAAATAACTGCTGACATAGGTGTATTGACTGGGCAGCAGCAGCAGAAGCAGCAGTAGTAGTATTACCAGTAGTAGTTGATACAGAGTCATATCACTTGGGCAGGAGGTGCCATGATGAACAGCAGTAGGAATAGGAGTATATAGAGTGTGAAATAACTGCTGACATAGGTGTATTGACTGGGCAGCAGCAGCAGAAGCAGCAGTAGTAGTATTAGCAGTAGTAGTTGATACAGAGTCATATCACATGGGCAGGAGGTGCCATGATGAACAGCAGTAGGAATAGGAGTATATAGAGTGTGAAATAACTGCTGACATAGGTGTATTGACTGGGCAGCAGCAGCAGAAGCAGCAGTAGTAGTATTAACAGTAGTAGTTGATACAGAGTCATATCACATGGGCAGGAGGTGCCATGATGAACAGCAGTAGGAATAGGAGTATATCGAGTGTGAAATAACTGCTGACATAGGTGTATTGACTGGGCAGCAGCAGCAGAAGCAGCAGTAGTAGTATTAACAGTAGTAGTTGATACAGAGTCATATCACATGGGCAGGAGGTGCCATGATGAACAGCAGTAGGAATAGGAGTATATAGAGTGTAAAATAACTGCTGACATAGGTGTATTGACTGGGCAGCAGCAGCAGAAGCAGCAGTAGTAGTATTACCAGTAGTAGTTGATACAGAGTCATATCACATGGGCAGGAGGTGCCATGATGAACAGCAGTAGGAATAGGAGTATATAGAGTGTGAAATAACTGCTGACATAGGTGTATTGACTGGGCAGAAGCAGCAGTAGTAGTATTAGCAGTAGTAGTTGATACAGAGTCATATCACATGGGCAGGAGGTGCCATGATGAACAGCAGTAGGAATAGGAGTATATAGAGTGTGAAATAACTGCTGACATAGGTGTATTGACTGGGCAGCAGCAGCAGAAGCAGCAGTAGTAGTATTAACAGTAGTAGTTGATACAGAGTCATATCACATGGGCAGGAGGTGTCATGATGAACAGCAGTAGGAATAGGAGTATATAGAGTGTGAAATAACTGCTGACATAGATGTATTGACTGGGCAGCAGCAGCAGAAGCAGCAGTAGTAGTATTACCAGTAGTAGTTGATACAGAGTCATATCACTTGGGCAGGAGGTGCCATGATGAACAGCAGTGTTAATAAGAGTATATAGGGTGTGAAATAACTGCTGACATAGGTGTCTTGACTGATCCAGAGGAGTCATGGGAGAAAATCATGTGGTCAGATGAGACCATAATATAACTTTTTGATCATAATTTCACTAACCGTGTTCGGAGGAAGAATAATGATGAGTACCATGCCAAGAACGCCATCCCTAATGTGAAGCATGGGGGTGGTAGCATCATGCTTTGGTGGTGTTTTTCTGCACATGGGACAGGGTGACTGCACTGTATTAAGGAGAGGATGACCGTGGCCATGTATTGCGAGATTTTGGGCAACAACCTCCTTCCCTGAGTTAGAGCTTTGAAGATGGGTCGAGGCTGGGTCTTCCAACATGACAATGACCCAAAGCACACAGCCAGGATAACCAAGGATTGGCTCTGTAAGGAGCATATCAAGGTTCTGGCGTGGCCTAGCCAGTCTCCAGACCTAAACCCAATAGAGAATCTTTGGAGGGAGCTCAAACTCCGTGTTTCTCAGCGAGAGCCCAGAAACCTGACTGATGTAGAGAAGATCTGTGTGGAGGAGTGGGCCAAAATCCCTCCTCCAGTGTGTGCAAAGCTGGTGTAAAACTACAAGAAAGGTTTGACCGCTGTAATTGCAAAGAAAGCCTACTGTACCAAATATTAACATTGATTTTCTCAGATGTTAAAATAGTTATATTCAGCACTGTAAATACATCAGGTCCGGGGCTCCATCAGGGAATGCATGACAAGGGACCCTTCAGCGCCCTTAACCACTTGCCCACCAGGTAAATTCTGGCACTTCTCTCCTTCATGTGAAAATCACAATTTTTTTGCTAGAAAATTAATCAGAACCCCCAAACATTATATATTTTTTTTTAGCAGACATCCTAGGGAATAAAATGGCAGTCATTGCAATACTTTTTGTCACACCGTATTTGCGCAGCGGTCTTACAAGCGCACTTTTTTTGGATAAAAATCACTTTTTTGAATTAAAAAATAAGACAACAATACATTTTGCCCAATTTTTTTATATATTGTGAAAGATAATGTTACGCCGAGTAAAATGATACCCAACATGTCACGCTTAAAAATTGCGCCCGCTCGTGGCATGGCGTCAAACTTTTACCCTTAAAAATCTCGATAGGCGACGTTTAAAAAATTCTACAGGTTGCATTTTTTGAGTTGCAGAGTAGGTCTAGGGCTAGAATTATTGCTCTCACTCTAACGATCGCGGCGATACCTCACTTGTGTGGTTTGAATACCGTTTTCATATGCGGGCGCTACTCGCGTATGCGTTTGCTTCTGCGCGCGAGCTCGTCGGGACGGGGCGCTTTAAAAAATTTTTTTTTGGTTTTCTTATTTATTTTTATTTAGTTTTATAATTTTTTACACTGAAAAAAAAAAAAAAAAAAAAATTGATCACTTGTATTCCTATTACAAGGAATGTAAACATCCCTTGTAATAGAAAAAAGCATGACAGGTCCTCTTAAATATGAGATCTGGGGTCAAAAAGACCTCAGATCTCATAATTAGACTTAAATGCAAAAAAAAAAAAAAAAGTCATTTTTTCAAATGACAAAAAAAAAAATGTTTCTTTAAGAGGCTGGGCGGGACTGACGTTTTGACGTCACTTCCGCCCAGCAGAGCTATGAGGACGGGTGAAGGAGATTTCTCCTTCAGTCCCGTCCCCGCTCAGCTGCCGGACACATCTGATCCCCTCCGCCGCTACCGACGGCTCCGGTAAGCGGCGGAGGGCGCGGGAGAGCGGCGGGAGGGGGGGGGGGGCCCTCTCCCGCCACCGATAACGGCGATCTCGCGGCGAATCCGCCGCGGAGACCGCCGTTATCGTGTACACCACCGCCCCCTGAAAAGATGAATATCTCGGTTGTGGCAGCAGCTGCTGCCGTTATCGAGATATTCAACTTTAAAAAGGAGGACGTCTTTTTGACATGGGGCGGTGGTCAAGAGGTTAACCGACGACGGGTGCCAGAAAGTCACCGCCGATCCAGGACTCATTCATCTTTATGAATGTGAGTCTGTCCACGGAGTCTGTGGACAGACGGGTCCTCTTGTCCGTGACCACCCCACCTGCCGCGCTGAATGTCCGCTCAGATAGTACGCTGGAGGGGGGGCAAGACAATAACTCCAGCGCATACTGAGCGAGCTCGCGGCAGGTGTCCAATCTGGCAACCCAGTACTCCATGGGGTCGTCGGTGCTCATACTGTCAGAAGCACCGACGGACGCCATGTAGTCTGCCACCATGTGGGCCAGCCGCTGGTGGTGACTGCTGCTGCTGCTGGTGCTGGTACTGGGTCGCTCGGTTTGGAAGAACATCCTCATCTCATCCATTAGGTCCCCTGCTCGGCTGCTGCTGGGTGCAGCCACCTGCTGGGTGAGATGAGGGGGGACAACTGGAGGCCGGGGAGTTGCCTGCTCCAACCGTCTGACAATGCCTGCCTGCAGTTCCTCCATCCGGTGCTGCCTCCGGCTGGCTGGGATGAACTGCTCCAGTTTCCCCTTGCACCTGGGATCCAAAAGGGTGGCCATCCAGAAATCATCCCTCGCCTTGATGGTCTTAACCCGGGGGTCCCTCCTGAGGCATCTCAGCATGTGGGCAGCCATGGGGAAGAGCACAGCCCGCTGTGACTCCTCACTGCTGGCCAGGTGAATGAGGTGCGACTCTTCATCCCTGAGGCGCTGCTGGTCAAACTCAGAGATGCCCAACCCCCGGACTATCGGTGCCCCCAACACCGGCTCTCCCTCCTGACCAGGCCCTGACTCCGGGACGACACCAGCAACCACCTCCTCCTCATCATCATCATCCTCCTCCTCCTCCTCATCCTGGCCCTGGTCTCGGTGGAGCATTGCTGACTCCTCCTGCTCCACCAAGGCACTCTCCCCAGCTTCGAGCAGGCGATCTAGTGTCCTCTCCAGCATGAACACTATTGGCAGCACGCTATTGAGGCCGACGTGCTCACTGCTGACCATCTTGGTCGCCTGCTCGAAGGAGGACAACACTTGGCAGACCTGCTTTATCTGCCCCCACTCCGCACAGGCGATGAAAGGGAGTTGTGGTGAAGCCCTCTCAGTGCGTAGTTCCATCAGGTACTCCCTCACCGCCCTTTGCTGCTCCCACAACCTCTTCAGCATGTGGAGGGTGGAGTTCCACCGCGTCACACTGTCCACAATCAGCCTGTGAAGGGGCAGACTGTACTTCCGCTGCAACTGGGACAGGGACGCGGTAGCGGTTGGGGAGCGCCTGAAGTGGCTGGCAATCCTACGCGCCTTTGCCACAATGTCACTCAACCCGGGATAAGTGCGCAGGAACTTCTGCACCACCAGGTTGAGGACATGTGCCAGACAGGGCACGTGGGTCAGACTGCCAGCACTGAGGGCGGCGAGTAGGTTGCTGCCGTTATCGCAGACAACCATACCTGCCTGGAGCCTTCGGGGTGTCAGCCACTTCTGGACCTGAGCCTGAAGTGCTTTCAGCACTTCTTCTCCAGTGTGTCTCCGGTCCCCTAAACTAACAAGCTGGAGCACGGCCTGACAGCGCACGTGCCCCACACTTGAGTAGCTACGGGGGCGCTTGCTGGGAGGCTCAGCAGCTGCGGAGACAGTGGCTTGAGGGAGACCAGCAGTTCTCCCCTGGACACCCCGGGGCGGCACCACAAGATCGGTTGCCGCCGATCCCTCACCGACGCCTCGGAGGGAAACCCAATGGGCCGTGAAGCTGATGTAGCGCCCCTGCCCATGCCTGCTGGTCCAGCCATCCATTGTCAGATGAACCCTGTCGCTGACAGCGTGATCCAGCGACAGGGTTACATTCTGCACAATGTGCTGGTGTAGTGCAGGGACACCAGTCCTGGCAAAGAAATGGCGGCTGGGGACACGCCATTGGGGTTGGGCCTGCTCCAACATCTGCCTGAAGGGGTTGCTGTCAACTATGTTGAAGGGCAGCAGATGTTGGGCAATAACCCTTGCCAGGAGCCCATTGAGGGAACGCACACGTCGGTCTCCAGGGGGGAAGGGAGTGGTGCGGTCAAAGGCGTCTGAAATCGACGTCTGGCGCCGGACAGCAGTGCGGGACACAGACGTGGAGGATGCTGTGGAAGTAGAGGTCTGGCTGCCGGTACCAGTACCTCTACTAGAGGGAGCGGGGGGGGCATGACCTGCTGGAAAGAGATGAAGATGTGGCAGGGGCTGCTGTACCCTGCTCACTTGTGGTGGTGGCGCTGCTACCACCACCACGCTTCATCTCGTCAAACACCGCCCAGTGGTTTATCCTCAGGTGCTGGTTCAGGGCTGTGGTACCCACCCGAGCCAAACACTTCCCTCTCTTCACCCTCACTTTACAAATCCGGCAGATGGCCACGGTAGGGTTGTCTGCCACCAGGGTAAAGTAGTTCCAGACAGGTGACTTCAGCACCGCCCTCCTGTCAGATGGGGTGACGCTTACTTGCACCTGCTGGGACTCGGTGCGCACAGGTGGAGCTGCCTGCTGCTGCTGCTGCTGCTGCTGCTCCTCCTGACACCTCCTACTGCCATCACCAGTGGAGACCCTGACGATGGTCTCCCTGGTGGTGACCTGGCGCACCGTTTCACCAGGGTGCCTACCTTCCCCGTCGTCACTGACGTAGTGAGCCGACGCGTCAGATGGCAACCATGATGGGTCACCCTCTTCGCCCCCAGAGATGTCAGACCAAGGGCTGAAATGTGTTGGTCTGAGGGAACCAACTGACATGGAGCCTCTAGCCTGGCTCCGCTGTCCCCTCACCCACGCCTGGGTCTGACTAGGTGCTGCTGTTTCCTGCACCAAAACAGCAGCACCAGTTTGAAGGGATGTCTCTGGGATACTGCCAGCAGGTATCCCATCCTCCTCATCCATCCCTTCAAAAAGGTCCTGACCATCAGGACAGAGCTGAAGGTCTGCCTGATGCATGGCCTCCCCCAAGATATCCCTATCACTGTCGCTGTCGAACAGTAAGATGCTGGACTCTTGGGGGCTGGGGGGGTACTACAGGCACCGGTGTAATGGTGGTACTACTGTGAGTCGGGACCGACGACTCAGTGGCACTGCTGTGCCCCATGTAGTCCACCACTACTTCAGCCTGAGATGGCAATATCGGGCGGCTGCCCGATGGGAAGAACTCCCGGATCAGGCGGAATCCCCTTGCACCCGATCCTCTACCACTAGTAGGGGCACGAGAGGTACCCCGTGCTGGCAGCGACCCAGCACTGGGAGTAACTCCCCTACCCCTGCTGCCACGGCCACGGATGCCGCTCATTATTGCTGATATGTGTGTGGGGGGGGTAAACTTTATTGGGGGGGGAAATGTGAACAAAATGTGTTTTTGTGTTTTTTTTACAAGACAGGCACGCAGACAAAGACGTACACAGACAGCTACTAAACTATAAGAAAAGTAGTACACCAAAGACAAGGACTACAAAATTAAAGAAAAAAAAAAAGCACTAAACAAACACTAACTTTTTTTTTTTTTTTAAACACAAAACACAGACACTAAACACACACTAAGCTAAGCTAGATGAAATAAATGTACACTAACAGTGTGTACACTTACTACACAAAATTTAACTAAACTGAACACAAAACTTAGCTTTTAGAAAAGCTCTTTAGGAAAAACTAAGCAAAATGTGCACTGAAATGACTAGCAAATATCACTGAACAGCGAAGCTGCAAGATCAAACAGTAACACAAGATGAACAAAACTTAGCTTTTAGAAAAGCTCTTTTAGAAAGCTCAGCAAAATGTGCACTGAAATCTCTAGCAAATATCACTGAACAGCGAAGATGCAGGATCAAACAGTAACACAAATGAACAAAACAGCACAAAACAGCACAAAACGTAGCTTTGAAAAAAGCTCTTGGGTCTATTGCTTTGAAAAAAGCAGTTGATATACTGGAAAAGATGCACTGGAATCACTAAATAGCAATGCAGCACTATGCTGGTGATGATATAAATCAATCAGGAACAAAGACACAGGAACACAGAAACAGCCTCCACACTCTCTAGCCAGCTTCTGAATCTGCAATGAAATGGTGCTGGGAGTGAGCTTATATAATGTCCATGCAGGCAGGTTCCTATTGGTTGCTAACCTCTGACGAGTGTGGAAGGAGAACTCTGATTGGCTCTGATGCAAAAGGGCGGAGAAAATAATCGCGCAATATTCCTATTGCCGAATATTTCCATTGCGAATATTCGGCAATATAAAATGATCGCTTCAGCTACTCGGCCCAAGGTCTCTAATCATACCAGCAATGCTTTTAGACGTCTATGGAGATCACTAGGATGTGATCTGTTTTAAAAATGAAACTGTAAAAATCGCTTTGATGCGGAAGATAGGGGCGAAGAAAATAATCGCGCGATATTGCGTTTGCCGAATAATCGCATTGCGATTTTTCGGGAAAATTCAATGAACGCTTCAGCTACTCGGCCCAGGGTCTCTAATCATACCAGCAATGCTTTTAGACGTCGATGGAGATATCTAGGATGTGATCTGTTTTAAAAAAAAAATTGTAAAAAATCGAATATTCGGAATTGCGAATATTCACCGCGAAATTCGAAATATAGCGCGATTTCTCGAATATGCTATATTCGAGTCGAATATTCGCAATGCGAATATTCGTGAGCAACACTAAACATAAATGACTAACAGGACTCACAAATAACATAGACACAGCACTAGTCCGGACATTTATAAATCCAGCCGCAAATTGTGTGCTACTCATCCAATTGGATAAATTATTTATGGGTAATTGTCAGGGAGGAAAGTTTCCATATGTAGATACTTAATAGTATCTGCCCTGGCACAGCCAGTAAGAGCTTTAACAAGGGGCTAGATATAGTGTGTGGAAGGAGAGTGAAAGGATAGAAGGAGCAGAGTTATATTAATGTAGTCTGGGGGCATCTAAATAACTTTGGATGGAAGTAAAACTTGTGTGTACACACTGTAGTAGCAATTTGGTTAGTCGACAGTCCCAATATCAGCAGTATCTTTAGGGCATTGGAGCTTTAGTAAGACAGCAGTATAGGGCAGTTCAGGCAACTGGTAACTGAAACAATTGGTCAGTAGTCATGATACGTTACCGAAGAGTTGCTTGTTGTCACCTTTGGATCTGGCTACTTAATTCCTTTGTTGATGAATGTGAGTACCCTGTGAGGGGAGTCACCAAGCCGTGGGGCTGGATGGAATAACATCAATGGCCTCCTTCAGTCCGAATTGGATGTTCCGGTACCGTTTCCTAGGATGTATATGTGGCCAGTCAGTGACCTGCTTCTAACATTTATGCCCAGTCCTTGCTGTCGGTGCTCCGCGTTGATTCGGGCACTCGCTTCATTGCTCCATTGCTCCTTCGCTCGGTTCGCCCATGCACCACACTTTAGACGTCGCTTGACAGGCTCAGGGTGATGATGTCAATGCGTTTCGCCGTGCTTAGTGGCGTAGCTTCGTCTCGGACGTAAACATCGTCGGCCACTGTACATACTTATATACGACGAGACCGGATGATTTCAACAATGTGAGAGTAAGGGTAATTGAAAAAAGAGAATTTTAGTCCCGTTTTGTAAACATGAGACAGATAGTCCATATGGCAATTTTCTTGTTTTTTTTTACTTTGTTTTGTATTGTTGCCGTGCCATTTCCACTATGCGCCTTATCAGTGCCCATAAGTGCCGCCTATCAGTGCCCATCAGTGCCACCTTTCAGTGCCCATCAGTGCAGCTTCATCAGCGCACATCGGTGAAATGATAAAAATGCCATTTGGGTACACTGTAGCATGACCCCAAAATTGTCATTCAAAGAGTGACAGCACTGAAAGCTAAAAATTGGTCTGGGCAGGAAGGAGGTTTAAGTGCCCGGTAAGCAAGTGGTTAAACAACCATGCTTCAGTGCCCAAAATTCACCATGTCACCGAATAAGTGCCCCCTCACCTTAATAATAGGCCTATACAATAGGTCACATGCGCCTTATTAGATCATCCTTGCAATTCCTTCTCCTGCCGCTAGCAGCTACTTTATTCAAACTGTCCCTTTAATACAGTGGTCTCAAAGTACCGGCCGCGGGCCATTTGCGGCCCGCGGACCAGTTATAAATGGCCCGCAGGCAGGGCGGAAGTGAGCTGGCGCTATCTGGTGGTGAGCCGTTGGTATTACAAGTTATTACCACCAGATGTGAGCTGGCGCCATCTGGTGGTGGCCGTTGGTATTACAAGTTAAGCATTACAAGTTAAACAGCAATTCTAATGTCATTTTACACTATTTTCACTGCCATCTTCTTCCCTCTAATTAGAACCCCCAAACATTATATATATTTATTATCCTAACACCCTAGAGAATAAAATGGCGATCATTGCAATACTTTCTGTTACGTCGTATTTGCGCAGCGGTCTTACAAGCGCACTTTTTTGTGGAAAAATTACACTTTTTTTAATAAAAAAATAAGACAACAGTAAAGTTATCCCCATTTTTTTTAATATTATGAAAGATAATGTTACGCCGAGTAAATTCATACCCAACATGTCACGCTTCAAAATTGCGTCTGCTTGTGGAATGCCGACAAACTTTTTTACCCTTTAAAATCTTCATAGGCGACGTTTAAAAAAATCTACAGGTTGCATGTTTTAAGTTACAGAGGAGGTCTAGTGCTAGAATTATTGCTCTCGCTCTAACAATCGCGGTGATACATCACATGTATGGTTTGAACACCATTTACATATGCGGGCGCTGCTCGCGTATGTGTTCGCTTCTGCGCGCAAGCTCGTCAGGACGGGGCGCGTTTTCTGGCTCCTAACTTTTTTAGCTGGCTCCTAGATTCCAAGCAAATTTGTCAAACCCTGACTTACACCAGTGCTGGTGGTAATAATGCGTCCGCTCACACCAGTGCTGGGGGTTAATAATGTGTTCGCTGACACCAGTACTGTTGTTTTTGAAGTTTGAAAGTTTGCATGCGGCCCCCCATGGCATATGAAAACTTGTCTTGTGGCCCTCAGGTAATTTGAGTTTGAGACCCCTGCTTTAATAGCTCTGCCCATGCTGTCTCCTCTTTGACTTAACACAAAGAAGAGAGCGATGAACCCTGTATTCTCTATATTTCAAAGTGATAGTTTTCTCTATGCAATTGTCAATGGTTTGCTGACAGTCATTCCTTTTATCGGGAAACAAATCTCAGGAATATGACTCTTCTTTCTCTGTAGTAGAAACTGACAAATCCTCATGTCTGTGTGCAGATGAATCTGTAGTGTGTCTCTGTCTACCATGCTGATACTCTGTCTACATGCTGATGTTTTTTTATTCTCATTAATCTACGCTCAGTACCCCATGATGACAATGATGACAAGTGAAAATTTTAGAAATGTTTGCAAATGTATAAAAAAAGGAAAAACTGAAATACCACATTGGCATAAGTACAGTATTCAGACCCCTTGCATCAACACTTAGCTCAGGTACTTCCCATTTTTCTTGAACCTTGCTAAGATGTTTCCACACCTTAATAGGGGTCCACCTATGGCAAATTATTTGATTATTATTATTATTTATTATTATTATTATTTGATTTGGAAAGGCACATGCCTCTCTATAAAAGGCCTCAGAGCTGACAATGTATACTGTATCAGAACAAAAGCCATGAGGTAAAAGGAACTGCTTATAGAGCTCAGAGACAGGATTATTACAAGACAGATATGGGGAAGGCTCCAAAAATGTCTGCTGCACTGAAGGTTCCCAAGAGCACAGGGGCTTCGGTAATTCTCAAATGGAAGATGTTTGGCACAACCAGAACTCTTCCAAGAACTGGTCACCTGACCTAACTGAGCAATCGGGAGAGAAGGGCCATAGATAGAGGGGTGACCCAAGAACCCAATGGTCACTTTGAGTGAACTCCAGAGATCCTGTGTCGAGATGGGACAAAGTTCCAGAGGGACAACCATTACTGCAGCCATCTACCGATTTGGGCATTATGACAAAGTGGCTAAATGGAAGCCTTTCCTCAGTGCAAAACACATGAAAGCTCACTTGGAGCAAAAAAGTACCCAAAGATTCTCTGGTCTGATGGAACTAAGATTGAACTGTTGGCCTCAATTCTAAGGCCGTGTACACACCAGCAAACATGTACGATGAAACCGGTCCGCCGGACCGTTTTCACCGTACATGTCTGCCCGGGGCTTTCTGTACGATGGCTGTACTAACCATCGTACAGAAAGCCGCGCGTAAACAATACGCGGGGCGTGTCCGCGGTGTCGCCGCTTCGATGATGTGGTGTCGCCGCGACAATGACGCGGCGACGTGGGCGGGCCTGCCAGTTAAATGCTTCCACGCATGCGTCGCAGTCATTCGACGCATGCGAGGAATGGCGGGCGCTCGGACATGTACGGTAGGTCTGTACAGACGACCGAACATGTCCGAGCGGGCAGGATTCCAGCGGACTGTTTTAAAACAAGTCCAGGAATATTTGTCCGCTGGGAAAAGGCCCGGCGGGCAAATGTTTGCTGGAATCCTGCACGCTCGGGCCTACACACGACCGAACATGTCTGCTGAAACTGGCCCGCAGACCAGTTTCAGCAGACATGTTTGGTTGTCTGTACGGGGCCTTAGTGTTATGTCTGGAGGAAACCAGGCACCACTTGTCACCTGCCCAATGAAGCATGGTGGTGGCAGCATTATGCAGTGGGGTTGTTTTTTTAGCAGCAGGGACTGGGAGACTGGACAGGGTTGAAGGAAAGCTGAATGGAGCAAAGTACAGAGATATCCTCAATGATAACACATTCCACAGTGCTCAGGACCTCAGGCTGGATCAAAGGTTCACCTTACAACATGACAATGATCCTAAGGACATAGCCAAGACAACACAGGGGGGGTTTAGGGACAACTCTGTGAATGTCCTAGAGTGGCACAGCCAGAACCCACCCTTGAACCTTATTGAACATCTCTTTAGAGAAATATTGAAAAAGTGGATATTACCGCGCTTATCAGGGGAGAAAAAAAGGGGGGGAGGGGGGAAGGGGGGTGAGGGTACAGCTGCAGCACTGAAAGGTGTATCAAACCATACATAATAGATAATGGGGAAGGTAGTGCTGCGCTAATAGGTAGTGGATGGACAGGTGTATGGACAAGTGAGGGAAGAAAATGAAAGATGGTATAACTGAGATTGGGAGCAGTATAACCAAAATGGCATAAACAGAAAAACAAAAAAGATCAGTGAACAATACTGGTGCAAATCATATAACTCCACAAGTTTCTCTTGATGTGATAAAATACACTATGAATAAAGTGATGGGTGGTGTAAAAAATTATGTGTAACACAACGCCCAAATATCTGTGATGGGTAATGGTATTAAGCTGGTGATAAACAGTCCATAAACAAGGCTTGAGCTATGTCAGCAAAAAGTATATAAATAATAATTTTTTAAAAGTCCAAAAAATAGAAGTGCTAGTGTAGGTCCGCAATGTGAAGTGGAAGGGGGATGGGTATCCAGTGATCCTTTTAAGATGAATGAGGATGTCCCCTTACCTTACTGCTGTAAGGTAACAGCATATAAATCCAACCACATTAAAATGGTTATCCAGATGGGCTCTGATCCAGAAACGACAGGTCCTCCTTGGAAGTCTCGTCCCAGATTGATCAGTATATAGTTTAAAATACAATTAAGCATGTAAAAAGAGGGGCAGTCTGTCGCCAACGTCACCTCCGATACCTCTCAGTGGACTCATGCGCATTCGTCACTATCATGTGACTTCCTCAGGAGTAGTGAGAGGCATAGGGGAGATCCCTTATATAGGGTGACTTGTTTGGTGGGCTGTCAATAAAATCAGCTGTTTGCCATGCAGGAAATGCAGCTGCAGCCATTTTCCCATAGCCTGCTTGTATTTAATAAAAATAGAAATAATAACATCCCACCCAGCATGTTAAATATATGGCTTAATGGCATTCAAAGGATGGGTGACAGGCATGTCATCTCATTTGTGTGATTATTCTTTAAAAACTTAGGGCAAGAAACAAAGCAACGAAAAAAATGAACAAAGGAATCCCATTGTGTCCCCTTGGCATTGTGTGTTGACAGTACAAAACGTTCCGCCGGAAGTCCGGCAGCTGCCATTTTGTTGTAGCTCAAGAGACGCCCGCAGCGTCTCACAGGGCGCTGGGCGTCCGTCTTTCCCATTGAGCCATGCTGTGTGTCGTCTTTTTAACATCCCTAAGGGGCAACTAGTTAGATTAAGAAGAAATTGTACATATGAGAGTGACTACTCATTACAAGCAGACATGATTGGTTTGAGGTTCAAAGAAAAAGGATATGAAGAGTCATGGATTAAAGGCCAAATAGACACGGTCAAAAAACTGGATAGAAAAGAGATGCTACAGGACAAACCAAAAAAGTGCCAACAACAAACAGCACCAGTACTTATCCTTGATTACAACTCCCAATATAAAGATGTGGCCAAATTAATTGGAAGACACTGGCACATTTTAAAAGGAGATAAAGATTTAGGGAAATTACTTCCTGAAAAACCAAGGATAGTATATAAACGAGCACCTACTCTAAGGAACTTGATTGTAAAATCAGTAGTAGAACCACCATCAAAGCCGGGATACTCATTCTTTTCGGGAAAAGGCTTCTATCCATGCAAAAATTGCAATGCATGTCGAAAATCACAAAAGTTTCAAAAGAAACGTACCGAGTTTGTGGCAACAAACACAGGAGAAACCCATGTGATTAGAGACTTTATTGGATGTCACACCGAAGCAGTGGTATATGTGCTACAATGTAGCTGTAATTTACAATATGTTGGGAGAACAAACAGGGCCTTGAAGGTTCGAATTAGTGAGCATGTGGAGAACATAATAAATGGCTTCCCGAAACATAGTGTCTCTAGACACTTTGATCAGATACACAATCGGGATCCCTCACAATTGCAATTCTGGGGCATTGACAAATTTAACCCCTCTTGGAGAGGAAGCCACAAGGTGCGCACGATAAGTCAAAAAGAATCCCAGTGGATTCATAAGATGCGCACCCTGACACCAGGAGGAATGAACGTTGAGTTTGACCTCAACTGCTTCCTCAGCAATTTTTAGTTCTCCACATTTTTAGACTAGTTATATATAGGTCCATCAACACCCATTGACCATATTTTTTATTAAATTGCCTATTATCTGTGTGTATGTATATATATTCTGTGGTTGAAATGCGACAAACCGAGTGTACGACCACCATATATATGTATTATTTATATACACCCTCTACTTTTAATTTTAAATTTTTTAACATATTTAAATATCAGTATTATATTTATTCCATATTAATAATTTATATGGGAGCCCCCTGTGGCTATAGATATAGATACTACTAGGTTTTTTACACATGTTAAGTTTTATTATGCTTTAAAGAATTTTTAATATATATCATTTTACATATATTAATTTTATCATTGTAAAACCCAGTTATTACCATGTAAAGGTTACAATACAAGCCATAGACTTTAGCTCATGAGCGACACCTAGTGGATTGTCATTGATGATGTCCATGCTCTGGTGCTAGTCTCAATTACATTATGCTGGTCATATGACTTTACGGTTCACTATTATTAGTTTATAAACGTCTCCATTAATAGTTTTTACTATGTATAATTTAGCTGGCCTTTATACCAGGAACCGTACGTTTGCCCGTTTTAAATATAGTGCTCGGTATCCTCTACACACGTTTTCTATTGCCGAGCTCTAGAGTGGTTTATGCCCCCTCTAGTATGTCTGATGTCCATTAGATCACGGTCTACAAGAAAATGGCCGCGATGAGACTTCCTGTTTTTCGGTTATATAAACAACAGCCACATTACCAATCAGATTCCCCAGACGAAGACACGTGGTGTCGTAACGCGTAGGAATTGGAGGACGTACACCCGGAGTGACGTAAGCTGGCGATTCAAACGCCGCTTGTTTGTTTCCTCGTTGCACTTTTATTTTTCTTTTAATGTAAGTGCAGGTTTTTCCTCAATAAACATATTTTACCTGCACCAAACGTTACCTCACTATGGGAGTCCCCTCTCTCTCTCTCTTATAACCCACATCATCCATCTGGTTTCGAGGAGCATCTGTCCCAATTAAGGAAGGATCCATCAGATCAAGAGAGGAAACATCAGGGACCACCCATAGAAGGCTGCGAGTGACCTGTACATCAATGCCCATTTAGGAGGGCTGAGAGGTAAGAGTCCCGGGAGCTCAGCCAGGGATCTGGTTTATCTTCTATCGCACGGCCGTGCACTCACACCATAGAGCTGGTGCTCACCTTCATCCAGTGCATTCAGAATATCTGCCCTGACAGCTGATTTGTGTTTACTATTGGGATTGAACTTCCATTCCGTTTTTTTTGCACAATATTCTTTATATATTTTTGCACATTCGCCCTATGAGTATTATATATTTTGGACTCACTATTCACTATTTGAGTATATATATATTTATATTTGGACTCACTATTCTCTTTGCATTTAATACTATATGCTGATTATTTGTCAGCTCTTACATTTATCTTGCTTATGTGATATCACTATTCCATTAGTGTGATATGTTGCGCAGAATCACCATTTATTTATATTCCTGTTTTATGTCATGTAAACATAATTAGGTTTTGCTGCACTATATATTTTTGGTGGATTCACTCATTTAGGATCCATTTTAGCGCAAAAGCACTTGTCACTTTATCCACTGTGTGTCGTCTGGTCGGGAGCCAACACGGGGCCCCCCGACCTCGGCCAACATCGCGGGCCAGGCAACCAACATGTATCGGCGGTGTCCGTCAAAACGAGCGCCGCCGGAAGTGGAGTCGTGGCCATTTTGCAGCCACCGGAAGTGGAGCCGCGGCCATCTTACCGAGGCCAATGAATATTAAATTGATAATAAACGGCATCCTCAAAGAGGAAAATTGAAAAAAGCATTTAAAAACGAGGGGAAGAAGATTTTTTACATGCTTAATTGTATTTTAAACTATATACTGATCAATCTGGGACGAGACTTCCAAGGAGGACCTGTCGTTTCTGGATCAGAGCCCATCTGGATAACCATTTTAATGTGGTTGGATTTATATGCTGTTACCTTACAGCAGTAAGGTAAGGGGACATCCTCATTCATCTTAAAAGGATCACTGGATACCCATCCCCCTTCCACTTCACATTGCGGACCTACACTAGCACTTCTATTTTTTGGACTTTTAAAAAATTATTATTTATATACTTTTTGCTGACATAGCTCAAGCCTTGTTTATGGACTGTTTATCACCAGCTTAATACCATTACCCATCACAGATATTTGGGCGTTGTGTTACACATAATTTTTTACACCACCCATCACTTTATTCATAGTGTATTTTATCACATCAAGAGAAACTTGTGGAGTTATATGATTTGCACCAGTATTGTTCACTGATCTTTTTTGTTTTTCTGTTTATGCCATTTTGGTTATACTGCTCCCAATCTCAGTTATACCATCTTTCATTTTCTTCCCTCACTTGTCCATACACCTGTCCATCCACTACCTATTAGCGCAGCACTACCTTCCCCATTATCTTTAGAGAAATAGCTGTCCACCTCAGTCCCCATCCAACCTGACTGTGCTTGAGAGGATTTGCAAAGAAGAATGGCAGAAAATCCCCAAATCCAGGTGTGCAAAGCTTGTTGCGTCATACTCAAAAAGATTCAAGGCTGTAGTTGCTGCCAAAGGTGTTTCAACAAAGTACAGAGTAAAGGGTCTGACTTTGTAAGTAAATGTGATATTTCAGTTTTTTCTTTTTAATAAATTCACAGACATTTCTAAATTTCTGTTTTCACTTTGTCATTATGGGATACTGTGTGTAGATTAACGAATGAAAACAATGAAAACAAACAGCTGTATTATCAGGCATAATATAGCATGACAACATTTAAAAAAGTGAAGGGGGTCTGAATACTTTATAAATGCACTGTATACCCTCTGATCATGGGCGTCCGCTGAACTTTTTTCAGGGGGGGGGGGGGCATCATTTTAAGGTCATCCATGCTCGGCCCCTTTTTGACAATGTCATGAAGGGGAGGGGCTTAGTCATTATCACATAAAGCGCAGGCATGCAAAGGTTTGAGAAACCTGATGCAACTATCAAGCAACTAGAAACTTTGAATAACAATATCATAAAAAATGGAGGCCCCCCCCCCCAAGGAAATAACAACCCCCAGGATCAGTGCCAGTTTTTGCAATAACAATCTCCAGCTTTGCTGTCAGTTTTCGCAATAAAAATCGCCAGCATTGGTGTCAGTAGCAACAACAATAACCCCCCACATCGGTGCAGATTTCTAGAATAAAAACTTCAGCACCTGTACCAATGTACATAATAATGACCCTCATCAATAGTGTCAGTTTCCGCACTAAAAACTCCCAGCATTTGGTGTCATTTTCTGCAATAATTGCCCCCAGCATAGATGGGAGGATATCAGGTTAGACACTTCCTAATGGCTCAGTCACTAGGAACAGTAATGGATAATATCCATTGGCCAACAGGGCCTCTTACCAGACCTGGTGAAACCGCAACAGTGATCCCTCTGGCTGGACGTTCACTCACTCTGGGTTGCCTGGGGTGACTCTAGTCAGCAGTGTAGCATGCCTGTACCCTGGCAGTGGCTTGGTCTTTCTCCCTCTCTGGTCGTGCGGGTACAGCGGGGCTCCCTCTCTGGTAGTGTGGGTACAGCTGGGCTCTCTCTCTGGTGTTGCGGGTACAGCGTGACTCCCTCTCTGGTTGGTGCGGGTACAGTGTGGCTCTCTGGTTGGTGCGGGTACAGTGTGGCTCTCTGGTTGGTGTGGGTACAGCGTGGCTCTCTGGTTGGTACGGGTACAGCGTGGCTCACTGGTTGGTGTGGGTACAGCGTGGCTCTCTGGTTGTGCAGGCACACCGTGGCTCTCTCTCTCTGGCTTCCCCCAGCATGAGCACAGTATTCTCTTTTTTCCTCTTGTAACCCCCCCAGCAGAGTGCTTGCATGCTGGGGGCTTTAGTATGGTGTCTGTGGACATGCTGGGGCCGCCACTCTTAAGGGACTACATTTCCTATGATGCCCCCAGTCCCCAGAATCTTCTGATTGGCCCTCTGCTGTGACCAATCATGACAAGGAAAGCAGGAAGCAAGGCGGCGCCACGGCGAATCCAATTAGAGCCGCTCTCTCTCTCTCTCTTCTAGCTCCAGCTGCTCCATTTACCAGAGAACTCGGCAGCGGTGCTGTGACAGGGAGAGGAGAGCCGCAGGCTGGCTGTACTGTATATCTCCCCCGATCGCCCCCCCTCCCCGTCAGCTGTAGCTAGAAGAGAAAGAAGGAGAGGCTCTAATTGTATTCGCCGTGCCGCCGCCTTACTTCTTGCCCGCAATTTTTCTCCCCAAGGATCATGGCACTGGTTTCTAGGGGGGGGCAAGCGCCCTCCCTTGCCCTATGGAGCGGATGCCCATGCCTCTGATGTTCTTTCAGCTCAGAGTGGAAACTTGTGCTACAAGGACTCTGTAGTGGACCACCATGGGACTCTTGTTTATTTGCAGAACTTTGTGAGACTACTCTTTTCATGTTATTCTTCACCATGTTGTGTGTATCAGACCACCTTGCAAATGTCTTTTCTATGTATGATGGTGTTGTTGTTAAAAACAATAAAAATACCCAATTTAGAAGAAGACAACACCTGACTATCCCAAAGTTCAATAATGGCCACAGGAGCTAGAAGAAATGACCTTAAAGAGCACTCAGAATGAGAGAATATCAGAATGAACTGCTCTAAGTGGGCTAAGTTGGCAGGTGATGGTGGGAATACATAAACAAGTTTATTTGAGGATTTGGTAATGCAGGAGAGGATAGTTTACCTAGGGAGCAAGATCTTTGTAATATCTAAGTATAAAACAGTGTTTCTTAGGTATCCTTCTTTACAGTCTTTGGGCCAAATTTTTGCTGCTTTGCAGAATTGTTCAAGCCTGCTTTAAAAAAAAGTTTTCCCATGTGATTTTTTTCCCACTAATCTCCATTTACTTTGAAATGTTAAAGAAAAGATCTAAAGGATGAGGTGGGTGAATATGTTCCTTGCTAAAAACAAGAAGGATACTAAGGCAGGGAAAAGAAGGTGCATGGTGAGATCCTTCAATAATTGCTTTCTTGGGCTTTGCCATTTGCAGCAAAATCCAAAATAAATGTTCTGCTCTAGATTAACATCTAGGCATCACCTTTGAAGCTTACTGTAATGAGTTTCATGTTTAGCACATTCCAAAATTCTCAGATTCATAAGTTAAAAGTGGTTGCAGGAACTGTTTTCATATTCCCCTTTTAATTGCAAGGGCTGTACTGTACTGTACATGCGTTGATAATTTAAAATATGTAGATAAACCTAAAGCTAAGCTCTATGAACTTTTTAAAAGAAAAAATTAATGCAACTCTGTAATACATCATTAACCGGTTCCCGACCAGCTCATGTGTATTTATTGGGGCAGAATGGCTCTCCTGCGCGAAAACCTGTATAGGTACTGTACAGGGTTGCTTTAACCACATAGCAACCAGCGCACGCACATTTACGTCTACACAATGGCATGGGCAGGCAAATGAATGTACCTGTGCGTCCCTTTAAATTTGCTGCCACGTGCCTTGTGAGTGCGCTTGCGGGTCCCGGGAACATCGAGTTCCCGGGAGGCCCGCGATTGCGTTCAGCAAAGGCAGAATAGGGGGATGCCTTTGTAAACAAGGCATTCCCCTGTTCTGCCTAGTGACATGTTACTGATCAAATGTTCCCAGTGATCGGGAACAGTGATCAGTAATGTGTCACTGGTAGCTCCTCCCCCTTAAAGTTAAAATCGCTCCCTAGGAAACACTTAACCCCTTCAGCGTCACCTAGTGGTTAACCATTTTTCTGTCATTTTCACAGTAATCAGTGCATTTTTATAGCACTGATCGCTGTAAAAATGTGTCAAACGTTTCCGATGTGTCCGTTATAAAGTCGCAGTCACGATAAAAATCGCAGATCTAAACTTTGGGGTGCACACCCTAATGCAAAAGGCTGCACACATCAATGGATATGGAACAATAAAAGCATAGCCTGTGTCGGACGCACGTACGTTCGGGAATCGGGAATCTTTTTTGGCCAAATGATTACGATGCATTCATTTTCGTTTACTTTACCCAGGTTGGAACCTAATCTTTTTTAAGTAGGGGTAAATCTTTCAAACGGGCACAGATGGCAAAAAGGAAACTGACAAGGGTTATAACCTGTCTTTACCCTATCCAAAATAAAAAAATAAATGTCTTTAGTTTTACTTTAATAACTGATTTGACACTGGGAGGAATTTCTTTAGCTCAGTAGCAATTTTGGCAAATGTCTGTTTTTTTGGGAAATGGTAACATTGTGCCTGCTTGTTAAAGCTACTGTGTCTTTCTTCAGTTCTCGGAAAATTTCCACAAGCAATTTTTGCTTCAGGATAATGGCAGGCCTATTAGTTTGCAGTTGTTGGAAGCTTTGATTAGAGCCATGGAGAGTGTTTGCAGTTCCCCCTATTAACTGTGTTTGTGTAAAGCAGCTTTTTTATTTGGCATTCTTTGTGGCATCTCTTAGTTAGTTTCCAAATCAAAGGAGGTATGCTCTGGCTTAAACTGGAGGTTGGCAGATTGCAAGATGTTGTGGTGCATAAATTGTGTGCAAGGCAAAAACTGTTTAATAAGCTAAAGGGGTTTGGCAAATTCTGAATAAACTAGATTCTCCTTTGTGTGCTGTGTGTCTGATATATTTTTTTTACATCTCAGATCTGTCAGGTTACTCTTTATCCCATCTGGAAGGCTCCCCATTAACTGTATATCAAGTTAATTGAGTGCTCAAAAAGTGTCACTTGCAATTTCATATAGCAATAATCCTTTTAGTAAAAAAAACACTTATGCCGCGTACACACGACCGTTTTTTATGACGTTTACATGTCATTAAAAACGATCGTGTGTGGGCTCCAGAGCATTTATCATGACGTGAAAAATGACCATTAAAAATTTAGATCATGCTCTATTTTTTTGTGTAGTTTTCACCAAGGGTGCCGCCATCCGAATGGAATTTCCCCTTTATAGTACCGTCGCACTAAAAAATAGTCGTGTGTACGCGGCATTAGAGGTCTATTTAAAACATTTTTTTTACAATGGCTTCACAGAAAAATCACACAATTTTCAAAAAAGATTCCTGTATTTATAATATGATGCCGCGTACACACGATCGGTTCATCTGATGAAAACGGTCTGATGGACCGTTTTCATCAGACGAACCGATCGTGTGTGGGCCCCATCGTTTTTTTTCCCATCGGTGAAAAAACTTAGAACCTGTTTTAAAATGATCTGATGGTTAAAAAAACGAGAAAAAAACGATCGTCTGTGGGGAAATCCATTGGTTAAAAATCAACACATGCTCAGAATCAAGTCGACGCATGCTCGGAAGCATTGAACTTCATTTTTCTCAGCACGTCGTTGTGTTTTCCGTCACCGCGTTCTGACACGATCGGTTTTTTAACTGATGGTGTGTAGGCAAGACTGATGAAAGTCAGCTTCATCGGATATCTGATGAAAAAATCCATCAGACCGTTTTCATCGGATGAACCGATCGTGTGTACAGGGCATGGGATTCCATTAGGAAAATGTGTGAATCTGCTGTACAAATTGTGCCAATGCTGAGTGAAAACATAAACATGTTTTTGAGTAGAACTACAGGCAAATCTTTTTTTTTTTCCCCTTGCAGAGATTTCCCTTCCCTTCCTGTTACATAGCCAAACAGAAAGTGAAAGGAAATTGCTGAAAATTAGGGGAATTCCTTGGGGACCCCCAGGTCACCAGAACTAGTGTTGCCATTGGAAGATTTCCCCTTTATTACTTTTCTGAGGACAACCACAAAGTTTGAATTTTCTTTTACTTTCACTTTCAATAATAGTAACAGGACAAATAGAGAGCAGGAATCTTCTTAATGGGGGCACAGACAGCAAAAAAAACTGACTAGAGCTCTAATCCCTCTCCACTCCATCCAAAAACGAAAGAAATATGCTTTGCCTTTAGTTACACTTTAATTAATAAATCTCTTAGGTTATATTCTCACCACAACGCTGTGTCCCACAACATATGCTTTGTCCTTTGTCATTCAAAATGAATAGGCTAAAACATAGTTATATTTTTGGTACCTTAGGGCCAGATCCACAAAGACCCGGCGTAACGTAAAATTTTCCATTTAAGTTACACTGCCTTAAAATTTCTACCTAAGTGCCCGATCCACAAAGCACTTACCTAGAAATTTTCGGCTGTGTAACTTAAATTCCGCCGGCGCAACGCGTTCCTATTCAAATGGGGGCGATTCCCATTTAAATTAGGCGCGCTCCCGCACCGGCCGTACTGCGCATGCTTGTGACGTCATTTTCCCGACGTGCATAGCGCGAAATTACGTTACGCCAAGCTTTGTGGATCGCGACGGGTCAATAAAGTTGCGTCGGGAAAAAAAAAAGATACGGCGAAAAAAAAAAATTCAAAACAAAAAAAAACGTCGCTGGACAGAAGGGTCTGCTTTTACATGGTGTAAACAGTTTACACTTTGTAAAAGCAGCCCTAATTTTGCGTTTGCAAACTAAAACTTACGGAGAAAAAACGAAGCTGAAAAGCTTCGTGGATCTCCGTAAGTGCTAATTTGCATACCCGAGGCGGCATTTCGACACGAAATGCCCCCAGCGGCGGATGCGGTACTGCATCCTAAGATCCAGCAGTGTAAGTCCCTTACACATGCCGGATCTTCTCCCTAACTATGGAAAACTGATTCTGTGGATCAGTTCCATAGTTAGGAACAGGGATACGACGGCGTTACAGCAGTTACGCCGGCGTATCCCTTTTGAGGATCTGGCCCTGAGTACCTTAAAAGTCCTCTAGGTTGGCTGGTTTAATGATATTCTGTTATAAGTTTAATGATGTGGTACCAATGCTGACCTGGGTTACATAGTATTACCACCCCTCTTTTTTCCTGTTTAGTGTTAATACCCCTGGAGCAGCAGAAGGTCTGGAACAGCAGATCTTTGGAACTGTATGTCTTTAGAACAACAGGTCTCTGGAACAGCTGTGTACAGTCCTGCACACACTGCCCCCCTGCAAAGCTCAGGAAGCGTCAACCATTCTACTTCAGCAATTGGTGCCCCCCAAAATGGACAATGCTCCCCCTGTACTGGGGACGTTTGGCACTGTCCTCACTGCAAAAAAGGAGCAATAAACTTAAACAAGGGGCTAACCAGGCTACATAGAACAAGAACTGACAATCTAATTTTACTATTCAACTCTATTATACAATTCTACTGTTGTGCTGATTAAACTTTATTTGTGACAAAAGCATTTAGACTTTGTCAAAAATACCTTGCTGGTTAAAAGAAATTTTTGGGAACAACTGCGCTAAGATGATAGGTTGAGATTGATAAGCAGCAATTAAATTGTGTATAAACAAATTAAGAACAAGTGGAAAAAGGGGGATAATTGCGCCAATTATCCCCCTTTTTCCACTGGTTAAAAGAAATGATAATCAATTTCCCCTATCAGAAATCTAACACTCCATAGTTCTCTTTTAAGAACTATGACTGCAGTAACATTCTACTGTCCTCCCACCAGGGCAGGACTTATGCTGCGTACACACGACCGTTGTAAAAAATGATGGGCCAGATCCACATAGAAATGGATCGGCGCAGCGTATCAGAGATATGCTACGCCGCTGTAACTTTTCCGGCTTTGGTTTGAATCCTGAAAGATTGCGCGCCAAAAGTTACGGCGGCGTAGTGTATTTCTGGCGGCGGAATTCAAATCGGCGATTAGGGGGCGTGATTCATTTAAATGAAGCGCGTCCCCGCGCCGATTGAACTGCGCATGCTCCGTTTCAAAATTTCCCGCCGTCCTTTGCGCGAAATGACGTCGCAACGACGTAATTTTTTGAACTTAGACGTGACTTACGTCCATCCCTATTCACGGACGACTTACGCAAAAAGTAAAAAAAAATCAAATTTCGACGCAGGAACGACGGCCATACTTAACATGGCAAGTCTATCTATACACCGCAAAATACCAGCTTTAACTATACGCCGGGAAAAGCCAACTAGAGACGACATAAGAGAATGCGACGGCCGCGCGTATGTTCGTGGATCGTCGGAAAAAGCTCATTTGCATACCCGACGCGGAAAACGACGCAGACTCCGCCCAGCGGATGCCGAAGTATTGCATCTACGATCCGAAGGCGTAAACGGGCGTGGCCCCCTATTGGGCGGGGCCGATGGGCTTGAGCCCAGTCAAGCCCAATCCAAAAACACATTATATTCCAGCTGCTCTGTGGTACTCCTTTAATATAATTTTTAATTTTCATAAAGTAATCATAAGCTGCAAAGAAATACTCTCATTTTAAATGCCTTAAAATATGTTTGTATTGTATTGGAGGTCAGTGGGTGTTCAGATAGACAAATTATTGGTGTAACGGGTTTCACTGGAAATGTGAACAGCCACTTGTGGAAATTCTTACCAACAGCTACCTCCCAACATGGTCGTGTAAGCTGCAATATTTGTGCAATGTGCTTGTTGCTTTCTTGCCACGCAATGTATCATTGACCACACCAGAATTATACCCACAGACAAAAGTTAAACATCGATTTAAGAATGGATTTTTTTTCTCCTTCTTTGTTAAACTATTCATATGTTCATCCACATGACACAATAGATTTCTGAAAGCAAAGCAGAAATCAATGCACTAGCTAGAAATATTATTAGATGTTTCCTGATTCGTATTTTTACACTGGTCAAATAAATGTCCTAGAAAAGGATTCCATATGTATTGCTGATTAAACAAAATTGTGTTTAGTACATTAATCAGTGTTTAGTTTCAATTTGCAGCTAACTAGGATTTGTGGGGTGTGTAAAGAAAATGTGTGTTAGGAGAGAATTGAGTAGCTTAGCCTTTTATGATGAAGAGTAACATTACATTAAAAAAAAAAGAGCACATTTTAATTTCAAGGTAAACAAACCTTATTTAATTTGACAATCTGAAACTAAATCAGTCTTTTTCCAGAGCACTAAAAATTCATGAACATCAATAGAAACATTAAAAATGCTCAAAACACTTTTAACCTCTTAACGCCCGCAGCACGACTATTTACGTCCACAGAATGGCACGCACAGGCAGACGAGCGTATATATACGTCCCTGCCTTCTAGTGGGTCGGGGGTCCGATCGGGACCCCCTTCGCTGCGTGCGGCGGGCGGCTTACCTCCGGGAGCGATCCGACTCGAGGGGATGGCTGTTCGATTCTGTCCGCCCCCTCGTGATCGCTTCCAGCCAATCCTGTGAGCCGCCGCCGTGTCACTTCCTCTGCCTGTAAAATGTAAACATAGGCAGAGGAAGTGATGCAGCTCTCATCTCGGCGGTATTTTCAAACCGCCGAGATGAGAGAAGAGTCACAGTAAGTCGCACCTAACACTACACTGACACCAGTACACAAATTCACATTTAACCCCTGCCGATCACCCCCCTGTCACACTGTCACTGAATGCAGTGATCATATATGTACTGATCACTGCATTTAGTGTCAGTGTGACAGTTATTGTGACAGCCAGTTAGTGTTAGGTTCAGGGTAGCCCCCGTACCCCCCCTAATAAAGTTTCAACCCCTTGATCACCGCCCTAGTTAACCTTTTCACTCCCTATTGCCAGTGTCACTAAGCGATCATTTTTCTAATCGCTGTATTAGTGTCACTGTTGCCGCTAGGAAGCTAATTTTTTTTTATTGCGATTTTTTTTTACTAAAGACATGTGGCTGAATAAATTTTGGCCTAAATGTTTGACTAAAATTTTGTTTATTCAATTTTTCTTATAACAAAAAGTAAAAAATATTGTTTTTTTTTTTTCAAAAATGTCGCTCTATTTTTGTTTATAGCGCAAAAAATAAAAATCGTAGAGGCAATCAAATACCATAAAAAAAAGCTCTATTTGTGGGAAGAAAAGGACGCGAATTTTGTTTGGGAGCCACGTCGCACGACCGCGCAATTGTCTGTTAAAGCGACGCAGTGCCGAATTGTAAAAACGCCTCTGGGCATTTAGCAGCATATTGGTCCGGGGCTTAAGTGGTTAATTTAAGGGTGTGCTCAACAAAAAAAAAAACAGTCCATCTTGCAGCCTAAAGTATAATTAAAGAGGAACTGCAGTCTGCTTGCATAACTTGTAATAAAATGATCTTTGCCATTCTGAAGCTTCCCTCCAACCACTTTGCATATTATTTTTTATATACTGGGATTCTGTACTTGCCAAATATGCTGCATAAATCTCCCTCCACTAAGTCTGGCTGCATCCATATCAACTGTGGGCAGCTGAAGCTGCTGCCTGTTCACTTCCTGGATTTACACAGACACACAGAGGCACACCTCCAGCTCTGCAGGCCTGCAGCTATCATTGGGCCTCTTATCACTTACCCCCCCTCCCTTCCTGGCAAACTTTCATGAGAGTGAGTGATAGAGTTGTACATGATGTCATAAGCCTAGGCTTTTTACCAGGCAATGAAGAGGAAGTGGGCTGTATAAGGTATTTATTTGCAGAAAAAAAAGTATGTTTTACTATCCAAAGTTAAAACAACAAGGGCAGAAGATTTAATAGATGGAAAGTTTAAAAAATTACTGAAGGTCCGCTTTAAAGGCATTTTGTTTTAGAGTAGAGCAGTATTAGAAGGTCAGGTCAGGTCAGGTTTTATTGCTGTCTGTGTCCCCATTAGAGTCACCATACACTTTACAATCTGACTATACATTCTTGGTACAATCAACTTTAGATTTGCCAAAACTAATCTATCTATTCAGTTTTAGGTAGATTCACAAAGAGTTAGGCCGGCTTATCAGTAGATAAGCCGACCTAACTCAGAATCTGCACCGACCTATGTTTAAGTGTATGCTCAAACAGAGATACGCTTAAACATATCTAAGATACGACGGCTTGCGCCGTCCTATCTTAGATTGCAATATTTCGGATGGCCGCTAGGTGGCGCTTC